>NC_090436.1:45904827-46206782 GCF_031143425.1 Pleurodeles waltl
AATATCACAGGCCAAAAAACAATAATTTTCAGAGGATGAGTTGAGGGTTATGGTGAATTAAATCATTAGAGTAGAGCCACAATTGTTTGGAGCCCAAGGCCAGCATACGCCTCTCAGTCAGAAAATGGAAATGTGGGACAGGATAGTCAACAGAGTCAATGCTGTAGGCACCAGCCTGAGCACAAAGGAGGACATTAGGAAGACGTGGAACAACCTCAATGGCAAGGTCCATTCCCTAGTCTCTAGGCCGAGAAGTCTGGCAGTTGGAGGAGAAGGTCCTGGCTATCCTGCATCCTGAGACCTTGACAGAAGCACCTGGGGGAGTGGAGTCTAATATGTTACAACACATAAATTGCAACAAAAATTCAATGTCATGATGCTCATAGGTCAGCTTTTGCTAATATTCAATACCCAGAGTATCTGATATTTAACACCTTTAATCTGTATAACTGGCTCCAACATCACAGCTACCAAGGCCCATCACATACCATATGTCCGAATGTTGGCTGGAAATGTCCAATAACAAAAACACATTCCAGAATTCATGGTATGTCCCAAAATTCAAACTTATGCTCAAACCTAAATTGAGCCTGTATACAGATATGTAATACCAAACATGTGTCAAGTGTAGGGGAGTAGAAAGAGTACCCTGACTGCAATTCCCAGGAGGCCCTGTTTTTTTAACTCCAAACACCAGCCAAGTGGTCACTTACCCAAATACCCTTGTTTGTGAACTCTCAATTGAAGTTTACTCACCAGGGAGTATACCATTGATCAAGTGTGTGTTGTACAGGGAGTGACCTGAATGCATTCAAGGAGGCATTGTTTCAATAACTCCAAACACCATCCTAGTGGTCACTTGTCCAAATACCCTTATTTGTGAACTCTCGTTTGAAGTGTACTCAACTGGGGGGATACCATTTGTCAAATGTATGTAGTAGAGGAAGTGACCTGACTATAACTCCAAGTAGTCACTGTTTCAGTAACTCCAAACACCAATCCAGTGGTCACTTGCCAAAAACACCCTGTTTGTGAACTCTGAATTGAAGTGTACCCACCTGGGAGGAAACAATTTGTATAGTGTGTATAGTGTAGAGAGTGATCTGCTTGCAAAGCACAATAGGCCCCATTCCAGTACCTCCAAACACCAGCCCAGTGGTTACTTGTCCAAATACCCTTATTTGTAAATTATCAATTGAAGTTTGCTCACCAGGGAGGATACTATTGGTCAAGAGTGTGTAGTACAGGGAGTGACCAGACTGCAACTTCCAGGAGGCATTGATTCAGTAACTCCAAACACCAGTCAAGTGGTTACTTCTCCAAATACCCTGGTTTGTTAACTCTAATTTGAAATACACTCACCTGGGAGGATGCCGTTTGTATAGTGTGTGTAGTGGAGAGAGTGATCTGACTGCAAAGCACAATAGGCCCTGTTCAAGTAACTCCAAACACAATCCGAGTGGTTACTTGCCCAAATACCCTTGATTTTGAACTCTCAATTGAAGTTTACTCACCTGGGTGGTTACATTTGTATAGTGTAAAGTGTGATCTGACTGCAAAGTACAAAAGCCCTGTTCCAGTAACTCCAAACTCCAACCCATTCCTTACTTTCTCAAATACCCTTGTTCGTGAACTCTCAATTGAAGTTTACTCACCTGGGAGTGATCATGATACAGATCATGCTCAACTCAGAGAGGTGTCTGTCTACCTACCCCCATCTTGACTTGCTAACCCAAGATGAAATTATTGAGGATAGGAATGACACTTTACCCAGTGTGTACAACATGTATTCCTAAGGCTTCAAGATGCATCACCAGATTGGCATAGGCAGCAGACACATTGACCCAGCACTGTGCACATAATGACTCCAGTCACTGTACAATAATGTTCTGAGTTTGCCTGCATCCAACTCAACAACACCTCTAAATGGTCAAAGCCATATCTTGTCTCTCCATTGTGTTGGCTACACTGGTGGTAATACATCATTTTCAGGCCATCTTCCAAAGTGCAACTGATCTGCACATCTCATCAGTTGCTTGAGTCAAAGAGGGTTGGCATGCTTCACACGTCATGTCAAATCACCCAATACCATGGTTACTGGCACAATTGGATTACCTACTACTTAACTTTGTCCAAGGTCTTGGCTTACTGTAATACAAAACCTTTGGAGCTAGATCTCACAGTTCAACCACTAACAATATACATTTTTAATAAACAGATGGATCTGTTGTTGGGTACGCAGACTCGATGAAGCTCTCAGTGACAACAACAGTCCTGGACATGGAGGACGGTTCTGGCCCATCTGGGCAACCTGGTCAGAGGGTAACAATGAGTCTCACTGTGCCCACAACATCACCGGTCAGCCCTGTTCCTTCAACATCTCAGGAAATCATTTGCCCCCCCCAATCTGTGTACCTAGAACAGTTTCCCCCATCTTATGCCCCCCAGTCCTGGATCCTGAGTTGCAGCGCAATGCTTTGGATGAAAATGTTCTAGGAACAAGTTGGAGAGGGCATAAGGCCACTGTGGTTTCTCTTGGCCAGGACACCATTAGACACATCTTGAGGTCCTTTAGGAGTCCCAAGGCATGAGGACCAGGCGTTGACTGAACTCTGGGAAATCAAGTAGCTAGAGAGGGACAGGCATAGGAACATGTGTGAACAGATGGAGGCTCACAATTCCAACATGGCCTCCCTAATAGGGGCATTGAGGGACATACACATAACCCTGAGCAGGACTTTTCAAAACCAATCTTCCCCTTCCTTTGACTCTTCAGCAGCAGACCTATCAACATCGGCAGCAGCCATGGAAGGGAGGTCCTGCCACAGGAACAACCAGCCACAGACACCCCTGAATCCAAGAGGTGCGGATGGCAAGACAGCCACCACTGCTTGCAATAACCCTCTTCCTTAAGGTCCTTCTTTGTGTGTTACACATTCACTTTGTGGACTGATCCTCAACCACCTTTCATTTCCAATGGGAGGAGTACTCTGGACCTTGAGCTTCCCAGGGTGTGCCATCTACTCCAATGATTTCATTCACCATGAGTGACCCCTTCAGATATTTTTTCATGTCAAATATATTTTCTGTTAGTTATAGCCTCACAATAAATTCACTGATAACTGTCTTGATGTCTGCTAATTTTCCTTTCATATTTAGCCATGTAGATATGTCATACCATGCGAACCATTCAATGATGACCCAAGGTACTTGTTCAAGATGGGTTATATTACATAAACACAGTTTCTAGCTCAGGATTACAAACATCCAACACAAACACATACATTCAGGTGTCTGGTCAAACTAAAAAAAATTACAATGTTCATCATAGAGGCTGTCAATATATTTGAACTATTGGAAATCATAAATGGTTGATTTATATCGAGTAAATGAACATATTTACAGGTACAGACCTCCAGACCACTGAAGGAAGGGATTTATCAGACATTGTCCGGTAGACTAGGCAAAAACTGAAGTGCTTGATATCACCAGTTTGAGCCTTATCACATACCACACCAAAGTAATCCAACATCACTTAATCCAAGATTTAGGCAGATGGCGATACAAGAGTTCATAATCACAGGCCCTTATAATCCTATGGTCATGCATCAGGTGGTATAACACAACCATATGCCAGTGTTTTGGCACTGGCACTGTAGCCTACAATTGTGAAACACATCTACAGGAACATACAGGCCATATAAAAAGAGTGTTTAGCTAATGTGAATGGAAACTGACTTGGTCGTGAACTAGGACTACATATTTTATTACCACATGATGACACACATGATTTATCACGCCCATCACAGGATACAAAACAAGTCCAATGGGCACTTATGAACTTTCATCTAAACACTGTGCAAACTATCATTGCACGTGTCTCATACATCCAAACTATGTGACCTATATTACCTGGAACAATCTTTGCCAACTCTGAAATGCCCACATGAAGATGTCATCATAAAGGTACCTGTACAAAGGAAAATAAAACAAAAAGTATAGGCTTGAAACCATACATATGACACAAGTCACTTAGCAAGCATCTGGAAAACAAAGTACATTTCAAGGAACTTGACACAAACAAAGCAACATCATTAAGGTCGGAATATGTCAAAAGCTAGCTCATCAATCAGCCTTTGGCTGATTTTTAAAGAGTATCAGCTCCCTAGCTGTTTAAAAACCACTAAACTCCATGTGCCCTGCCCTCAAGAGCATGGGCAGGGAGTCGACGTTCTCTCTTTCTGTGCTGTTGCATGTCGGGGATATCGGTATGGCTGGGATGGGTTCCACAAAAAACTGAATAGGACCTGTGGGATGATGTCCCTGGGGGACATGGGACGGCTCAGGGAGCGGGCCCCATGCTCCCCTCCCCTGCTAAAAATATTTTGGCTTGAGAGAATAGGGACACGGACCCTGAGCCTTGAGTTTCCCCAGATCTCTTTCACAAAACGACCTTTGGTTCTGGGGGGATAAGGGGCGATTTCATGATCAGGGAAGGGGGCTGCATGTCCCTCTCCTTTAATAATGAAATTGGGCCCAAGGGATGGTTCCCCGGGGCATTTTAATGGCTCTGGAAGAGGGGTCACATGTTCCTCTCCCCTTTAATAATAACATTTCCCCAAGGATAGGGTCACAGGGGCCTTTTAGTGGCCCAGGGATGGAAAATTGCATTGGTATAACTTGTTTTTGTTCCCCCACCCTTGTTCTCAGCTCCAATTGACAGATCACTGGTTAACTCTCCAGGCAGAAGTTGCGGTGGGTGAGACTGTTTTGCAAAGTTTAAAAATGATTTGTCAAACTGTGCCAAAGTTACTAGCAAACAAACACATTCTATGGAAACACACTATAACTATTACTATCATATAAATAGTTAGATCAAATCTAGATCTTCATTGCAGAAGTATGCATTTTGTGATTTGATGCAGTTCCATTCAGTAGTTTTTGAGAAGATAAGATTTATAAATTATAGATACATGGACTGAAGTGCTGAAATTAAAAAATCTTAGCCTTCTGTTTGGTGGATGGGTTTCATTTACTGCTCCTGGTCACAAATGACCCATAATGTCATGTGTGGGAACGTTTACATATTTTTTCTAGTGTTGGTGTTGCCCTAGTCCATGAAGGGCCAAGTTACAAAAGTGTAAGAAAAGCAGCAGCTCCCCAAACCCTATGTTTCATTCAGCATATAAAATGTGACTCCAGGAGAAGTTGATGGTGTTGTTTCTAACCATTCCTAGAGCTGCTTTTCAGCTGAGCATTGCAGGGTTCCCTTGTGGTTGGCCTTGTGGATGCCTAAAGTGGTCTCAAAAGTGTAAAGAAAAGCCTCTAATGCATGGTTCATATTAGTGACAAGCCCAAGATACTTGCCCTCACATAATACACATGCACAGGTAATAGGATTATCTTGTATAAATATATAGTCTATCCTTACCATAGTTAATAGGCTTGTCTTCCTATAAAAATCTGTTGACCCAATGACAAAGGCAATGGGCTTGCCTTCTATATTGAACCAGTCAAATCTTGAAAAAAACAATAGACGTGCCTTTTATATAGTGACTCCTTGAAAAATAAATAGACCTTCATTATTTAATATAGCACTCCTTTATAATGTAATGAGAGCTCTTCATTGCATTGGCTGGGAAGGTTGGCTTCCCCCAGTAGGTTGGGTGCAAGGCATGTTCGCTATGTGCCAGTGATGTTATAGAGGGTATGGTAGTAGGATCAAACTTAAATCCTACAAATTCACTGAAAAAGCAAAGGTTAAAGTGACTTTATGATTATATTTGGTAGTAATAACTTACTTTACGTTAAAAAAAACTTAGAAATGCAAAGCAAAGTATTAAAAAAGCAGAAGTTCAAGTTATAGTTAAAGTTATAGTCAGGTGAAAATGTCAGTTAAAAAAAAACAATTTCAATTTCTAAAATTACTAAACTACCAATTTGGAGCTTGACCGGAAATACCGATGGCCTTGAGTGTATACGCTAAAACGGAATGGGCAATGTTGTCACATGCTATAGAAAAATTAAAGAGGAACAGGTCCATGACTGCTCCCCTGTCCACTAGTCTTTGCAGGACATCAACCACAGAGAGCACCATGTAATGCTTCTACCAATGAGGCAATCTGAAAGATTCTGAAAAGCTGATGTGATTCTGCACAATTTTGGAGCTGCATCAAGACTATTTTCTTCAGTAGTTTGCACCCATAATGAAGAAAAGAAAGAGGACTGAAATACCTTAATTTGAAGGATTCAAACTAGATTTCTTTAGCAGAGGCTTTACTATAGCATTTTCTATTCATTTGTAACAGAGCTTCCCAAGGTAAGTGAAGTATTAAATAGTTTTTCTAAATTATCAACCAAAATAAAATAAAAGAGGTCTTGAACCTAATGTGCTGGACTTAAGTAATGTTTGGAACCAGAATGCTGACTTTGACTAATGCTAATTAGAGGTATATGGGATTCCTTGTTGACAAGCTCAAAAGATACTAAAGTGTGACTAGGAGAAGATGGCATTATAGTTTGGATATCAAAAACTAATTCTGGAATACAACCAGATGTGATTTTTCACCTGATATTAGAGATTTATTTAGAGAAAATGTTGGCAAATTTTTTGTAAATGGTTGCTGAAGGGGAGATTTTATCAGACATAGCAATGGTAGGTTGCTGCTCCTTACCTGGATGAAAATGTTCTTCAGCAGAGGTTGGCGGGTGGACCTTTGCAGCCGTTGTAATATAATGACTGGGATTAACTCCTTGGTTTTTAGGAGAAATCTAACTCTATATTCAGACTTGTAGGATTTCCTCCAGTGTATTTCTGTTTGTTGTGTTTCTAACTTCAATTTAATGAATTTTGCAACAACAAAAAAACAGGATCTTTTAAAGTTCATTTAACGAGCTCTGCATATGCACATGGAATATAATATCTAGACTGTTTTGTACTATACCAAAAAATGAGGATTAAGTGTCATTATTAACTGTTTCTTTGTTTTGATTAAGACATTGCTTAAGATGATGATTTGAATGGGCTAAAACCGCAACTGGATAGGTGGTAATTCAGTTCCATCAATGGAAGCTGTTGAGACTTAAATGTAGAGCATTTGTTTGTATGGTACTAAAAAGTGATCCATCCTTTTGTTGTATCTTGCCAAATTGAAGATTGTCATATTTAGTAGAAATAGGTTCTAAGGGGTTGTCTTTTATGTAATTATCCTTTATGGAGAATTTTAGTTTGGAAATTTAGTTCTAACACAACATTAAAATGTAGAGCTGTTCCTTGAGGTTCCTCTAACCACAAGTTTAAATTACCAAGCATGATAACATTATTTCTACTCAGAGAGAAGCAACAGATATCTTCAGTTAAAGCATCCACCCATAGTTACTAAGGGCTTGCATCACCATTGTATCACCTATGGATGCAAGGAGACACTGGCCCTCATTCTGACCCTGGCGGTCTTTGACCGCCAGGGCGGAGGACCGCGGGAGCACCGCCGACAAGCCGGCGGTGCTTCAATGGGGATTCCGACCGCGGCGGTAAAGCCGCGGTCGGACCGGCACCACTGGCGGGGTCCCGCCAGTGTACCGCGGCCCCATTGAATCCTCCGCGGCGGCGCAGCTTGCTGCACCGCCGCGGGGATTCTGACCCCCCCTACCGCCATCCAGATCCCGGCGGTCGGACCGCCGAGATCCGGATGGCGGTAGGGGGGGTCGCGGGGCCCCTGGGGGCCCCTGCAGTGCCCATGCCACTGGCATGGGCATTGCAGGGGCCCCCGTAAGAGGGCCCCTAAATGTATTTCACTGTCTGCTGCGCAGACAGTGAAATACGCGACGGGTGCAACTGCACCCGTCGCACAGCTTCCACTCCGCCGGCTCGATTCCGAGCCGGCTTCATCGTGGAAGCCTCTTTCCCGCTGGGCTGGCTGGCGGTCTGAAGGAGACCGCCCGCCAGCCCAGCGGGAAAGTCAGAATTACCGCCGCGGTCTTTCGACCGCGGAACGGTAACCTGACGGCGGGACTTTGGCGGGCGGCCTCCGCCGCCCGCCAAGGTCAGAATGAGGGCCACAGTCTCTCAAGTCAGATTTACTGTGCCACAGACAGCCACCTTGTGCGTCGAGCCACCTCATGTGGCTTGCTGTGGCACAGTATATCTGGAGTACCACTAGGCAGCATAAGTCGCTGTAATCTGCATCACACATTCCTCAGGGGATTGTTTTTCTACAGGAAAATGTCCCTTCCTGCACAAAACCAATCCTGTCTGTAACACAGGCACTCTTGCACCTTTGCAAGATTGGCTGCATTGGCACTAGGCTGCATCCAGTCTCCAGTGTAGGGAGAGTGGAGGAATGCATTATATCTTAGTAGATACGGCCCATTCCTGCACTCTCTCTGTCACGTAGAACAGCAATATGTCTTGCTACTTTGTGTTACATGACTTTATAGTAAATCTGCCCCTTAATTTGTGGGGTAGCCTGTGGAAATCACATATTTAAAGAAAATTACATACTGTGCGTATCACACCAGAAGGCTAAGTGGTCAGACAAGATCTATTTTTAAGGTTGAACTACTGAATATTGACCACCAAAATATTGACCTATGAGAATATTGTGGCCAGAATATTAAGGGACACAATATTGAAAGATAAATGCATAGAGGGAAGTCTAGATTTACGTTTTCTAACCCTATGTAATTTGAAGATATAGCTATATCCATGGTACATATTTTCAAAGTGAGGTATACAAAATCTGTACTTACCTATCAATAAATCAGATTTGATACGTTATCCTTGTTATTCTGTGCCATCAACATTCTGTTTTGAGATTCAGGCCTTAAACCTATTTTTAACTCTAGATTTCGATGGAGAATGACCAAAGCCCTACATCCCAAAATGTTATGTGGGTCTAATTCATAATAGAAAGGGTCTTTATGGGAGTAAACCAAATTTCAGTTCAAAAGATAAGATCCTATTTAAGCTTCATGAGGTCAAAAATATCATGTTAGTGTTCAATTACAGAATTGAAATTATTAATACTGGTCTGTTTCGATTTGCAGAGTGGGTGGCAGCAATCAAATTTGTCATCATGAGCAGGTTAAACTAGACAAAGTAGAGTAGGTAGACCTTTTACAGTCTCTTGCAGGCAATGTAGTGGCAAAGCACTGATTTGCATTACTTTGTGCCAGTTAAGCAATACAATGTGTATTATGGGGATTCCCACGCACCCATCGATGTATTTTGATGAATGAATGGGTTTGTGCAAAATGTTGCTTCTAAACAAGGCTGCCCATTTGTTCATGTTTGTACGTGCACTGAATTCAGCAACAGACATACAAAGAAGATATAGCTTCACAGGCAATTTTTTGCAAGATGTTATCCTTCTGGCGAAAAACGATCCTGGCCACATATCCATAAAGGGGGGGAGGGCACAAAAAGTATTAATTTGTTTATAGGTTTAGCTGATTTGAATCTGCAAAACAATTGTTAGAAGTTAGGAAGGAGTAGTTTCCTCTTTGTATGTAAAGTATTGTGCCAGACAAAGGAAAAAGCGGGCAATACATTTTTCATTTACCTTAACCTTTGATGATCTGTGATTAATCTCTGCCAAATGTTGTAAGTAGTTAGTAAACTATACCCAGTACAGCTGCAAGTGGTTTCATGAAGGTCAAGTGTGTGGGCAAAGTTGAAAAGGGGGAGCAAAACTATTTTTGATTTACCAATAGCTTTGATGGATATGCAAAATATGCCAGGGGCTTAGGCAGGTTAAAATTATGTCAGTATTTTTATCTTCCTGCAGATGAACCGGAGGAGAAGAGTTGAACTGGGAGAGCTCAAAAAAGTGATAATAAAATTGGTACCGGTTGATAAACTTGCATACAATTGGGCAGAAGCTTGGAAGGTTTGATTTTTTAATTGTCCCAATACATCAAGGTGCGGCAATGTTCTTATAACTTGGCTGGCACTTAGCATCCAATCCATTTGAGGAAGGAGCTAAAGTTGGAAGCAAAACATTTTTGATTTACTAATGTAGTGGATCCTATTTAGTTTTATTGGGAATCAGGAGACAGCTTGGCTTTCTGGCTTGCAGGCCTGTGCCCCAATCACCTAGTGACTTATACCCTACTTAGATTGCTCTGTATTATCCTATTTATTTATTTATTTATTTCTTCCAAGATGTTTTTATTTCACATTATCAGTGTCACTCTGTGAAGGCGTCACTATCAGCATCAAAGACAAAATGATAGACGTGTATTCACACCATGTTCTTTCCCACTTACGTGTGACAGTAACAAGATGTACTTTTCAGAGAATTGTTTATATAATTGCCACCCCTAGCATACCTTCTTATCTATTGTTTGGGAACATACCTGCTTCAGGGGTCCTACAAGATCTGTATAAATACATCTCACACAGACAAGACTATCAGAGGGATTCCTACCAACAATGCTATCTATGTTACATGTCGCCTTAATGTAGACCCATCCTTTGTGTCCCCATGGAGCCTGATCTAGAGACCTCATTCCAAGGTAATGAGGGTTGGGGGTGCGTCTCATGGACATGGTACTGGCAGTTATGTTATTGCAAGATGGTGGAGGTCTTTATGTTCATGACTCTCGTTTTTGTAATGCAGTTTCTTTGCATTGTTCATTATCCTAATTATTGCAGCCCATGCATTTTATAGTAGATTGCAGTCTTGTTAATAAAACCTATTGAAAATTTTCCTGCATCTCCTTTATTGCCCATGTGTGACTGAGACTTATTGCTCTAGGACTCCCCTGAGATGTAGCTCTCTTGAATCCATGCGTAAAGGCTACTAAAAATCATCTTTTACTGCTTATGTTTTGGTGAGATACTGCTTGTGAGCTGGGAGGGTTGTGCCAACAGTTGCAACTTGTTGTAGGACTGGCTTAGTCGCCTACAAGCAAAAGTGCTGTCATCCTTAAACCAGCAGTCTTGCATAGAGCAAGAGTCCAACTATGACTGCTGGACGCCCAATGATTGTGTTTAGGCACTGATTTAAGGATGCCCTGAGTATCTCTGTTTCACACACAACAGGTACCCTAGGTACCATTATACAGAAACGTGAGTGGTCTTTGGGATAATCCTACTCAGCTGAATTGATGTTTTAATTGCCCTACAATAAATGTTCCTATCACAATACTCTGCTCCAAATGTGCATGTTTGAGGATGTTTTAATATGTTTTTATTGGATCATGGAAAATAGAAATGTGTCACCCCTGATAGAAAATGTTTGATATAGTAATCAGATATTATACTGTTGGTTTTTGTCTGTTAGGATGTAGGGACAACCACAGCAGAAGTGTCAAATTGGTTGAATCAAAATTTGAATACAAACCTTTTTCTGAGCTATTGAGTGATTAATAACTTCCTGCTTTGTGACACTTGTGATGTATGGTATGTTTAGATAACAACCACCTTGGAGGTGGAGGAATGCACCCATGTACCGGCCCCTAGTTGACCTGGCTACGATGAAGGAACACCATGTCATACATACATATTGTTTGAACAAGGTGCCAAACAAGGAATTGTGTGCACAATTGGAGCCAGATCTGATACCAGTTCCTCGTGGTGGCAGCAGCAGTGTTTTTGATAGCAATCCTGTGAGAGAACAAGATTCAAGAAACCTGCATAAGATAGTCTCCCCTTACAAAGAGGGGGATGACATTAGCAAGTGGTTTGCTGCACTTGAGAGGGCCTGTATAGTACAGTTGGTCCCTCAAAGGCAGTGGGCTGCTATCTTGTGGCTATCTTTCACTGGTAAGGGCACGGATAGGCTCCTAACTGTCAGAGAAAGTGATGCTAATAACTACAAAGTTTTGAAAGATGCACTCTTGGATGGATTTGCCTTAACCACTGAACAATACAGGATTAAGTTCAGAGACACCAGAAAAGAGTCCTCTCAAGACTGGACAGACTTTGTAGACTGTTCAGTGAAGGCCTTGGAGGGTTGGTTACATGGCATTAAGGTGACTGAAAATCCTTGGTGCTATGTGTGTAAAAATAAAGGCCATAGGCCAGGGGATAAGTCCAGCCCAGGTAAACCCCCTGAGCCTACCACCACATCAAACTCTTCTGCCCCTAGCAGTAGTGGTAATAGTGGTGGGACTGCTGTAAACAGTCAAAATAAGGGTGTAGTTGGGTTCACATTTGGGTCCATTATTGAAACTGGGGTAGTCAGTCCCAAGACAGTTTCTGTCACACCTGGTGGCATTGGCCTTGCTACACTGGCTGCTTGTCACCTTACAATGGATAAGTACAGACAGACAGTTTCAATAAATTGTGTTGAGGCTCAGGCCTACAGGGACACAGGTGCCAGTATCACTTTGGTGACTGATAACCTAGTGTCTCCTGCACAACACATCATTGGACAACAGTACAAGATTATTGATGTCCATAACATGGACATCACTCCAACCCTCCCCGAGAAACATTAGTGCAGCAACCCTTCACTGCCTAACAACACTTAGGACAGCAGTCCTGCCCCAGTGTGGAGCTTATAGGAGAGCAGCCCTGCCCTGCTCCAACTCAAGAAAAACAGCAACCCTGTTCTCTCTTACAGCCATATGGAGAAAGGTTTTGCCCAGCTACGGCTTTATTGAGACAGCATCCCTGTCTGGCATTCTCATCACTTGATATAGGCCCAGTGGACAATTCCCACTGCTCTAAACTAAAACATACTAATAGGAACTCTGAGAATATAACTTCACATTGTTGGCTAGCTAAAAAACTCCAAACACAGTGGTTTACATCACCACAGGGAAGTAACCATACAGTGGATGATAAAGGGAGTAACCAATATATTGCAGAGCTACTCTCCACTTATCACCACTTAGACAATAAAGACTTAACTGGCCAAGGTTAGCCTTATTGTCCTTCGTTTGGGGGGGAGGTTGTGTAGTAAGGTATCCTCTTTCTAGCCTTGTTACCCACACTTTTGGCCTGTTTGTGAGTATATGTTAGGGTGTTTTTACTGTCTCACTGGGATCCAGCTAATTAGAACCCCAGTGCTCATAGTTAAAACCCTATTTGGCAGTGTGTTGGATATGTGTCACTGGGATCCTGCTAGCCAGGACCCCAGTGCTCATAGTTTGTGGCCTCTATGTGTTCCCTGTGTGGTGCCTAACTGTATCACTGAGGCTCTGCTAACCAGAACCTCAGTGTTTATGCTCACTCTGCTTTTAAAATTGTCACTTCAGGCTAGTGACCATTTTCACCAATTCTGATTGGCACACTGGGACACCCTTATAATTCCCCAGTATATGGTACCTAGGTACCTAGGGTATTGAGGTTCCAGGAGATGCCTTTTGGCTGCAGTATTTCTTTTGCCACACATAGGGAGCTCAGACAATTCTTACACAGGACTGCCACGGCAGCCTGAGTGAAATAACGTCCACGTTATTTCACAGCCATTTTATACTGCAATTAAGTCACCTACAAGTCTAACCCTCTCCTAGTGAAGGTTAGGTGCAATGTTACTAAGTGTGAGGGCAGCGTGGCACTAGCCAAGGTGCTCCCACATTGTTCAGGGCAATTTCCCCGGACTTTGTGAGTGCGGGGACACCATTACACGCGTGCACTACATATAGGTCAATATCTATATGTAGCTTCACAATGGTAACTCTGAATATGGCCATGTAACATGTTTTGGATCATGGAATTTTCACCCCAATACCATTCTGGTGTTGGGGGGACATTTCCATGCATCCCCGGGTCTCCAGCATTGAGCCCGGGTACTGCCAAACTAACTTTCCGGGGTTTTCTCTGCAGCCTACCACTGCTGCCAACCCTGGGCAGCCCAGTCCCCGGAAGGCAGAACAAAGGATTTCCTCTGAGAGAGGGTGTTACCCTCTCCCTTTGGAAATAGGTGTGAAGGGCCTGGGAGGAGTAGCCTCTCCTGGCCTCTGGAAATGCTTTGAAGTGCACAGATGGTGCCCTCCTTGCATAATCCATGTCTACACCGGTTCAGGGATTCCCCCAGCCCTGCTCTGGTGCAAAACTGGACAAAGGGGAGGTACCCAGAGCTCCTCCAGTGTGTCCCAGACCTCTGACATCTTGGATGCAGAGGTGTGAGGGCACAGTGGAGGCCTCTGAGTGGCCAGTGCCAGCAGGTGAAGCCTCATGATAGTTGCCTACCTGGTTAGGTGGCCAATTCTCCTCTGAGGGCTCTTTAGGGTCTCTCCTGTGGGTTTCTCTTCAGATAAGGAATGCAAAAGCTCACCAGAGTTCCTCTGCATCTCCCTCTTTGACTTCTGCGAAGGATCGACTGCTGACTGCTCCAGGACCCCTGCAAGACTAGCTTATGCAGGGAGGGCACCATCTGTGCCCTTCAAAGCATTTCCAGAGGCTGGGGGAGGCTACTCCTCCCCAGCCCCTAACACCTATTTCCAAAGGGAGAGGGTGTAACACCCTCTCTCAGAGGAAATGCTTTGTTCTGCCTTCCTGGGACTGGGTTGCCCAGACCCCAGGAGGGCAGAAACCTGTCTGTGGGATGGCAGCAGCAGTAGCTGCAGTGAAAACCCCCGAGAGCTAGTTTGGCAGTACCCGGGGTCCCTGCTGGAGCCCCGGGGATGCACGGGATTGGCACCCCAATACCAGATTTGGCATGGGAGAACAAGTCCATGATCTTAGACATGTTACATGGCCATATTCGGAGTTACCATTGTGAAGCTACGTATAGGTATTAACCACTATATGTAGTGCACGCATGTAATGGTGTCCCGCACTCACAAAGTCTGGGGAATTTGCCCTGAACAATGTGGGGGCACCTTGGCTAGTGCCAGGGTGCCCACACACTAAGTAACTTTGCACCTAACCTTCACTAAGTGAGGGTTAGACATATAGGTGACTTATAAGTTACTTAAGTGCAGTGTAAAATGGCTGTGAAATAATGAGGACGTTATTTCACTCAGGCTGCAGTGGCAGTCCTTTGTAAGAACTGTCTGAGCTCCCTATGGGTGGCAAACGAAATGCTGCAGCCCATAGGGATCTCCTGGATCCCCAATACCCTGGGTACCTAGGTACCGTATACAAGGGAATTATAAGGGTGTTCCAGTTTGCCAATTAGAATTGGTAAAATTAGTCACTAGCCTGCAATGACAATTTTAAAAGCAGAGAGAGCATAAACACTGAGGTTCTGGTTAGCAGAGCTTCAGTGATACAGTTAGGCACCACACAGGGAACACATATAGGGCATACTTTATGAACACTGGGATCCTGGCTAGCAGGGTCCCTGTGACACAGGCAAAAACAAACATAAACGCAGTAAAAATGGGGGTAACATGCCAGGCAAGATGGTACTTTCCTACAACTATCAATAATGTCAATGTGAGTTTACTGTGTCAGAGCAAAGCAGTGATCTTTCCCACATCTCAGGTTGATAACAACCCAGCAAATGCTGCCACACCTACCCTGTCCCAGAAGCCTTCACTGGCGGCTACAGTATCATACCAGTCACAGCCAGCTGGCCAAGTTGTTAGCTCTCCAAGTTTAGTGTCTCCTACTCTCGCAGCTCAAGTATTAGGTTCTAGCATGTTGCCTGTAATCAACAGGGTGGTTCAGAAAGAGGTGTGTTGCAGCACTGCAACTCAGGTGTGGTCTTATCCCCCATCAAACAAACTGCTCACTGGGTAGTGATTCACCTGCATTTTACCCTTTAATCTGCCATAACTTGATATGTCCCTACAGAGATGTGAGAAAAGATATATAAGGTTTTGGGATGTATTTGAGTTGATAAATGCAGGTGTGGATCCTGTGATGAGATAATGTGGGGTAAGAGGAAAAGCACAACCCTATGTGGTTGCTGCAGAGCAATTGGGTCACTGAGTTGCAGCAGTCCTAACTGAGAAATTCCTAATTCCTTGGACACTACAGCCTTTGGGTACATGTCTTTGATCCATAGCATCTGCACTCCAAGGAACAGCATTACTACAGTACGACAAAAAGCTTTGACAAGTGTGGGTAATCAGGCCAGACGTTACTTGGGATCAGGCAGAGATCAATATGTAGTATACATAATTCAACATGGGGGTTTTCATCTGCAATCCTTTCATACAGCCCAGGGTGGGAACAAAAAAATAGATTGGTGGCAGTACAAGAAAAATGTCAAAGAGGGGTCGTCTGCATGTTTAGCCACTAGTGCTTGTTAGACCTGGAATTCTTGGTGTGGTTTCTCCTGTCTTTTTTGCCTCTGCTTCTTGTGTTGTGACTGTGTGCTGGACTTTGTTTTTGCTGGTTTTGGTACTCTGAAAACTTGACCAATGCTGACCAGTGCTAAAGTGCAAGTGCTCCATGTGTAAATTGGCCTTTCTATGATTGGCACATTTGATTTACTATTAAGACCCTAGTAAAGTGCACTAGAGGTGCCCAGGGCCTGTAAATCAAATGCTACTAGTGGGCCTGCAGCACTGATTGTGCCACCCACATGAGTAGCCCTGTAAACATGGCTCAGACCTGCCACTGTAGTGTCTGTGTGTGCAGTTTTTAACTGCCAATTCTACCTGGCAAGTGTACCTACTTGCCATGGCCAAACTTTCTCTATTTGTACATGTAAGGCACCCCCAAAGTAGGCCATAGGTCACCCTACGAGCAGGATGCAGTGTATGTTGAAGGTGGGGCATGTGCTGATGTATTTAACATGTCCTAATAGTGAAATACTGACAAATTCAGTTTTCACTGTTGCAAGGCCTATCTCTCTTATAGGTTAACATGGGGGCTGCCTTCAAATAACTTTAAAGTGCAGTTTCCCTTCGGGAAAGATTTGAAGTTTGGTATCTCAAAAACTCACAATTTAAAAATACAACTTTTGTCAAAGTTGGTTTTTGAATTGTCAGTTTTAAAATGTGCATTTTCTTGCTTAAACCCTTCTGTGACTTTACCTACTTGTGTATTCCCTGTTTGGGTCAGATTGACAGTTGGGCTGTTAATGAAGCTCCTCTAGAGAGTGACATAAAAGGGTGCTGGGATATGGCCGGAGAGAGGAGTGGTCACTTACACTCGAATGGACTGTGCCCACCCTCACACAATGCAGTCTCCAACCCCCTGGTGTGAGTCTGGAGCCATGTCTGTGAAAGGCAGGCTTGTGTGAACAACAGAGGCTTTAATTGGAAGTTTCCCTACTTCAAACACAGGGGTATAAGCAGTGTGCCCAAAACCCCAGATTTTTAGATTACTACAAGATTCAAGAGGAACCTCCTGTAAGGAGAAGAGGTGAAGAGCTGGAGGAGGAGTTCTGCCCCTTTGCCTGTGACTGTGGATTTCTTGGTTGGCCTGCAGTTGCTACTTCTGCCTGAGAGGTAAAAAGTACTGAACTTTGTGGTATATTACTGCTGGTGAAGTATCTCCACAGCCTTGGACTGAGCTTGCCTCCTGTTTTGAATTCTCAGAGCCATCAAAGAACTCCTTTGCCAGCACCTGGACTCTCTGCAAGTGGTGCACTATCCAGTCCCTGGGCCTTGAAAGGTGAAGCTGGAATCAATTTTTTTGCTTGCCGTGCCATTCCAGTTTGGACCCAGCCATATGCAAATCAGTCTTGACCCTGTTCCCCATGGGGTGCTGTGATGAGCAAAAGAGTTGATGGATTAAACCCAGATCCTTGACTGGGGATAAATGTTTGATTGGCTCCACATTCTGATCAATTGTATTTGTTTGCTTTTGTCGGCCTAAGTGCGCTCAGTATTCCCAGAGGTGGGTTCCAGGCTCACTGTGCTACTGGATTCAAGCTAGCCTGGCTGATAAAGGGTGATAGCCTGTAAACTAGTCCAAGGATGGACCTGGCCTGGCAGTTTGGGCTGGACTGTTCCCATGGGAAAGAGGGTCAAGACTCATTTGCATATGGCTGGTTCCAAACTGGGGTGGTGTGGTAAGTAAAATAATTGATGGATTAAACCCAGATCTGTGACTGGGGGTGAATGTTTGATTGGTTCTACTGTTGCCTGCGCCACACCAATGCCTGCTCCGGCTGTGTGGTCCTCGCTGCATGCAATGACTGTGACCTGCAACGCACGCACCTTCCAGCACAAAAACAATTCTGAGAGGTGTTTTCCTCTTTCTGTGTGTGCCGCGGAATGCAGCACACATAGAAAGAGTTAAAAATAAGGATAAATACTGTAGTAATATTTTCCCTGGTATGGCTCACCTCGAGAGTCGTAAGGTTTCGATGCTTCCCTAGGTTTAAGTGATTTAGTAAGGCAATGTTAAAATCTGTGGGTGTTGCATGGAAAAGCCAACCCCAAGACCTATGGAGCAAAATAAGACAACACAGCGACTTGCAGGCTCAGAGCAGGTGTTAAAAGGGGGCTTCCATTATTAATAATCAGCCCAAATGTACTCTGCAGGAACCAGTAGCACCAATATTTTTGTGCTACTCCTGCAGAGTACATCAATAACGTCAATAAAAATGACGCTATTGCCCCCTACCCTGCACCATGATGCTCTGTGTCTTAGATACGACGCACAGATGGTGGAGGTGGGGGGGCCATAAGGGGCGCAGGGAAAGTGGCACTGCACTAGTTGCAGCTCCACTTTTCTTAAATATGCCCCTTGGTTGAGAAGTTTGTGCCTCCGGAGCGTCACCAAAAGTGATGTGACAACTGACGAAAACTGATATTTGATAAGCAATACTTTGGTTGGTCTTCATGACTCAGTGGCTAGTAGAAGGAAACTATATACATAGCATACTGGAGTTTATTTTGCAAGGGTTCATTAAAAAAGAAGTAAAATGCTAAAAAAATATATAGGGAATACATTGTTGCTGCCATTTTGCAGGTGTAGGTGGCACACTTCATAGTCATTTCAGGTGCAGGGGCAGTTAATGAAAGGCAGCAGAGGAAGTAGACAGATGGTGATGAAAACAGGGATATTGTATTTAACAAGAGTTAACTGTGCCTATGCAAATAATCATATATTAAAAATCAAAATAGCATGAGTTGAACAACCCACAGCCAATGGGCAAAAACCTTTTGTTTGATGCCAATAGGCACAAAATCACAGTGGGCGGAATTATTCTACCACTATGTGCTGCTCACAGCTCTTTCCAGTATATCAGTGGGTCTGGAATTTAGCAAATCTAGGTCATAGTGCCAAAATCATGACAATGATTGAGACGAATGTTGGGAAAGCTAAGAAGTCTGACAGTGGCTGCCAGTCTTTTGGCTGTGTTAATGCTTGTTTTGCTTTGTGTAGTTTTTATAAAATTTTATCCGAACATACATACTGTTGGGTGTTGGGGCCATAGTGTGGTCTCCAAACATTCCTCTTAAGCAATGTGTTACCAAAGTTAAACAGACATTCACTTTTGTAGCACTCAGGGGATTGGTAAGGCCATGAGCATTCAACAAGATAAATGTAGCCATAGTCCATGATCCTTTAACTGTGTATGTGCAGAAGACCCCTACCCCGTTAGCTGATAACCACAGGTATTAGCTGATAACCACAGTGGATCTCCTGCCATCCCACCCAATTTAAGGCAAATGTAATTATGCCAAAAAGTAAATAAATGTTGGCTACTATTCAACAAGCCCAAATATACTAATAGAAAAAACAACAACCTAGTAACACAGTCCAATTCCATCCAACTAGTAAAATAGCTCCGCACAATACGGTTGCACATGTCTAGTTTCCCTATCTCCATCCCTCTTGCTTGGTTTGGCTACCCGTTCCACCCAGTCTCTTTCAAGACTTAGCTTGAATCCCATTGGGAAGATTCAGTTGCCCCTTCCCTCATTTGGTAAATTAAGCCAGGTATTCAGAATAATGGCTCTTGAGAGGGGATTTCTTTGTTGTTTCTTAAAATGATTGTTCCCATCTGTTAATGTGTCTGTGTTGTTGGGCTGTGAGCAGGTCATAGGATCTCTTTCTCTGTGCCTCTGAGTTCACATGACAAAGTGCCGCCACCTTCGCAGCCCTTCTTGAGCCGCGGGTGGGTGAAACAGGAGAGGAGGCAAGTATATATTGTTGTTCCCTAACACGAACCCTCCAGAGGATCTTGTGGACTTTCAATCACATTTCTCAGTGGTCTCTTTTTAAATATCAGCAATTCAACAATATACTATTATATATATATATATATATATATATATATATATATATATATATATAGATAGATAGATAGATAGATAGATAGATAGATAGATAGATAGATATACACATACATATATATATATCTATATATATATATATTATATATATATATAGATATATATATATAAACAAATTCCTTGTATTATAATAGATAAAACCGCACTCCAAACGACTCCGTCTTCAAAGCTTCTTTATTTCAGGGCTCCGTTTACATCAAACTTGACACAATGTTGCCCAACGCGTTTTGGTCATGATGACCTTGTTCACAGGCATTTCCGGTCATGAACCCTTTCTAAGAGTATTCAATTACCAAAATATTATTGGCAAATTATTTGCTAATTACAGTGAAACTCTTCTAACTAACTGCACTGAACCTGGCTGTGAATCTACACAATGGTTTATTGTTTTGAACTGTTTTTAACTGTTTCTTCACACCGCAAAAATTCCTGTTTTTTTTTTATTTTTTATCCCAGTTCTCTTTCAATAGGCAACCCATTCAACATGCTTGGTTAGTTTTGAACATTCTTAATGCAATCATTTCATGTGTAATAGAAAATACGGCAAATATTAAGAGCAACATTTTAGTGAAGTATTCACAAATGTACACATAATTCTTCATCCTGGTTCATTCCCAGAGGGGTAAAGGTCAGAATCTCAAGAATATATTTTGACTCTAACTGTCGTAACTTTCTCTCTCTATCTCCACCTCGTTCATTGAGGGGTACTTGGTCAACTGCATAAAATGCCATTGCTTCCCATTGGCTGTTGTGTGCTTGCTTCCTATGTTTTACCTTGGCATAACTTCTGTCTGTATTTATAGTCGCACGGATGTGTTCTAATATTCTTTTCTTAGTTTCACAAATGGTGCTCCCAACATATTTCAAGCCACAAGTGCATTCAATGATATAAACTGTAAAACGACTCTTACAAGTAATGTGTTGTTTGAATACATTTTGTGCCACCATTGCCAATGGTAAATGCTTTTGTATTTCTAGCAATTCTACACGCTTTGCAGTTCCCACATTTCCAGAATCCAGGTTTCTGAAGCCAATTTGTCTTTCTCTGAGTGCTGAAATGGCTATTTGCTATTTTTATCTTGCAAATTTGGTGCTCTCCTAAAGGTGATTTTTGGATGGTCTCCCATAATTTCTCTTACTGTTGAATCCAATTGTAAAACAGACCAGTGTTTAACCAGAATTTTACGTATTACAGTTGCACTACTAGAGTATGTTGTTATAAACCGTATTTGATCATCCAATTCTCTTTTGGACGGACAGTGTGTACCCTGAATCAATTCCGTTCTTGACACTGCTTCATCTCGTTATTTTGCCCTGTTGATACATTTCCTTGGATATTGTCTGGCAATTAATCTTTCTTCTGCAGCTTTAAGATGTTTATCGAATTCTCCAGATTGAGATCAGATTCTCTTAATTTGTAAAAATTCCCCATATGGTATGTTCCATTTCGTGTTTGGTAGATGAAAACTATTAGTATGTAACACCAAATTCGTTGCTATGATCTTTCTATGTAATGTGGTATGTATTGTGCCTTTTTTATGTAAATTTCTGTATCCACGAAAGTCACTCTTGTAGAGCTGATTTTATATGTGAATTGCAATTTTGCCATAGTGTTGTTCAGGATGTTAAAATATTCTTTAAATTCAGTTTCTTTTCCATTCCAAATGAGGAATAAATCATGAATAAATCTTAACCAACTTATCACCTTCTGCTGAAATTTTTCATTTTCTTCCGCCCAAGCAATTTTTTGTTCGAACCATCTCATTGTCAAATTTGCAAAATTAGGGGAAAAAGAGAAACCATAGCTGTCCCTTTTATTTGGAAATATAGCTGTTGATGAAACTGGAAAAAATTGTTGGTGACGCAAAGATTGATAATTTCTAATAACATTTCATTATGTTGGGGAAATTGTTTCTTTGGCTCAAGAAATGTCTACAAAACTGGATGCCGATTTGATGTTCAATATTAGTGTATAGAGAGATCACATCCATCATTACCAATTTGTAAGTATCCTGCCAGGGAATCCCTTCTAAATGTCTCAATAAATCTCCTGTGTCCTTTAAATATGAATTTAAATTGCGTGCTGCAGACACTAAAAAGAAATCAACATAGCTGCATATGGGTTTCAATAATGATGAATTTGCTGATACTATTGGTCTGCCTGGCAGATTCCTAGGATTTTTATGAATTTTTGGGAGGAAATAAATTGTGGGAGTGATTGGATGTTCCACAGTTAAATATTTCCCTTCGTCCTGATCAATAAGACCCTGGGCTACCCAAGCTATTAAATGGGATTGAATTGTTACCCTTAGTTGTTTAGTGGGATTGACATTTATTGGTTTGTAATAAGTACTATCTGAAAGTTGACGCATTGCTTCCTGCACATAATTTTGTTTGTTTAGGATTACGATGTTGCCACCTTTATCAGCAGGTTTGATTACCAGAGTTTCATCCATTTGAAGATTACGAAGAGTTGTGCCTCTAATTCCATTTTATTTTATATAAGTCATTAACAACAATTTCAGAGAATAAATCAATTTTGTTACCGGCTGCTAATACTGGCCAAAACCTAGATTTGGGTCTTTTTTTGGTTAAACCTGCTCCAAGCTGTACAATTGCCTCTTGTTCGCTGATCAAACGAATGGTTTATTGTTTTTAACTGTTTCTTCATACCGCAAAAATTCCCGAATTTATATATATATATCAGACTAGCACTCTCCGGCCATAATTGCAGTTGTGGATACATAGGAAAATTCCATACTGTCATATTTGGAGTGGGATGATGAGTAGGAGACTACAAGTTGTACAGATCTTCTACACATAGTCACTGTACAAATATTATCACTTTGGCACTTGGATTTCAATGGTCTACTCATTCTCCACTACATATATCATTTGAATTCAAACTTCACAGAGCAGGTAAGAAACACAACAGTTACAAGTATGGTAGGAACATAGTTTGTGATGTAAGAGGGTCTAGTTCCTCCATGTCACACATCAGTGACACGTAACTCATGGGCATGTGACTCTCGAAGGCCAAGATTCATGCACCACAACAAATAATGTGGTATCAAGTGGGCAATCTGCTAATTCCTAGCCCTTTCCTCACATCATCACCACACCTGGCAAGATGTATGCTAGGGGGGTGTACATAAGGTAGCCGCTGTTATCAAATGGGGTTTAAGTAATGTAGGAACAGAACAGTGTCACATCTCAGGGGGAGTGCTGCTTCACCAGCACTGTGCATGTGTGACAAGTGTGGGTAACTATGGACCTTCAGTAACTGTATAGGGTTTGTAGCCAATGTTAGAGGCAGAGCCTGCATATGGGTGTATGGCCTAGGTAGCAAAAGGTTTGCTAGTACCAACAATGGTTGACATGTGTCGTCATAGTAACCAAGTATGCTCTATATAACAACATCACAAAGCACGTAGCAATACACACCAATCATAGTCACTCACATGCCAGACCAAGAGCAAGGTACCAACAGTGACAAATGTCCCAACTATGTCTTGGTCTCCAACATGCCAATCAGGTGTGGGCTGTGCAAGTATGTCCAGGAATGTCCAAACATGTCAGAGACCCATTCAAAAAATAAATGGGAGTAGAAGTAGCTAAAGGAAAAAACAGCACTGCGATGATTTCACACAAGAACATCATACAGTCATTTTAAGAGTGACATAGGTTGTGGAAGCCAGGAATAAATGCATACCATCTTCAACGAAGGATGTAGATGAACAGCTGAGACAAACCCAGAGATACTTGGGAATGCAACATGGGAGGTCACTTGGAGATGACACAAGTGCTGTGGCAGGTGTAATGTCATGAGTGTGTGGCACTCATTAAATTCACAAAGCCCGGCGATGGGGCAGTAACTATCATGTATCCAGCAGTAGAAAATGTGTTCAGCTACAATTTACATGAGTCACATGTTGTATCCTGTCCATGTATGACAAGACAATGTTGCAGTAGAAGATGTGTACAAAGTGTAAGCAGCCTAAAGAATGGCAGCAATGTAAGACACAAAATATCCCTTACAAGTAAAGTGGTAAAGCATGGAGAAGGAGCACACATAGACAATACTGACTGTGCAAAACATCAATGTCTATATGTGATCACCCAACATATGTACAGAGAGGGTGGCTAGGTCAGTACATAATCCAATCATGATTCCCACTACTATAACTCAGTAGTTGCGTATCGCATGCCAACATGACAGGAGGCGTTGATAGTTAACACCATCTGTCCCCTGGCACGTTCCCAAAATAGTGGTCATAAGCCCTAACCAAGCAGAGCATGGAAACTATTAAGAACATCAAATGATGAGACACGTCCTATACGTTCATGTAGCAAGACCTCAGTACATGAGAAGGGAAGGCTGACATCATGTACCCCAGAGGAAAATTTGATATCCCAGTCCATTTGATAACAATTGTGCATGTGTCTATCTGCAGGGGACTATGCAGACATCTGCTGATCATGAAGAGGCTAGATCCACACCCAAAACACACTAACACAACTGCTCTGGTTACATAGACTTTTGACATTGTCATGGGCCTCGTGCATGTACACAGTGGGTTGAGTAGTCTGGAGCTCCATAAACCTGCATCTTCACATGCAACCATGGGTCTGTGTTGGCATAAAAACTCCCACAGTAGTGACGGAGAGTATGCTGCCATCTTTGCCAGACTGCAACACTGCTACACAGTAGTGAGCCATTGTATTTGACAGTCATAACAAACATGATGTGGACGATTGTGAGTGGACGTTGATGACATGCAATCATATACCAGATAACTCAGCACACATGTACCACATGAAATGGCACTGGCCTGGTAATGTATATTGGAGTCTGAGCAAAAGGCAAATTTACCACAGCTGAAAGTGCACATGTATCACAAGATCAGTGACCAAAATAAATGACCTCCACATGTGTTCCGATATACGGAAACATAGATGGCACTGATATGACTACACAGGCATTTGTCAAAGTCCAACATGTGTCCATGCAGGAAGATAGATATGTGAGGTTTCATATCCCATGAACACACCACTGTGGTCATATGTAACTGAAATAACACTACTCACATCTTTGCACACACACAAGGTATATAAAAACCTTCATTGGCACATGTGTGTACACCGTCTCCTGCAACTAAGATGCATGGGAACTATATGTCACACATAAAGCAGAGCATCACAAAGGCTTAACCAGGAACACACCACAGAGTGGTCACACATGCACATGCAAATTGCCAGGGGTAACGTGATACAAACCCAGCCATTGTCCACTGCATCCTCTGAGTATAAATTGTCATGCCAGTCACATGCCTTACTATATTGTATTGGACATAGCTCATTATATCTATTGTGTTGTTGGTATGTGTACATTTGTATATCAGGCATAACAGTGTGGTACACCTCCAAATATGTATTAGAACACATAAGTACACTCATTGTACACATGTTCTAATATGTATTTGGACACAGTGTAGCCGCACATGAACACATGCACAAGGTAAACGTCATTGCATGTATCACACACATAAACAAACAAACAGAAGGAACATACCAATGTCACCGTCAAGATATGGATGGATAGGCACACACATGTTGCCATACCATAATGACAACATTATTGCTTAGCCCCTGAGACAAGGTATGTGAATCCGGATGCACTCTAGGCCAACATAGCAAAATTCCATGCATTCCCGTCCTGCAAATGGCTTAATTCCAAATTCCACAACGCCAGAAAAATTACGCCTGGCCCCTGAGTGTCTATCGCAAGTGCACAGGCCTTTTCACGCACAATGGGACAAAATCAATGCATGACCATCATGTGTCAAAAATGCAGACACAAACATCTAAACTTCATACTTTTCTATGCAGCAGAAAGATGCCTGGCCCCTGAGCATCTATTGCAAGTCCACAGGCCTTTTCACTCACAATGGACCGAAATCGACGCATAACCATCATGCTTAAAAAAAACAACGTGTGAGAAACTGGGGCTGATTGCAGAGGCCCCCTAACTTTTTGCCCCCATTTTCCACTTTATGCTGGTGTTTTCCTGACTCTGATGGTGCCCTGGGTACTGCTAACCAGTCCCAGGGCCTGTGCTCTGTGTAAAATGGATATGCAAATTAGGCTAATTATAATTGGCTAAGTTAACCTACCTATAAGTCCCTAGTATATGGTAGGGCATGTAGGTTTAGGGACCACAGCATAGGTGGTGCACACCTAGGTGCATTGCTGAGGTGCCCAGTGTCATTTTAAAAGCAAGCCTGCCTTGCTGGCTGCTTTTAAATTAAAGTTATATGCAAATTCGACTTTGGAATTAAAGGTACTTCCAAAGTCTTAAACTACCTTATTTTTACATATAAGTCACCCCTAAGGTGTGCCCTATGTGCCCCTAGGGCTGGGTGCCATGTAACTATAAGCAGGGACTTTATAAAAATAGATTTATAAGCCCTGGTGAGGTAAAAACAGCCAAATTCGTTTTTCCCTCATTGAAGTAAATGGCCTTCATAGGCTAGAATGGGCAGACTTTATTTTAAATTTTAAAGTCTCCTTAAATGTTACATACCAAGAATTTGGTATCAAATTGATTGTTATAATAAATCCCACAACTTCCAGTTGTTGGATTTAATATAACTAGTGCAGGTAAAAAGTTTAGACTTTACCTAAAAAGTTGCCAATTTCAGCTCTGCATTGTTTTTGCTCCTGTGCTCTGATTGGCCAGCCTGCAGCAGCTTCTGCCAGGCTACTTTAATGAGGTGTGAAGTGGCCTGACTTCACACAAAGGAATGTGCTTGGGGGAGAGAATCTCCCCTCAGCAGATGGTGAGGCAGGAAGGGGGAGGGCTGCCAAACTGGTCTTCAAAGGCAGAGAAGGACATTTGCAGCACCCAGCAACACCCCCACATCCTGCAACCCCAGACAATTAGGTGCCCCCTTGATTAGATTAGGAGAGGGCAGGAGAGGGGTGTGTTTATGATTTTTAGCCACACCAGTGGGTGGGCTCAGCCAGATCTCTCCTCCAAAAATCAGATTCATCCATTTTGGATTTTTAGAGACTGTTGCCTTCTGGGATGG
The DNA here is from genome assembly GCF_031143425.1 of Pleurodeles waltl. NCBI lineage: Eukaryota > Metazoa > Chordata > Amphibia > Caudata > Salamandridae > Pleurodeles > Pleurodeles waltl. The sequence goes on from NC_090436.1 coordinate 45,932,022, forward strand.
ATTTTTGCCACACTTCCCAGGAAGTGGTCATCACAGGGGGACGACCCTGTCCCTGATTGGAGAACCAGGGCCCCCCTGCTTTTCACCCAGGAGCAAGGATAAAACTGGCAGACCTGCACCCACGCCTCAGATCCCCTCCAGAATTCAACAAGAAAGGAACTAAAGAAGAAGAAGGACTGCCCTGCTGGACCCCTGGCCTGCACCTGGAACCTGCACTCAGAAGGACTGCACCAGCTGCACACTTGGGCTTCACCACAAGAAGGACTTTGCCTGGCTTCCACTGGTTCAAGGAGGGACTCCCTGTTTGCTACAGGTGAAAAATTGCTAACCAGAGTCCCCTGCACCAACTCCTGAAAAAGTGACCAGCTGACCACTGTCCAGTGGCCAAAAAGGAGTTTGCGCCAGGTGCACTCTGGGAGTTGAAGTCCGCACTTCCCAAGGACCATCACAGATCTTCTGGACCCTTGGGGTGAGCTGTGGACCCCAAAAGAACCTTAAAAGAACATCTGGGTGAAGCCCCAGAAGTTTGGAAAAGATTGGAGAAATTTTAGAAAAAAGCTCCATAAAGTGACCGACTCGACGCGGAAATTCTAGCCGGCTTGCCTCAACCGCGACCCGGCCTGACTTCGTGGTTCGTCCCGGTCAAGAAAAACATCCGAAAAAGAGACTAAGTCCGAACGTAAAAAGTTGACCGGGACCTTCCAGCCATCGTATCCGAGAAGGGCTCCACGGACGTCGGATCAAGATCCAGGTTTACCCCGGTCGAAGGATTTTCATCTCGAAAAAACGACTAAGTCCGAAGGTAGAAATCACCACCGAGGAAACCGACTTCGCGTATCCGGACAAGGGCTCCAGGAGGTCGGATCCAACTGGCAGGTTCGTCCCGGTGAAGAAAAACTTCAAAATAAAGACTAAGTCAGAAGGTAACTTTTTAACCGAGGCCTCCCGCGACCTGTAGCCGAGCAGGGCTCCATCGCGGTCGGCCTGAAAGTTTGACTTTGTCCCGGTCCTGGTGCAACCAGATGACCCGATTGGCGCTTTTTGTTTCTATGCGCTAGAAAATAATAATACTTTAAAAATTCATATCTCCGGTTCCCCTGAACCGATTTTAATCGTTTTTGTGTCATTTTAAAGATAAAAATATAAGCTATTTTTATAAATTGGTTTTGGATTTTTAAACTGTTTCCTGTGTTTTATTTATTTACTGTTTTGTGATATTTGAATGCTTTACACTTTGTCTCCTAAGTTAAGCCTTGACGCTCGATGCCAAGCTACCAAGGGTAGAGCTGGGATTAATTTACTGAGACCTAACTGTACTTTTGTGGAGGTTTGTGGCTTGTTGCTAGGTGTAGGTACCTACCTGCCCTATCAATAACCCATTTTCCAACACAACGCATAACAGAAAACGTAACGCACAGCCCAAGGAAGTGATGAAACAGGACATCCTGCCTGCATACACGGTACAGTGAGCCGACTTTCACTTTCACTTCACAGTCTTATTGTCTGTAACTGTGTGAGGGTGTGTGGAGCTGGTATTGTTGGTGGATTGGAGATTTGGAGTGTTTTTGTGCTGTGTCCTGTAGCTGTTGTGTCTTTTTCGTCTTTTAATCAGTCTTTTGTAGTATAATTGTACTGTATTTTTCACTATATTGTGGGGTGTTTATCTAGGGGTGGGATGTTTGTTGGGTAGTTGCGGTAGTTTTAATTCCCCTGCAATTGCATTTGCACTATATGTACTCTGCATGATGTCAGGGAAAGGGAGGATGTCCAAGATGGTGGCAGATAAGCTGCGGGGGCTTCACACGGCTTGTGCAGCAGTACCTGCCAATTGTGTTTGTACTGGGTTGCTGCCTTATCCAGGGCTACCCCACAGTGGCCAGGAAGCTGAGCTGGGGCAAGGTGCTCTACCACCTGGCACGTATTTTCAGCACCGGACGCAACGACCACCAACTCAACACCATTGGGCTGAACTGATCTAAAGGGACTGGGGTGAATGTGTGCATTGCTCAGCATTCTGTCCATCATCTGTTCTTTTTTGCTTCTGATCTCAAGGGAGCAAGATCTACTAGATCACCTGGGCATTGGAGGAGCAGTTGGTAAGTATTCCATTTCCATAGCAACACCATATTTGCATGTGCATGACAGGTGCTGATAAGGCTGAGTGAAGTATGTTTTGTCAAAGGATCTTGACATGTAGTATTGTGCCTGTATTAAGAGTCCCAGTGCCACCTTAGGGCTGCCATTGTAATAAACAGTTGTGAAGAAGAGTCAGGGCAGTAGTGCCATCTTCCCTGCATAATCAAAACAAAGTATTGTGATGCGTGCAAAAGCGCCACTCTGTTTCGACTAGCACAACATGAGGCCTGCGTCCGTATGGGAGTGGGGCCCAACACATGTTTGAGGGGCTAAAGTGCATGCCTCTGGGAAATATGAGAAGTTACCTAATGCCATATACCCTGCACTTTGAATGGCTGCTCTGAGCAGGTGTTATAAGGGGGCATATCATTGTATATGATTAGCCCGTATGTACTCAGCACAAATCGTGATAATCTCTTTTGTTGCTACTCCTGCTGAGTACATCATTTGTCTGCAGTTGGACCCTACCTAAACCATGCTGTGCATTATTTCTCTTAAGGTGCACACATGGTTGGGTAAAGGGCTCCACTAAGGGACACAAGGAATGTAGTAATGCACTTGTTGCAGCACCACTTTCCTTCAATCTGTCGCTTTGTCTCATTGGGCAATGCCATTTAAAAGAGCTTGACTATGCACTGCGTCCAAACTACTAGCAATCTACTCTTCCTGTGCAATGTGTATTACACACACAGCCCAAACTTTGTATATTATCCCACACACATGTGCTGAATTATATTATTGACAGTATGGGTCTGCCCTGCATCTGTACCAGCACTTCCACATTACTCAGAAACCTGCTCCAACACATGCATGCATTCTTGGACCACATTGCAAATGTATCTGTGTTGAGGCATATGTCTCTGCACATGTTCTTATCCCTCCCTGGACAAATAATGAAATAACATGCCAACAATGGCTGGCCACACAGTATTGGCAAGACATCCATTATTTCAATCAGTTAATGTGCAGGTAGGAACAACTTATAAACATAAGTAAACTTCCATGGCATTATAGCTCAAGTGTGTGAACCTTGTAATGGGACACACATATTAGTAACTACAAACAAGGATGTATCAAAGTATTCCTCAACACTTTGGAATACTCATACAACCCCTGGGCAGTTGTCCGTCAGCTTGAGGTGACAATGAGGTAGATGTCTTCAACATCTGGGGCAGGCTCAAAATCTATGTGTGTCACAATGGGATTGCCACTGCAACAACCATTGCATGTCCCTTAGATGCAGAATACAGTGTCATGCAGTCCTATATGGTCATGGAGGTATAAAGCTACAAAACACATGCATGACAATTCCATGTACATATGGTGCAGTGAAAAGCATCACAGGAGTGTCAGGGAAAGTAATGGTTTGTAGGTGCCAGGGTCTCCATTATCTGAGACTATGTGTGATTGACTGATCATATATGTTTGTCAGTTGGTCTGTTCTATCACTAGGTTGACTTGCTTATTCATGCCAATAAGTTGATTTTTATCATTGTCGTCCATTCACAGAAATGTCCAAATATCACAAAGCAATGTTTTCCTTTCATGCATTGCAGGTGGGCCTCCACCCAACACCGTAGGAGACGTGGCCAGATTTGAAGACCCCAATGCAGCCAGGAAGTGTCACCTTGTGAATCATGTGTGGAAATACAGTGTTTGGTTTGAGACAGTCTGATGTGTGCAATGCAATGAGTAAATATTTTGCGTGACCAATGGTACGATATCATTGGAGTTAGGATGGTGACATCATGTCCATTGCAAAGTTCATCATTGTGGATGGCTTGATTGTAAGACAAGGGGCAACGTGTGCTGGTATGAAATTGTGGGTGTTAGGAAATGGAATGCATAGCCACATATACATTGATGTCTATCATGATAGGTGTCAGAGCAGCTGTTTATGTAATTAGCATGCCTGTTGACAACAACCTTGTCACAGCACTTTTGACAGCAGTGTGTGCTACACATAGCTTACACTTACTCACATAATGGTACAGATGAAGGAAATATATACAGGTCTCTAGGGGGCGTATGTGTTGAGACACTTGCACCACTGGTGTCTCAGTACCATTCAGATATAAATTGAGGCCGCAGTAGTGCAAGGAGCCATATTATGCTGGATACCAGTCAGTAGAGTACACAGTTAGTACACAACTCAGCTCCAGATGTTTGTGCGAAATGTCTATTGATTGCCCCAAGCTAACTCACAGCAGAATTACCAACATGGTCCTGCCAACATGATATTTGTGAGTGATCTTGGTCACATCACATGTGCATATGATGTGAAAGCTGACTGCTTACTTTTATGATGTCTGATATGCATGTGCACATGATGTTCAATATATAAGAGTACTGTAGCAGCACCCAATGCAGTGCCAAACTTACTGTGGCCCTAAGGGCATCCATAAAGCTTTCATGAGTGTGCCGCATTACACATTTTGCACAACATAGCACTGGGTAGGGAGCATTAGTTATGTGATCTTCAGACAACTTTGATGTGCTGCTCAGGCTTTGGCCAAAGTTTATGGAGACATTGCATTATTTGTACATGCGGGCACATCATGAGCAATGGTGTGCCCCCTTGTAATGTATGTTCAGACCAGGTCTTAAACCAGGGCACATGAATTAAGCTTTACCAAACCTTAGAATAGCCGGTGGGAAGTTTCCAGCCCCTCTCTCAGATGACCCTTTGTTGGAAAATGGGTTATTGGTAAGGGCAGGTTAGTACCTACACTTAGCAATAGGCCACCAACCTCCACTTAGGTCCAGTTAGGTCTCAGTAAATTAAACCCAGCTCAACCCTTGGTAGCTTGGCAACGAGTGACAAGGCTTAACTTAGGAGATAAAGCGTAAAGCATTCAAATATCACAAAACAGTAATTAAATAAAACACAGGAAACAGTTTAAAAATCCAAAATCAATTTATAACAATAGATTATATGTGTATCTTTAAAATGACACCGAAATGAATAAAATCGGATGAGGGGAACCGGAGATATGATTTTTTAAAGAATTAATGCTTTCTAGCACAGAGAAGCAACTAGCGCTCAAATTGTTAAAAAATGTCGCACTGGAAAGGAACAAAGTCCAGAGTTCAGGCCACCCACGAGGTAACACTGTCACACTTACTTTCAGAAGTGTTTGATTTAGGAAAGTGGTCCACAGCACCAGCCAAGGGTTCAGAGGCTCTGGTATGCCTCTTGGGGGGGAAACTACCTGAACAACTAAGTTTGAATTACTACTTGCTTTAACAACGAATCTTGAAGAACTACTGGGTCTTAACAACGAAGTCTTGAACAACTAATGGTTTAACAACAATTTTACCTTAACAACTAATGCCAGAACAACGAATTTTAAGGTAAGTGAATAATTTGTTGATGAATTTTAAGGTGAGTTTTGTGTTTTGTTTTTCATTTGTTTAGGGTTTAATTATTATGTGTTTAATTTTTTAAAGGATATTGTGTGGATTAAGTAATGGAATGTATGGGTTGTGGGTGTTATGGGTGGGTAATCGTATTAATACTCGGGTATTATTTTAAGTACTTGTGTTTTTTTATATGTTGTAATTTATGTTGTGGGTTTAGGGGCGGGATATATGGGATGTAGGGGTTATGGGTGGGGAAGTGTATTAATACTCAGGTATTAATTTAAGTAATTGTATTTTTTAAATATTGTAGTTTATGTTGTTGGTTTAGGTGCGGGATATATGGGATGTAGGGGTTATGGGTGGGGAAGTGTATTATTAATTGGGTATTAATTTATATAATTGGGTATTTTTATTTTATTTTGTGAAATTGGTGTGGGGTAGTGTATTAATATTTGAGTATTTTGTTAGGACTTTGAGTATTTCTTTATATTTTATTAAGGATATATTGTGGATGAATTTTTTGAATGTATGGGTTGTGGTTGTTATGGGTGGGGCAGTGTATTAATACTTGGGTATTAATTTAAGTACTTGTTTTTTATTAAGTTTTGTAATTTATGTTGTGGGTTTAGGGGTGGGATATATGGGATGTAGGGGTTATGGGTGGCGAAGCGTATTAATACTCAGGTATTATTTTAAGTACTTGTGTTTTTTATATGTTGTAATTTATGTTGTGGGTTTAGGGGCGGGATATATGGGATGTAGGGGTTATGGGTGGGGAAGTGTATTAATACTCAGGTATTAATTTAAGTAATTGTATTTTTTTAATATTGTAGTTTATGTTGTGGGTTTAGGTGCAGGATATATGGGATGTAGGGGTTATGGGTGGGGAAGTGTATTAGTAATTGGGTATTAATTTATATAGTTGGGTATTTTTATTTTATTTTGTGAAATCGGTGTGGGGTAGTGTTTTTATATTTGAGTATTTTATTAGGATTTTTAGTATTTTTTTATATTTTATTAAGGAAATATTGTGGATTAATTTTTGGAATGTATGGGTTGTGGTTGTCATGGCAGGGGAAGTGTATTAATACTTGGCTATTAATTTAAGTACTTGTATTTTATAAAATTTTGTAATTTATGTTGTGGGTTTAGGGGTGGGATATATGGGATGTAGGGTTATGGGTGGGGAAGTGTATTAGTAATTGGGTATTATTTTATATACTTGGGTATTTTTAGTTTATTTTGTGAAATCGGTGTGGGGTAGTGTTTTTATATTTGAGTATTTTATTAGGATTTTGAGTATTGTTTATATTTTATTAAGGATATATTGTGGATTAATTTTTGGAATGTATGGGTTGTGGTTGTTATGGGTGGGGAAGTGTATTAATACTTGGGTATTAATTTAAGTTCTTGTATTTTATTAAACTTTGCAATTTATGCTGTGGGTTTTGGGGTGGGATATATGGGATGTAGGGGTTATGGGTGGGGAAGTGTATTAATACTCAGGTATTATTTTAAGTACTTGTATTTTTTATATGTTGTAATTTATGTTGTGGGTTTAAGGGCGGGATTTATGGGATGTAGGGGTTATAGGTGGGGAAGTGTATTAATACTCAGGTATTAATTTAAGTAATTGTATTTTTTAAATATTGTAGTTTATGTTGTGGTTTTAGGTGTGGGATATATGGGATGTAGGGGTTATGGGTGGCGAAGCGTATTAATACTCAGGTATTATTTTAAGTATTTGTGTTTTTTTATATGTTGTAATTTATGTTATGGATTTAGGGGTGGGATATATGGGATGTAGGGGTTATGGGTGGAGAAGTGTATTAATACTCAGGTATTAATTAAAGTAATTGTATTTTTTTAATATTGTAGTTTATGTTGTGGGTTTAGGTGCGGGATATATGGGATTTAGGGGTTATGGGTGGGGAAGTGTATTAATCCTCAGGTATTAATTTAAGTGATTGTTTTTTTTAAATATTGTAGTTTATGTTGTGGGTTTAGGTGCGGGATATAGGGGATGTAGGGTTTATGGTTGGGGTAGTGTTTTTATGATTAGTTTTTTTTTTTCTATGTTTGAGTTTTTTTATATTTATGTAATTTTTTTTTTTTGGGATGCAATTTTGTTTATTGGTGGATAATGATTTGGAAATGTATTGATAGTTTATAATTTTTTATTATGGGTGAATAATTTTTTTGTGTTTTTTTTTAGGTTTTGTATTTTTTTTGTTATTAAAGGTGTAACAATAATTTTGTTTAAAAATAGTCATGTTTAAACATGTATATTTGAATTTTTAATAGTATAGTAGTTGGTACAGTAGAATTTGGAATATAATAATGTTACTTTTTTTTGTAATATTTATTATATTTTAATTTGTTTTTGTGATTTTTAAAATTTGTTAAAATATATATATTTTATTTTTATTTTGATTATTTTTGTTTGATCTGATGTAATTATTATTATTTTTGTTTTGTAATTATTTTTGTGGATGTATCATTTTATATATATATTCATTTGTATGAATATTATTTCTTAAAATTAATTAATTAATTAATTATTTGGAGATAATATATAGATTTTTTTATTTTATTTTTAGGTGTTAGAAATTTTTTCATTTGTAATAATGTTTTTTTTCATGCAAATGTATTATTTTTTTTTTTAAACACCATTCATTTTTTGTTAATTTTTGTTATTTTGAACATAATCAAGTTTAAAAAATAAAAAAAAATATTTTAATTATTATTTAATATTTACAGATTTTTAGAAATTTTTTACAATTTTTTTTATATTTATTTGTCTATTTTCTGTGGTATTTTCTTATTTTCCCTATTAAAGTCTATGAGTGAAATAGTCAGTTTTCTATTTTTAGTGCTCTTCCATGTTTACGTTGTTTGACGTCTTCTGTTTTCAGTCGGAGGAGCGTCGTGGTCAAGATAGGACGGAAGCGGAGACCTCGTTCAGGTAAGTGGGATTATAATTTTGTTTACAGTATGTAGTAGGGTATTTTTATTACAGAAATAGTTGGCGGAGGTAGTTATAAGGTAGGTAGTAGATTTTCGGTGTTTGCTATGTTTTTTTATGTTTAATTATTTGTTTTCGTATATTTTTGTATACAATAGTGGTATTGTAAAAGTAAACAAATTTGTTGAGCAGTGTTTTATCTTACACATGATTATACTGCTTTTGTAGTAGTTGGAAAGAATTGTATATTCTTGTGATAAATTTATTTTGGGATTTTTGAGGGAGTCAGTTGTTCGGTTTATGAAAATAAAATTTGGTTCGTTGTAATAGGTTTTGTAATTAATTTTTTATTTTGTGTTAGCAGTATCCTTTATTTTGTTTTCATGTCTTTTTCTTGATAGTTAATGTTTCAATGAATGATGTGGCTTTGGTCAGTATGTGATTAATTTTGTTACTTTTTTTTGGTTAAAAAAAGTATATTTGGTGTTTTTCATTTTTTAGTTTTTTCTCGAATTTCTGGTTTGGTAAAGTATTATATTTTTTTATTTTATTGTTTTTATAGTATATAGAGCTGGATTTTTATCATCCATTTAATATGACTATTTTTTAATTGTTTTTGGATGATTAATGTTTATTTATTTTTTTAAAGTATGAGATGCTTCTTCTATATTAATGAAGAAGATTTATTCAGCAAAACGTGTTTGGATAAAGACATGAAAACTTGAAAGGTAGGAACAATTTTTGTTGTCTAAATTTAGTGTAATTTTTTTTTGAAAAATGCCAATTTAATTGATGGTGTTTTTTTTTTTTAGAACTGGCAAGTCATTTTTAGTAGGTTAGTGGTTGTTAGTAATGTAGAATATATGCTAGACTGTTGAGGTAGTCTGATGGTGTTATTAGATCAAATTGTTGTATTTTTCCCAAAATTATTTCGGTCATTTCTTTGCTTTTTTTACTTGTGCGTGGGTTCAGGCTACCTGAGAGTGATTGAGCAAGTCTAATTTCTTGGAAACTTTGTTCCTTTTTCAAAATTTCCATGAAATGATACAGGTTTGGGTGGGGTTTACCTATCACTTTATTGAAGACGTTGTGCCATCCTTCTATGGCATTATTAGTCTTTGCACCACCTTCTAAACAGGTTTGGTAGCAGTTCCACCATTCTATTGGAAATCTTGGCTTTCGTCTGCGACCAGATTTGTTTAGGTGTCCAATCCAGGTTTCTTCAAAGTAATTTAGTAAGGGTGCTAATTTGTCTTCATTTTGTGTATAATAGTTAGAGTCTGTTATTGCGGCGTAATACTCATCTAGTTTTGTTGGTGGTACAAAGCATAATGCTGTGAGTTTTTTTAATTCAAATTGTAGTATGCAGTCTGAGAAATATTCTCTACTTAGGGATGATTTTTGTATTCTACGCCAATATGCTTGTGAAAAGTGGAAAAAGCATCCTTGAATTTGGGTTTGTGGATATATTTTTAGTATTGTATTTATCATTGATGATTCGAAATCTAGTATTACTTTTCTAGGTGTTTTATTTAATGTTTTTTTTTTTATTGTTGATAAAAATTCACTGTAAGTAGAGGAATGTTTATCAGGCAGTAATGCATACACTAGGGGGGTTGTAGTGTTATTTTGTGTGGCATGTATGGTGTAAATTTGAGTGAATGGATGGGGTGTAGATTTAAAGGTTCCATCCATCATCCAAATTTCACTATTTTGTAGGATTAGTAAATTGCATGTTGTGCTGAATATTAAAATTCTTTTTTGCGGGTTTTCGTTGTCATGAATGAGGAAAGTTTCTTTGGAGAAGGTAATTGTTAGTTCTGGAGGGATGTTAATGTCTTCATAGGTTTGTGGTGTTATATGTTGGGGATTACTTGCCAGTCTTTCTCGTTGAAATATTCTCCTATGGTTTGATACAGAAGGCATGCTACCGGAAATCTGTATTGGAATATTTTGTACTACCTCCCTTATAACCTGTCCGCAGGAGTCATTGGAGGTGTGTGCAATGTTTTTTACTTTTTGTATGTTTTCTCTTATCTCAATTTCTATTGCAGAGGCAGAGTGGTTGTGATCTGTTGTCTTAACAACGGTGTTTTCTAGAGTTACAGCTCTGCCTCTGCAATGTGAAGAGTAGAATTGTACACACCTCCAATGGCTCCGGAGGTTGACAACCTTATCTCTGCAATAAAAATAACCTTCATACTTTAGTAGCTGGTTTCCGGTTCTTGAGGTTATGTAACTTGCTTCTCCTTGCGATGCCATTTCTGAAATATCTGTAAATAATATAAAAGAAATAGGTTAAAAGAAGTTTGCAGTTTTTATTATTAAATTTGTAGTGGATTTAGTTTACCACTTAGTAAGTTAATTAATGTATAATGTGGTCTATTTGTAAGTGTTTGGTGTAGGTAGTTTGTTAACTTTTATATTTGGTGATTGTGTGTTATTTATTGAGGTAAGTATTTTTTGCTTTTAGATTTGTATTTGTGGGTCTATTGTGTTCCTAGTTTTTGTTATGAGGTAAGTAGTTAGTGGAGTTGTAATAGTATATTATTTGATAGTTACTCTGCAGCACCTATGTTAATGTAAGTATCTAGTGAGGTTGCTTTGGTTATTTTGTAATGTTCTGAGTATTTCTAATGTGATATGAGGTAAGTAGTTGGTGGAGTAGGAATAGTAATTTTATTTCTATTTACTGTGTAGCAGCTGCTGTGACGTACGTATGTGGTGGAGTTGTAATAGTAAATTTTGGGAAACATCCTTTATTATGATGTTTTATTTACAATGTCGTGGTTAATGAAAGTGCAAGGGAGTTGGTGAAGGAGGATGACGCAGCTGACAAGGGGTCGAATAAGGTAAGTGGGGGGTTTTAGGTTTTGTGGAGGGGTGGGGGGTCAGGGGGTTTTAGGTTTTGGGGTGGGGTTGGGGGGGTGGGGCATTTTTCGTTTTGGGGAGGGAGTGGGGGTGCGGGGGTTTTAGGTTTTGGGGTGGGGTGTTTTTGGTTTTGGGGAGGGGTGGAGGGTCAGGGGGTTTTAGGTTTTGGGGTGGTGTTGGGGGGTGGGGCGTTTTTGGTTTTGGGGAAGGGGTGGGGGGTCAGGGGGTTTTAGGTTTTGGGGTGGGGTTGGGGGGGGTGGGGTGTTTTTGGTTTTGGGGAGGGGGTGGGCGGTCAGAGGGTTTTAGGTTTTGGGGCGGGGTTGGGGCGTTTTTGGTTTTGGGGAGGGGGTGGGGCGTTAGGGGGTTTTAGGTTTTGGGGCGGGGTTGGGGCGTTTTTGGTTTTGGGGAGGGGGTGGGGGGTCAGGGGGTTTTAGGTTTTGGGGCGGGGTTGGGGCGTTTTTGGTTTTGGGGAGGGGGTGGGGGGTCAAGGGGTTTTAGGTTTTGGGGTGGGGTTGGGGGGGTGGTGCATTTTTGGTTTTGGGGAGGGGGTGGGGGGTCAGGGGGTTTTAGGTTTTGGGGTGGGGTTGGGGGGTGGGACATTTTTGGTTTTGGGGAGGGGTGGGGGTTAGGGGGTTTTAGGTTTTGGGGTGGGGTTGGAGGGGTGGGGTGTTTTTGGTTTTGGGGAGGGGGTGGGGGGTCAGGGTTTTAGGTTTTAGGTTTTGGGGTGGGGTTGGGGGGGTGGGGTGAGGGATGTAGGGTGAATGGTGCCTATTAGTAATGCTTTTATCAAGAGTGCCTTTACAATGAAATATCGTTGTTAAGGCATTTGTGGTAAAATTATTAGTAGTAAGAACGAGGTTGGTGTTCCGTCCTCGTTGTTAAGGCACTAGTTGTTTTGGAAGTTGGTGTTCTGTCGTACAATTGTAAATTTTATTTTGGTTACTGTGTAGCAGATATTGTAATGTAAGTATGTGGGGTATTTGCAATAATTTATTTGTAGTGTAGTTAATGTGTGTAATATATTTTGAGGTAAGTAGTTTGTGGAGTTAGAATAATAATGTAAGTTCTATATAGTGTGCAGTAACTGCTTTGAGTTTAGTATTTGGTGGAGTTGTAATAGTAAATTTATTTACAGTAATTGTTCTGCACATACTATGATGTGATGATGTGGGGTTTTTGCTATGGTTATTTTGCAATGTGCTGATTTAATATTTCTGATTTGGTCTGAGATAAGTAGTTGGTGTATTTGTTAGTTATTTTGGTTGTATTTGGTGTGAAGGATGTGCTGTGAGGTATGTATTTGGTGGATTTGTAATGGTAAATGTATTTATGTTTATTGTCCAGCAGCTGTTTAGAGGTAAGTGTTTGGTGGAGTTGTAATAGTTACTTTTTTGTATACTATATGTACTGTGTTTGTGAAGTGTTTTTCATTTTACTGAGTTTATGTGTGTTTGGTGTCAAGTTAAGGGGTATTTGAATAAGAATGTTTGTTTAGTTTTGTTTAATTAGAAAATCGGGTTCTATGTTATAATGAAAATATTATACTTACTTAGAGTTTTTTTTCTGTTTTCAGATGTTATTTTTTTTTAAATTGATTTATTTCACTTTTTTATGTCTTCTGGTGTTTTTTTTGGTTCCTTGGAGTCTGTAAGAAATAAGAAAGAGTGTATTATTTAATGTATTATTTTGTTTTATTAATTATTTAGTTTTTTTAATTTAGAAGTAATTTTTTTAGTAGATTTGAAATTTGGTGAATGATATTTGTTTTTTGGTTAAATTTATTAGGTGAATAATTTTTTTTTATTTTTACTAATTTGTAGTTCTAATATTTTATATAGATATTTTAATTATACTATAATTAATTTTTCTAGTATTATGGTATTCGGTATTTAACAATTTTTTTAATGCAATTGTTTATGGTTTAGTGAAATTGTTTTTGAATAATGGTAATGGTTTACCTTTGATGGTGAAGGTGTGGTGTTTATCTTTTTGGTCAGTTTCTTGATATTCATGCCTGTAACAAAATAGTACAAAAGGTACATTAATTATATATTATTTTAGCTGTGGTATAGGTTAGTAAATTTCTTTATATTTATTTATGGATATTTTACCTTGCTATCTCAGTAGATGGCGGTGTTGGATAAATTATATATATATTTTTTTCCGTAGTGATATGCTCGTCTTCTCTGTAAGTTGTTCGGTGTAGTAATGAGTAGAAAATGAAGGTCGTTGGTATTTATATGTGTTTTTGTAAGTATTGTTTTATTTGTAAATTGAATGTGTTTTGGATGTGTTTTTTTATTGTGAATTCGTTTGTGATGTTAGATATATATAATTGTGTTTTGTATTTGTTTTGTAGTTTGTATTTTTTTTTATGTTCGTTCTCGATTGTTTAGTAGAGGAAGTACTTCCTGGGTCATGTAGAAAGTGCTGTAGGACTATCGTTTTATGTAGTTTTTTTTTTTTAGTGTTGTGTCTTTTTTATAGTTATTTAAGTATTATTTATTTTGATTTAAAACGGTGTTTATATGTTTTGGATTTTTGTGATGTTTTGTTTTTTGTATGTAGGAAAGATATTGTTATTTTCGATTTTGTTTATTTTTTACGTAGTACTGTAGTGGTTTTAATATTTTATTTATTAATCGTTGTTTAGTTGTGATATTCATTATTCATATTTTTTGTTGTTTGGAGTTCGTTTTAAATATATTAGGTGTTTAGGCGTTTTCGGTGTTGGGTAGTATTTGTTTGGGTATTCGTTGTTTGGCTAGTCGTTTGTTTGGGTAGTAGTTATTTTAGGAGTCGTTGTTTAAGTATTCGTTGTTTGGGTAGTAGTTTGTTTGGGTATTAGTTATTTGGGGAGTCGTTATTTAGGTAATTTTTGTTTGGGTAGTCGTTGTTTAGGTAGTAGTTATTTGGGGAGTCGTTGTTTAGGTAGTCGTTGTTTACATAGTAGTGGTTTAGTGGAATATTCATGATTTAGTGGTTTTCGTAGTCATTAAATAGGTGGTCGTTGTTTAGGAATAATTTAGTTAATGTTTTTTTTCGTTGTTTAGACTTCATTGTAAAATTATTCGTTTTATAGGTTTTCTCGGTGTTGGGCAGTCGTTGTTTAAGTAGTAGTTATTTAGGTAGTAGTGGTTTAGTGTCATATTCCTCTTGGGGTCTTGGACTACAACTCCCACAATGCACCTCTTCTTTTTATGGAGTTGGTCCAAACATCTCCAAACTTCTGGATCTTGATCCAAGGTTCCAGAAGCTCTAAGTTGCTCCTTGGGAGTTGGGACGACAATTCCCAGAATGCACCTTTTCAGAATCCTCAAATGGCCACTGAACGCTGGTCAGCTGGACTCTGCTTGCAGGACTTGATGCAGGGGACTCTGGGTAGCTCCTTTGTACCTGTAACAAACAGGGAGTCCCTTCTTGAAGCAGTTGAAGACAGGTAAAGTCCTTTTAGTGGTGAAGCCCAAGTGTGCAGCTGGTGCAGTCCTCCAGAGTACAGTGTCCAGGTTCAGGTCAGGGGTCCAGCAGGGCAGTCCTTCTTCTCCTGTACTTCTTCCTTGTTGGAATCTGGTAGGGAACTGAGGTGTGGGTGCAGGTCTGCCAGTTGTATCCTTGCTCCTGGGTGAAAAACTGGGGGGTCCTGGTTCTACAATCAGGGGCAGGGTCCTTCCCCCTGTGATGACCACTTCCTGGGAAGTGTGGCAAAAATCAATCCCAGGGAGTAACATTCCTCAAAAATCCATCGTGGCTGAAAGTGAGTTTTGGAGGTTACATCTGGCTGAGCCCACCCACTGCCCTCTCCTGCCCTCTCCTAATCTAATCAATGGGGCACCTAATTGTCTGGGGTTGCAGGGTGTGGGGGTGTTGCTGGGTTGCTCCAAATGTCCTTTTCTGCCTTTGAAGGCCAGTTTGGTAGCCCTCCCCCTTCCTGCCTCACCATTTGCTGAGGGGAGATCTCCTCCCACAGGCACATCTCTTTGTGTGAAGCCAGGCCACTTCACACCTCATCAAGGCAGCCGGGCCAGGCTGCCAGAGACTGGCTAATCAGAGCACAGCAGCAAAAATACTGCAGGGCTGAAGTTGGCATCTTTTCAGATAAAGTTTAAAACTCTTTACCTGAACATGTTATATTAAATCCAACAACTGGAAGTTGTGGGATTTATTATAACAATTAATTTGACACCAAACTCTTTGTATCTGTCACTTAAGGGGACTTTTAAAATTAAAATAAAGTCTCCCCATTCTGGCCTATAAAGGCCATTCACTACAATGAGGGAAAAACGAATTTGGCAGTTTTTACCTCACCAGGGCGTATAAAACTATTTTTATAAGGTCCCAGCCCTAGGGGCACATAGGGCACACCTTAGGGGTGACTTATATGTAAAAATAAGGTAGTTTAAGATTTTGGAACTACTTTTAATTCCAAAGTCGAATTTGCATATAACTTTAATTTAAAAGCAGCCAGCAAGGCAGACCCGCCTTTAAAATGACACTGGGCACCTCAGCAGTGCACCTATGGGTGCACTACCTATGCTGGGGTCCCTAAACCTACATGCCCTACCATATACTAGGGGCTTATAGGTAGGTTGACTTAGCCAATTATAATTAGCCTAGTTTGCATACTGAGTTTACACAGAGCACAGGCCCTGGGACTGGTTAGCAGTACCCAGGGCACCATCAGAGTCAGGAAAACACCAGCAAAAAGTGGAAGATGGGGGCAAAAAGTTAGGGGGCCTCTGCAATCAGCCATGTTCTCTTACACCCTCACCTTGCATCCATGATGTCTGGGCAAGCCTTGATGTAGCACCAGGGGTTTCAAAGTGGTGGATTGCATACAAAGTCCCCCATATTGACAGGACATAGGAAATCTTGACTTGTTGGGCCACGTGATCCTCACAAGTTTGTTAACGCAAATGCTGAGCAAGGACACATTAGTCCACTAACCTCTGGGCCCAGATGGTCAACAAGGGAAAGCCGTCATTCCAGTGATATGTGCAAGATACTATAGATGGCTTGTGGGAAATAGTCAAAGATTAGGAGTAAGTCATTGTTGATGAATTTGTGGTGGACTGGATGTGTCATCTGTGGATGCAGTATACATTATATGTCTGCTCTATCTCCACCCAATGCTGTATTTAATGCTTTATTCTCCTCACTTTCGGCTGCTAATATGACACCTGGGGAACAACATGCATTCCACAAAAGGGCTGAAAGATACCGTCACATTTTGGAAGTTAATGCCTGGTACCAGAGGATGACGAGGAGGTTGCGGAAAGAAAAGGCCACAGGGGAATGACGTGCTTTACCACATGGGGGACCTCCTCAGCAGCCACAGAAAAAAATAGGACTCATTGGGAAAGCATCTGGGATCTAGGGGACCTCTGCAGTCCCAACACCTTCCACATCTGCTGCACCTGTCACAAGCCAGGCACCAGTTCAGCCACCTGCTGCAGTCTTGAGCCCAAATTTTGAAAGTGACGGACATGGCCACCATGACAGCCAGATTGGACAGGTTGGAGCAGGAATGTGCAGAAATAGGTTACTGAAATACTTTAGTCAGTGCCACAACCTCCCTGTTCCTTCTCTCTCTCTTTAATGTTGTTAACTTTTCAAGATTGGGTTTTAGATGAGTAACGCTAGGTTAGTGAAATAGTATAGGGTAGGCATCGGTTAGAGTAAGTATAGTTGGGGGTGAGTTTTACCACACCCTCAACCTGTCTAATCAAATTATAATATGCAATGAATTCTGCTTCCATAACAGTTTCTGAAGATTTACACATCTTTACTAATACTCACTGTTAGACCTGACAGCCTTAGGTAACCCCTAACCTTTTGCCTGCCTCCCTCCACTTTTTAGATACTGTTGCTGGTTTTAAGTCTCTGCGCACTTTACCACTGCTAACCAGTGCTAGAGTGCATATGCTCTCGCTCGTTAAACATAACATTAGATCATACCCAATTGGATTATTTAATTTACTTATAAATCCCTAGTAAAGTGCACTATATGTGCCCAGGGCCTTTAGATTAACTGCTACTTGTGGGCCTGAAGCACTGATTGTGCTACCCACTTATGTAGCTCCTTAACCTTGTCTCAGGCCTGCCATTGCAAAGCCTTTGTGTGCAGTTTCAATGCCAATTCCACTTGGCATTTAAAAGTACTTGCCAAGCCTAAAACTCCCCTTTTTCCACATATGTCACCCCTAAGGTATGCCCTAGGTAACCCATAAGGCAGGGTGCTGTGTAGGCAAAAGGCAGGGCGAGTGCCTATGTAGTTTACATGTCTTGGTAGTGTAAAACTCCTAAATTCATTTTTACACTGCTGTGAGACCTGCTCCCTTCATAGGCTAACATTGGGGCTACCCTCATATACTGTTTGAGTGGTAGCTGCTTATCTGAAAGGAGTAGGAAGGTCATATTTAGTATGGCCAGAATGGTGATACATAATCCTGCTGACTGGTGAAGTTGGATTTAATATTACTATTTTAGAAACCCCATTTTTAGAAAGTGAGCATTTCTCTGCACTTAGATCCTTCTGTGCCTTACAATCCATGTCTGGCTGGGATCAGCTGACAGCTCCCTTGTGCATTCACTCAGACACAGCCCAAACACAGGATACTCGGCCTCACTTGGATACATCTGCATTTTGAATGGGTATTCCTGGGCTGGGAGGGTGGAGGGCCTGACACTTGCATGTCAAAGGACAGTAGCCTGCCATCACACAAAGGACTGCCACACCCCCTACTGGGACCCTGGCAGACAGGAATTTAACTGAAAGGGGACCTTGTGCACTTCTAAGCCACTCTTTGAAGTCTCCCCCAATTCAAAGCCACATTTGGGTATTTAAACAGGGCCTCTGCCCCTTCCAACTCAGACATTTCATGGAGAATAGAACCTGAACCAGAATCTGCAATCTGCCAAGAAGAACTGCCTGGCTGCCCAAAGGACTCACCTGACTGCTTTCTGTGAAGGACTGCTGCCTTGTTGTTGCCTTGTTGTTGCCCTGCTGCCTTGCTGCTCTCTGGGCTGTGCTGAGAAGTGCTCTCCAAGGGCTTGGATAGAGCTTGCCTCCTGTTCCCTGAAGTCTCAGGACAAAAAAGACTTCGGGCCAGATGTCTGTGGTTGAACTCTTGGCATTGGTTTGAGCTTGAGTAGAGCCAGGATGTCGGTGTATGTGGCAATCCATCTGTTGAGGTTCCTGATGGATTTTGCAAATTATTGGTATGCTCATCTTCATGCGCTGAAGGGTTGGAAGCTCATTTCTCTTCTGTAGCTGTGGTAGATGGTTCAGGTGGTGGTAGGCCTGTGGTGGGGTGAGATGGATATGCTGAAACTGACGTGGGTGTGGTCTGTCCAGGTCATGGTTGCTTGTTTATCGACTGTGATGTTGCTGATTAAGGAGAAAATTGAGTCCAATAGGCTGTGTGGGTGGGTTTGGTTACATGCTGAGTGAGGCCAAGGTTTGAAAGGTTTTCCAGGAAGGCTGTAGAGTTTAAGTCAGTGTGGTATTTTTTGTGAAAGTTATGGTCTCTGATGAGGATGAAGATGCCTGGTGTTCATGAGATGAGGGGACAATGACGTCTATGATGTCTATGGCAAACTTAATGTGGGTCCTGCTGGTCAGTATGTGAGGGTTCTGCCCAGGGAGTGGTTGGCTGAGGTGCATATCTTGAATGTGAGGTATTTCATGTAACTAGTGGGGTGTCCACATAGGTGCAGTCTTGTAGCCGGCACAGTGACTCTAGTGATGTGCGATGCAGAGGTTGGGTTTAGCCATGTTTCTGTGAGAAAGAACAGGAATGGAACATGGTAATGCAGTAGGTCACTTATATCCATGGTGAATTTGGTGAGTGAGTGGCTATTTAGGAGCATGCATGAGAGTATGGCCTGTTGTGTGGGAAATGTTTGGTCTGTGTCAGCATGAACAGATGGCTTATTTGTGTGAGTGTAAGTTAATGAGGTACTGAGTGCTGTTGATGTGGGAGGGGTGGGTCATGGGTGTGGGTTGTGGGAGACTGCATGAGAAATTGCAGGAGGCACATGTGAACTCTCCTTCTGTGCTTCAAGGTACAGTGTGGCAGCAGTGCGCAAAGCAGCAGCCAGGTCTAGAGCATATAGGAGTGCGACAGGGTAGCGGTGGTTAAGGGGAGAACCAGGGTTCCTGGTGGTGGGCACAGTCCCAGCATGTAGGAAGCTGGCCTGGTGTGCAGTGGGTACCTATGGTACTTACACCTTATACCAAGTCAGGTATCCCCTTTTTAGTGTAATGTAGTCAGTGTCTAGAAGCCAGGCTCTCTAGAGGTAGCTGTGGATGAGCAGCCAAGGCTTATCTAGGAGACATGCAAAGCTCATGTAATACCACTATTGTCACGATTAGTACTCATGAAAGAATATACTCAGTGTTACAAAACTAAAGGTACTTTATTTTGGTGACACAAATACCAAAATTACCATAGAGGCTATACTCCCTTAGGAGGTAAGTAATACACAAATTACATATACTAGTATGCCGAAATAGTCATGAAAACAGTTAGAAAACCATGCAATATAGTGAAAATCACGCAGGGAATAATGGGGCTAGGGGGAGCACAAACCATATACTAAAAAATGGAATGCGAATGTCGGGCCCCCACCTAGGTAAGTAGAGTGTGTAGAGGGGAGCTGGCAATACTAGGAAAGTCCAAAGGTAAGAACCACAACACCCTCAAGAGTCCAAGAAGCACAGCGGAGTTCAGGGAAGGCAAGAGCCCCTACCCACCAGACTGAAGGTGCAAGAAGAAAGTCAACGGGAGTATGAAGAGTCACTGTTGCACCCCAGAAGACGAAGTCGAGTTCTTGGAGGATGCAAGTAATGTCTCACGCCAGAAAGAGGACTGCGGTCTGGTTTGCATCTTCGGAGTCCACCAAAAAGCCTTGGTACATGCAAAACTTGCAGTTGGCGGAAAGTAGTGCTGCTGGGGACCAGAAAGGCCCAGGAGGACCCTACCCAGGAGGGGGAGTTAGAGGGGACTATCAGCAACACAGAGAGCCCACAGAAGCAGAGGCAGGACCCACAGGACGGGGACCCAGTAGTCGGAGAAGGAGCCCATGCAGCACTATCAGGAAGCTGTGTGTCACAGGAAGGAGTGCTGGGGGCTATATCTTCAAGATGCCTGAAGATCTCATGGAAAGGATGCCAACAAGCCTTGGGAGCTGCAAATGGTGTTGAACACCAGGGTACTGTCCTGCGTAGGAAGGCAAGGGCTTACCTCACCAAAGTTGGACAGTTGGAAGAGAGGACTATCTGGACCACTTCAGTCCACACCTGTGTTGCAGGATCTACACAGTTCGTCAGGAGAGGGGATCCATGCAGCCAGTCATTGTTGCAGACGGTGCCTGCTGATGCAGGGGAGTGACTCCTTTACCCCAAGGGAGATTCCTTCCTCTTTCTTGTGCAGACTGTTGATGGGCTATCTTCAGAGGATGCACGACCGGGAAAATGTTGCAGTTGCAGGCAGGAGGAGGAGATACAATGTTGCAGGCAGAGTCTTGCTTCTTTGTTGCAGCTTGTCGGGTCCGTGAGTGTCTAGATACAGTTTCATCAGCCAGAAGTCAGCCAGAAGTCGAAGTGGAGGCTACAGAGGATACCTGCTGGAGTCTTGCAAGCTGAATCTGAGGACCCACCCAAGAAAGAGAGACCCATAATAGCCCTGGAAGGGGGATTGCTCAACTAGCTGGGTGACTACCTACCAGGAGGGGGCTCTGACGTCACCTGCCTCCAAGGCCCACTCAGATGCTCCCAGAGTTCCTTGCCAACCTTGTTTCCAAGATGGCAAGATGCAGGGACCCTCTGGAGGAGCTCTGAGGACCATCCATGGGGAGGTGATGGACAGTGGAGTAGTCATTCCCCTTTCCTTTGTCCAGTTTCGTGCCAGAGCAGGGACTGGGGATCCCTGAACTGGTGTAGACTGGTTCATGCAAGGAGGGCACCAAATGTGTCCTTCAAAGAATTACCAGTGGCTTGGAAAGGCTACCACTCCCAAGCCAGTAACACCTATTTCCAAAGGGAGAGGGTGTAGCACCCCTCTCCCAAAGGAAATTCTTTGTTCTGCCTTCCTGGGCTTGAGCTAATGAAGCAACAGGAGGGCAGAAACCTGTCTGTGAGGTGGCAGCAGCTGAGGCTGCCTGTAAAATCTCAGAAGGCTGAAATGGCAATACTGGGGGTCTTCTAAGGAGCAAAGTGCATGGGATCATAAAACTATTGCTTGCAAAAGCGTTGGGGTAACATTCCAACAAGTTTGATAGCAATCATGACAATATTCGGAGTTACCATTATGTAGCTGGACATAGGTATTTACCTATGTCTTTTTATATTCCTTCTAGTCATACACCAATTCATGTTTGTTCTAACCTATGACTACCTTTCCCTACGCCCTTTCATAGATTTTGTTGCTCTTGCCCTGTTCCCTTTATACTTGCCTGCATTTGTGTTCTAATCATAGTTATTAATACCAGATGGTTCCAGTGTTTCCTAGAGCTTATTCATTTACAGGGTTTTACGTATAATTCTTCCTCTATTAGAAATACTGGGTGTCTCCCACAACACTGTCAGAACATCTGATCCTTGCCTTATTGTGATCTACTTTGTGCTACAGATTACTTTCTCTGGACCGAGCAAAATATAATTTAGGTAGTTTATCTATTGCTGATCTGCCTTCTAGTGTCCTGTTACCTTATTTGATGCTGTTTTATCAGATAATCTAAGATAAGGTAGGCAGGATAGCAGATGTAGTTAACCTCAAGAATATAGAACGCAATGTGTCCTAATGTGTTCTTACAGCAAACTAATGGGCATAGTCAATAATAAGGCTGTGTCTCAAAAAGGATGGAGTCCAGTGAATTTAGAAAACATAAAGTTTTACTTTTAAAATTAAGGATCAATACAGAAGTAAAACATATATTGTTGATCTGAATGTGTAGTAAATCAAGGGGGGGGATTAGCATACGGCTCAATCAGTTCCAGCAAAGTGTGACATGGAGTCAAGTCTCAAAAATTCTAAGTCATAAACAGTGGACGGACTGACAGTTCAGTTCTCATAGAGTTAGGGAAAACCAGAGTGGCTAACCTCCAAATGTACCAGCTTTCATAGACAAATTAGTTGTAGAAGGCAATGGAAACTGCATAGGTCCTCATTACAACCCTGGCAGTCGGTGATGAAGTGGCGGTAATACCGCTAAAAGGCCGGTGGTCAAAAAAATGGAATTACGACCACGGCGGAAAGCGCCAGCACAGACAGCCACTTTAACATACTGACCGCCACGGCGGTAGAAACAAACACCACGGCGGTAACCGCCAATAGACAGGCAGAACTCAATGTACCACCCACACTATTACAAGGCACCAATCTGACAGCTTTTCCAGGGCGGTACCAACGCCATCAAAAGCACGGCGGAAACAGGATTTGGAAGGGAAACCACTCACCTTTTGACACCCAACGAGGAACCAGGACACTATGGAGCCCGAATTAAGGGTGTTACCAATGTTGGTGTATCTCCTCATCTACCAGGAGTACGAAGGACGGCGGCGATGACCACGGTGAGTACTGCACCTAGCACACAGGGGAGGGAAGGAGGGAAAAGAGAGTGACACGCAAAACGCAACACCCCCACCCGCAACAACACACACACACATATCCAATCACGTCACAGATACACCCGTCACCCCCTGGAAGAATGCAAAGACCAAATATAATGAGTTTAACGAGTGTAATATTCGAACAAACAGATAGCCCAAGACAAGCGTTAATAATCAGTATATACAAATATTTACAGCAAGTACACAAGTCCGTACACTGTCCCATTAAATATTCCGTGGACCAGTGGTCCCAAAAACCATGGGCGAAGCCCACACATGACACCTGCCTCAAAACGGAGAGAACACTGCAGGGGCATCAGGTCAAAAAGAAACCAGGGACCTCAGGGGGAAGGGGACGGGGGCACCTCAGCTGTATGATGGGACAACGCCACTGCTCTTCGAGGGGGCTCCATGCCCACTGTCTGCACCTGGGTAGTGCAAAGCCACAGTCTCTCAATTCTCTCAAGTGGGTCCACTGCCCACTTCTTGGTCCCGGGGAGTGCAAAGCCACAGGCTCTCAAGTGGGTGGTTTGTTTCCCACTGCCTGCTCCTGGGGCTTGCAAAGCCACAGTCTCTCAAGTGGGTGGTTTGCCCACTGCCTGCTCCTGGAGAGGTACAAATCTGCAGTCTCTCAAGTGGTTGGTTTGCCCACTGCCTGCTCCTGGGGAGTGCAAAGCCACAGTTTCTCAAGTCGGTGACATGTTCCACTTGTTCTTGAGGGTGCCGGGTGCCCAGAGTGCTTCATCCTGCCAAGGACTGTGTTAGTGGATGGTTTTTCTACTGGTTCTAGAGGGGGCTTGGTGCCCAGAGTGTTTCATCCTGCCAAGGACTGTGTTAGTGGATGCTTTTCTCCACTGGTTCTGGAGGGGGCTTGGTGCCCAGAGTGTTTCATCCTGCCAAGGACTGTGTTAGTGGATGTTTTTCTCCACTGGTTCTGGAGGGGGCTTGGTGTCCAGAGTGCTTCATCCTGCCAAGGACTGGGTTAGTGGATGCTTTTCTCCACTGGTTTTGGAGGGGGCTTGGTGCCCAGTGATGCTGCACCTGGGTTGTGGCAGTTATCATTCCCTCACCTGGGTGTCTGAGCCACAAGATTTTCAGGGAAGAGGTAGTATGATACTCCATGGAGGCAGAGCCACACTGCGGTGACTTAAGCTGCAAACTGCTTGAAGTGCCAGTGCTGGTGGTGGTGCCTCATGTAGTGTGTGCAGGGTCCAGGACGTCTCCTTGGTACAGGTTGCTGGCCTGTCATGAGAAATGGGGGTCACCGGTCCCTCAACAGCAGGCTCTGTGCCCTGAGGGGACTTTCCTTTGATTTTGTGTCCCTTACTCACCTTGGTAGTCGCTGGTGGCACCTTGGCACTGTCCTCTTTGGTTCTGTATGAGGCCTTGTTGGGTGGGTGGTGCAGCTTTTCCCTTCTGCATGCTGGCCCCTTCTTTACCTTAGCAGGTGACGGAATCGGGTGGTCCTTAGCTTCAGTAGGTGTCACACTGGCAGCCCTGATGGGTGCCCCCTTCGATCCTTCCGGACTTGCAGGGACCAGACTGGACGACACTTTGGTGGCTGAGGTGCTGGTCTGGACTGTAGACATTCTGGCCCTGGGGGAAGGACGGGGGGGAGGTGTAGGGAAGAGGTCAATGTTAGCCAGGAAAAGTTTTTTAGACACACTGGGATGGGAAGATGGAGGGGGTTTGGGAGTGGAGGAAGAGGTAGTGGTTGTAGGAGGTGTTCGTCTGCTGAGTTTGGGTGAAGGTGCATGGGCTGGTGGCTGTTGTGAGGTGGAGGGCCGTTGAGTGGGTGTGTGCCGGCATTTGTGTACTTCGGGAGGAGGGCTCACAGACTCACTGGGAGAGGACACAGGGGACGTGTGCATAGTTGTGGGGGTGGTGATTACACATGAGCGGTGAGTTGTGATGGAGGTAGTGGCTGAGGATGTAGTGCATGCAGGTGTGAGTGGAGACAAGACTGGGAGAGAGGTGGAGGACGTGGAGGAGGTCGACACAGTGGAGGCAGTGGATGTTGGTGTGTCTACATGGGTATGATGCTTGTGTGAGTGCCTGTGGGATGTGTGGTGCTTATGTTTGCCTGAGACACTTTTGTGTGTTGATGTGTGTCCATACTGGTCTGAAGGTGTGCTTGGGATAGGCTGAAGTGGAGGGGATTGGGTCTGGGTAGTGGAGGTTGGAGGGGGGAGGCTGGACACAGGGACAATGGCTGCCATCAGTGCTAAAATGCTCTCTGTTGGGCCACCACGCCAGAATGAATGCCCTCCAGGTATGCATTTGTTTGTTGCAAATGCCTCTCTACACCCTGGATGGCATTCAAACTGCCCAACAGTGAGGGATCTCAGGAGGTCAATAGCCTCCTCACTGAGGGCAGCAGGGCTGACTGAGGCAGGGCCTGAGGTGCCTTGGGTGAAGGAGATGCCCACCCTCCTAGGTAAGCAGGCACGGGAAACACGCTGAGGGGCTGCTGGGAGGGCAGTGCAGCCAGGGGGGATGGCGGCTGTACCTGTTGTTGCGGTGGGCACAAAGGTGCCTGCCACCGCAAGGGAGCTCCCATCAGAGGAGGAGTCGCTGTCACTGGTGTCCCCTCCTGTCCCTGTCATGGAGCTCCCCTCGCCCTCCATCCCACTGGTGCCTTCAGACTCCGTACATTCACCCTCCTGGACCATGTGGGATGCAGCTTCCTCCGTCTCCGGTGCCTCTGCTCCTCCGCCAGATGATGCTAATGCACACAAGGACAGGGTGACAAAACAAGATGGGGGGGAAAGACAGAGGAGACATATGGCCAACGCCAGCAACACCACTACCATTGGCGGACACAACTAACAGGGAGCAGCCCTATGCACTAGGCCATGCACTACCAGTTATTACGAAAAACACCAGCCCATGGGTGACTATGTGTAGGAAGTTGGCTCGGTATGTACTATTTCAAAGTAAGAAATAGCATGCACAGAGTCCAAGGGTTCCCCTTAGAGGTAAGATAGTGGCAAAAAGAGATAATTCTAATGCTCTATTTTGTGGTAGTGTGGTCGAGCAGTAGGCTTATCAGAGGGTAGTGTTAAGCATTTGTTGTACACACACAGGCAATAAATGAGGAACACACACTCAATGACAATTCCAGGCCAATAGGTTTTTGTATAGAAAAATATATTTTCTTAGTTTATTTTAAGAAACACAGGTTCAAGATTTACAAACAATACTTGAAATGAAAGGTATTTCACTTAGGAACTTTAGGAACTTTGAATTAAGAAAATAGCATATACAGTTTTCACACAAATGGCAATAAGCTATTTTAAAACTAGACAGTGCAATTTTCAACAGTTCCTGGGGGAGGTAAGTTTTTGTTAGTTTTGCAGGTAAGTAAACCACCTACAGGGTTCAAAGTTGGGTCCAAGGCAGCCCACTGTTGGGGGTTCAGAGCAACCCCAAAGTTACCACACCAGCAGCTCAGGGCCGATCAGGTGCAGAGGTCAAAGTGGTGCCCAAAACACATAGGCTTCAATGGAGAAGGGGGTGTCCCGGTTTTAGTCTGCCAGCAGGTAAGTACCCGCGTCTTCGGAGGGCAGACCAGGGGGGTTTTGTAGGGCACTGGGGGGGACACAAGTCAGCACAAAAAGTACACCCTCAGCGGCACAGGGGCTGCCGGGTGCAGAGTACAAACAGGCGTCGGGTTTGCAATGGAGTTCAAAGGGAGACCCAGGGGTCTCTTCAGCGAAGCAGGCAGGCAAGGGGGGGGCTCCTTGGGGTAGCCACCACCTGGGCAAGGGAGAGGGCCACCTGGGGGTTGCTTCTGCACTGGAGGTCGGACCCTTCAGGTCCTGGGGGCTGCGGGTGCAGTCTCTTTACCAGCCGTCGGGTTTTTGAAGCAGGCAGTCGCGGTCAGGGGGAGCCTCTGGATTCCCTCTGCAGGCGTTGCTGGGGGGGGTCAGGGGGGTCAACTCTGGCTACTCACAGGGTCGTAGTCTCCGGGGAGTCCTCCCTGTAACATTGATTCTCCGCAGGTCGAGCCGGGGGCCTCGGGTGCAGAGTGCAAAGTCTCACGCTTCCGGCGGTAAACGTGTGTTCTTTAAAAGTTGCTTCTTTGTTGCAAAGATGTTTCTTCTTTGGAGCAGAGCCGCTGTCCTCAGGAGTTCTTGGTCCTTTTAGATGCAGGGTAGTCCTCTGAGGCTTCAGAGGTCGCTGGACCCTGTGGAAAGCGTCGCTGTTGCAGTTTTTCTTGAAGTGGGGAGACAGGCCGGTAGAGCTGGGACCAAAGCAGGTGGTGTCTCCGTCTTCTCTGCAGGGCTTTCAGGTCAGCAGTCTTTCCTCATCTTAGGTTGCAGGAATCTATATTGCTAGGTTCTGGGAGTCCCTAAATACTCGATTTAGGGGTGTGTTTAGGTCTGGGGGTTTAGTAGCCAATGGCTACTAGCCCTGAGGGGAGGGGGGCACATCCCTAATCCTATTGGGGGAATCCTCCATCTGCAAGATGGAGGATTTCTAAAAGTCAGAGTCACCTCAGCTCAGGACACCTTAGGGACTGTCCTGACTGCCCAGTGACTCCTCCTTGTTTTTCTCATTATCTCCTCCGGCCTTGCCGCCAAAAGTGGGGCCGTGGCCGGAGGGGGCGGGCAACTCCACTAGCTGGAGTGCCCTGGGGTGCTGTAACAAAGGGGGTGAGCCTTTGAGGCTCACCTCCAGGTGTTACAGTTCCTGCAGGGGGAGTGGAGGCGGCACCTCCACCCAGTACAGGCTTTGTTACTAGCCACAGAGTGACAAAGGCACTCTCCCCATGTGGCCAGCAACATGTCTGGTGTGTGGCAGGCTTCTAAAACTAGTCAGCCCACACTGGAAGTCGGGTATGGTTTCAGGGAGCACCTCTAAGATGCCCTCTGGGGTGTATTTCACAATAAAATGTACACTGGCATCAGTGTGCATTTATTGTGCTGAGAAGTTTGATACCAAACTTCCCAGTTTTCAGTGTAGCCATTATGGTGCTGTGGAGTTTGTGTATGACAAACTCTCAGACCATATACTCTTATGGCTACCCTGCACTTACAATGTCTAAGGTTTTGCTTCGACACTGTAGGGGCATAGTGCTCATGCACCTATGCCCTCACCTATGGTATAGTGTACCCTGCCTTATTGCTGTAAGGCCTGCTAGAGGGGTGACTTATCTATGCCATGGGCAGTGTGAGGTTGGCATGGCACCCTGAGGGGAGTGCCATGTCGACTTAGTCCTTTTCTCCCCACCAGCACAAACAAGCTGGCAAGCAGTGTGTCTGTGCTGAGTGAGGGGTCTCCAGGGTGGCATAAGACATGCTGCAGCCCTTAGAGAACTTCCCTGGCATCAGGGCCCTTGGTACCAGGGGTACCAGTTACAAGGGACTTACCTGGATGCCAGGGTGTGCCAATTGTGGAAACAAAGGTACAGGTTAGGGAAAGAACACTGGTGTTGGGGCCTGGTTAGCAGGCCTCAGCACACTTTCAAATCATAACTTGGCATCAGCAAAGGCAAAAAGTCAGGGGGTAACCATACCAAGGAGGCATTTCCTTACACTATGCCTAACCCCATTTGCTGCACACCTGGAACCCACAGGAGGATGACTAGTTGTAGATGGCCACTAACTCTATTGGGGTTGGAGTGCCACAGAGTCTGCCTAACAAGGGACCTACCCTAC
Source organism: Pleurodeles waltl (assembly GCF_031143425.1). Classification (NCBI taxonomy): domain Eukaryota; kingdom Metazoa; phylum Chordata; class Amphibia; order Caudata; family Salamandridae; genus Pleurodeles; species Pleurodeles waltl. Next base: position 45,960,631 of record NC_090436.1, read on the forward strand.
CAAGTTCGCCCTGGCCTAGGGGAACCCACAGCCCACATCCACCACCCAGAAACCTTATAATCCACGCAGAGTCAGCTGAATGAGACATCAGGGGGATCATGGTGCGACGGGCACCCCTTCCACATTGGGAGGCCAGCCCCAGCTGGGCCCTTTGCCGTCTTCTTGCTACAGCGGCACAGGTCCACCCATATCTTACGGCAGTGGGTGCTCCGTCTATCATGGACCCCCAGGGTCCGCACTTCCTTGGCGACGACACGCCAAATACCCTTCTTCTGGTGGGCGCTGACCTACAGGAAAGGTATAGCATGACAGGAAATTACTCCCCCATCTGGTTCGTCATACTCATTGTCCTCCACTTCCCACCCATGCCCTGACACACTTACACTCACCATCCTCTCATGCAGCCCTCAGCCCCCAATCCCACATGTATCTTCCATCCACACCACTCCATACATTCATGGTCCATGCATCATGCTCACAGTGTACTCAACTGTTTCTCTGGAGGACCGTAGAGTAGCGTGTACTGACCCCATCCACTAGTCTCTCCAACTCCTCCGAAGTGAAGGCAGGGGCCCTTTCCCCAGACACTCGAGCCATTGTTGCTTCTAGGCACAGGTCACATCAGCACTTGCAGTGTAGGACCTGTCCTGTTGAAGGTCAGGTATCAAGTGAGTGAACAGATAGAAAATGGCGGTCACGTCCACGGCGGTGCACACCGTCACCGCTGGCGTACATCATCATTGGCTCCTGGAACCCATAGGGCCCAATGACAACCAATGTTGAATCGTGCGGCGGTCTTTGACCGCCTACCGCGACGCTGCACAACGCCAGTGCAGTTACCTCATTTCCCCTCGTCCCTCCTTACAGGTCAGGCACCCGCCATTTAAGGGTGGCACATGGCATGGCACTGCAAATTTGGGCAGAAGTACGGACAGACAACGCCACACACAGATTTACTCACATTAGAGAAAAAACACTTGTGCCACCTATGTGGTACATGACTCTCTGCTCACCATTCTCCTCCACAGGGCACATCCGCTGGGGCAGATGATGAGATGGCATCATCCTCTGGTGTACAGACCCCTGGTGGACCTATCGACAATGGAAGACAGACACATCATTATCACCTACAGACTTGATCATGCTACAATCCAAGAACTTTGTGCCCAATTGGAGCCAGACCTGATGTCAGCTATACGCCATCCCACAGGGATCCCCCCCCCCCAGTGCAGATCCTGTCAGTGCTCCATTTCCTGGCAAGTGGTTCCTTTCAAACAACAGTGACCATGGCATCAGGGATGTCTCAGCCAATGTTCTCTAACGTGTTCACCAGAGTGTTATCTGCCCTGCTGAAACACATGCACATCTACATAGTTTTCCCCCAGGTGGAGGATTTGCCCACAGTGAAAGCGGACTTCTACGCCCTGGGACATATCCCCAACATAATTGGTGCCATTGATGGTACACATGTGGCATTTGTACCCCCCGCAGGAATGAATAGGTGTACAGAAATCGAAAAAGCTGAATGTGCAGATGGTGTGTTTGGCAGACCAGTACATCTCTCATGTGAATGCCAAGTATCCTGGCTCTGTGCATAACGCTTACATTTTGGGGAATAGCAGTATCCCTTATGTGATGGGCAAACTCCAGAGGCACTATGTGTGGCTAATAAGTGAGCCCAAGGTCCCCACACAGTACGAATAGGTGTCTGGGTATGGGGTAGTCCCTAAGGGTTGGTGTGTGTCTCAGATATCCCTTGACATTTGCAAGTGACTCTGGTTACCCCAGCCTCTCATGGCTACTGACACCAGTGAGGAATGCCAGGACAAGGGCAGAGGAACGCTACAATGAGGCACATGGGCGAACTAGGCGTATTATTGAGCAAACTTTCGGCCTCCTGAAGGCCAGATTTCGGTGCCTCCATCTAACAGGTGGTTCCTTATACTACTCACCGAAGGTGTGCCAGATCATCGTGGCATGCTGTATGTTGCACAACCTGGCTTTGCGACGCCAGGTGCCTTTTCTGCAGGAGGATGGGCCTGATGATGGTCTTGTGGCAGCTGTGGAGCCTGTGGACAGTGAGGAAGAGGAGGCAGAGGAAGAAGATATTGACAACCGAAACAACATCATCATGCAGTACTTCCAGTGAGACACAGGTAAGAGACTGGCACTGCTCATCTCATATCTGACTACTGTAGGACATTGTATAAGTCAGCTTTTTAACCTCTGTGTGTGGACCCTGACAGTTCCTTTTCACAGATCTGGGTACCTCATTCTGCCTTCTGCTATGTTTACTGCTGCCCAACAACTGTCATACATTGGTATGTGCAAATGAACATTAACATTGATATTTTTCTAATAAGTTGTAATAATACATTTGTGAAAGTACAGACTGACTCCAGATTGTTTTGTGATTCAAGGTTGTTTATTTCAGTGCTAATAAGTAGAGGGGTATGTGCAATGGCCTGGGGTGATGATGGAGGAATGTTCAAGATAGAGTCAAGTCTCTTGGTATAACGGGTGCATTGTCCAAGGGGCATGGAAAGTGGAGCAATGGCAGTTCAAAGTGGACAGGGTGACAGAATGGGACAGAAGGGTGACAATCAGGAGAGTCCTATTACCTGGCGGGGGTTTTGGCAATGTTCTCTGTCTTGTGCCTAGATCTTAGGGACCGTTTGAGGGGTGGTTCTCCTTCTGCAGGGGGTGGGGTGCTGTTGGCCTGTTGGACCTGTGGCGTGAGCTCCTGTCTACTAGGGCCGGCTGACGTGGAAGGCTGTTCATCTGTTGGGCTAGTGTCACGGGCCCGGTGGTATGCCACTGTCTCCCTCATGGTGTTGGCCATGTCTGCCAGCACCCCTGCATTGGTGACCAGGGTGGTGTTAATGGACTTCAAGTCCTCCCTGATCCCCAGGTACTGTTCCTCCTGCAGCCGCTGGGTCTCCTGAAACTTGGCCAGTACAGTGCCCATGGTCTCCTGGGAATTGTGGTATGTTCCCATGATGTTTGAGAGTGCCTCGTAGAGAGTGTGATCCCTGGGCCTGTCCTCCCTTTGTCTCACAGCAGTCCTCCCAGCTTCCCTGTTGTCCTGTGCCTCCGTCCCCTGAACCGTGTACCCACTGCAACTGACCCCAGGTCCCTGATCGTCCTGTGTTAGTGGTGTTGCCTGGGGTCCCCATATTGGTGGACACACTGCTGATTGACGTGTCCTGGGGACAGAGGGATGGGCCTGCTGGGTGGGTGCTGTGGTGGTATTTCCTGAGGGGGGAGGTTCAGTGGTGGTTTGGGACTGTGGCAGGGGAACCGACTGTCCAGAGGTCCCTGATGGGCCGGGCTGGTGATCTTAATCCAGGCGTGCAGATCTGCTGTCATCACTGTGGGCCACTTCTGTAGGGGGACTGGATGTGGCTGGCACCTCCTGCCCTGTGACGTTGTGTAGGGGTCCTGTTGGGGTGTAAATGCATTGTTATTATATCTGCATGTGCCATCTTGTGCATGGGTGTGTTTACCTGTATGGTTGTGATTTTCCTGTCAGCTTGGCCTTGGGTGAGTGGTGATTTTGTGGCCTGGGTGAGTGTCTCCACTGCGCATGCTGTGGTGATGGGTGTCCATGCAGGTCTGTCTTCGGGGTCCATGCTTTGGTGTTGCATGCAGGGCTTGGTATTGGGATGTGTCGGTGGTGATAGTGGGATATATGTGAGGTGTTGGGGTGATGGGTGTGAGGGTAGGGGAAGGGGTTTGTGATGGCATGCAGGTTGGGTGGGGAGGATATCATAGTAGAAATATGACTTACCAGAGTCCATTCCTCCTGCTACTCCTGTGAGGTCCTCAGGATGCATGATCACCAAGATTTGCTCCTCCCATGTGTAGGAAAGTACCATCTTGCCTGGCATGTTACCCCCATATTTCACTGTATATATGTTGTTTTAGTTGCATGTGTCACTGGGACCCTGCCAGCCAGGGCCCCAGTGCTCATAAGTGTGCCCTGTATGTGTTACCTGTGTTATGACTAACTGTCTCACTGAGGCTCTGCTAACCAGAACCTCAGTGGTTATCCTCTCTCATTTCTTTCCAAATTGTCACTAACAGGCTAGTGACCAATTTTACCAATTTACATTGGCATACTGGAACACCCTTATAATTCCCTAGTATATGGTACTGAGGTACCCAGGGTATTGGGGTTCCAGGAGATCCCTATGGGCTGCAGCATTTCTTTTGCCACTCATAGGGAGCTCTGACAATTCTTACACAGGCCTGCCACTGCAGCCTGAGTGAAATAAAGTCCACGTTATTTCACAGCCATTTTACACTGCACTTAAGTAACTTATAAGTCACCTATATGTCTAACCTTTACCTGGTAAAGGTTGGGGGCTAAGTTACTTAGTGTGTGGGCACCCTGGCACTAGCCAAGGTACCCCCACATTGTTCAGGGCCAATTCCCCGGACTTTGTGAGTGCGGGGACACCATTACACGCGTGCACTATACATAGGTCACTACCTATGTATAGCTTCACAATGGTAACTCCGAATATGGCTATGTAACATGTCTAAGATCATGGAATTGCCCCACCAATGCCATCCTGGTATTGGGGAGACAATCCCATGATTCCCCGGGTCTCTAGCACAGACCCGGGTACTGCCAAACTGCCTTTCCCGGGGTTTCACTGCAGCTGCTGCCAACCCCTCAGACAGGTTTCTGCCCTCCTGGGGTCCAGCCAGCCTTGGCCCAGGAAGGCAGAACAAAGGACTTCCTCAGAGAGAGGATGTTATACCCTCTCCCTTTGGAATAAGGTGTCAGGGCTGGGGAGGAGTAGCCTCCCCCAGCCTCTGGAAATGCTTTTGTGGGCACATATGGTGCCAATCTCTGCATAAGCCAGTCTACACCGGTTCAGGGATCCCTCAGCCCTGCTCTGGCGCGAAACTGGACAAAGGAAAGGGGAGTGACCACTCCCCTGACCTGCACCTCCCTTGGGAGGTGCCCAGAGCTCCTCCAGTGTGCTCCTGACCTCTGCCATCTTGGAAACAGAGGTGCTGCTGGCACACTGGACTGCTCTGAGTGGCCAGGGCCAGCAGGTGACGTCAGAGACTCCTTCTGATAGGCTCCTTCAGGTGTTGCTACCCTATCCTCTCTCCTAGGTAGCCAAACCTCCTTTTCTGGCTATTTAGGGTCTCTGCTTTGGGGAATTCCTTAGATAACGAATGCAAGAGCTCATCAGAGTTCCTCTGCATCTCTCTCTTCACCTTCTGCCAAGGAATCGACTGCTGACCGCGCTGGAAGCCTGCAAAACTGCAACAAAGTAGCAAAGACGACTACTGCGACCTTGTAACGCTGATCCTGCTGCCTTCTCGACTGTTTTCCTGGTGGTGCATGCTGTGGGGGTAGTCTGCCTCCTCTCTGCACTAGAAGCTCCGAAGAAATCTCCTGTAGGTCGACGGAATGTTCCCTCTGCAACCGCAGGCACCAAAGAACTGCATCACCGGTCCTCTGGGTCTCCTCTCAGCACGACGAGCGAGGTCCCTTGAACTCAGCAACTCTGTCCAAGTGACTCCCATAGTCCAGTGACTCTTCAGTCCAAGTTTGGTGGAGGTAAGTCCTTGCCTCCCCACGCTAGACTGCATTGCTGGGAACCGCGTGTTTTGCAGCTACTCCGGCTCCTGTGCACTCACCGAGGATTTCCTTCGTGCACAGCCAAGCCTGGGTCCCCCGCACTCTAACCTGCATTGCACGACCTCCTGAGTTGTCCTCCGGCGGCGTGGGACTCTCTTGTGAAACTTCGGGTGAGCACCGATTCACTCCACTTTGTAGTGCCTGTTCCGGCACTTCTGCGGGTGCTGCTTGCTTCTGAGTGGGCTCTTTGTCTTGCTGGACGCCCCCTCTGTCCCCTCACGCAATTGGTGACATCTTGGTCCCTTTTGGGCCACAGCAGCATCCAAAAACTCTAACAGCGACCCTTGCAGCTAGCAAGGCTTGTTTGCAGTATTTCTGCGGGAAATCACTTCTGCACGACTCTTCACGACATGGGACATCCATCCTCCAAAGAGGAAGTTTCTAGCCCTTGTCGTTCATGCAGAATCCTCAGCTTCTACCATCCGGTGGCAGCTTCTTTGCACCCACAGCTGGCATTTCCTGGGCATCTGCCCACTCCCGACTTGATCGTGACTTTTGGACTTGGTCCCCTTGTTCCACAGGTACTCTCGTCTGGAAATCCATTGTTGTTGCATTGCTGGTGTTGGTCTTTCCTGCAGAATTCCCCTATCACGACTTCTGTGCTCTTTTGGGAACTTAGGTACACTTTGCACCCACTTTTCAGGGTCTTGGGGTCGGCTATTTTTCTAACCCTCACTGTTTTCTTACAGTCCCAGCGACCCTCTACAAGGTCACATAGGTTTGGGGTCCATTCGTGGTTCGCATTCCACTTCTAGAGTATATTGTTTGTGTTGCCCCTATCCCTATGTGCCCCCATTGCATTCTATTGTGACTATACATTGTTTGCACTGTTTTCTATTGCTATTACTGCATATTTTGGTATTGTGTACATATATCTTGTGTATATTTGCTATCCTCATACTGAGGGTACTCACTGAGATACTTTGGCATATTGTCATAAAAATAAAGTACCTTTTTAGTATATCTGTGTATTGTGTTTTCTTATGATATTGTGCATATGACACTAGTGGTACTGTAGGAGCTTCACTCGTCTCCTAGTTCAGCCTAAGCTGCTCTGCTAAGCTACCCTTTCTATCAGCCTAAGCTGCTAGACACCCCTCTACACTAATAAGGGATACCTGGGCCTGGTGCAAGGTGTAAGTACCCCTTGGTACTCACTACAAGCCAGTCCAGCCTCCTACACCATGTTGTTAGTTGTGGGGGAGGAGGTGTGGGTCTACTGCCAGTACTCTGTACTGCTATCTGGATACCACGGAATGCACCTTCCCCCGTAGGTTGTTCCACCTCTTCCTGATGTCATCCTGTGTTCTTGGATGCTGTCCCACTGCGTTGCCCCTGTCAACAATTCTCTGACATAGCTCCATCTTCCTTGCTATGCATGTCTGCTGCACCTGTGATCCGAATAGCTGTGGCTCTACCCGGATGATTTCCTTCCCGGATGAGCTGTGGCTCCATCATGATTTCCTCTATCATGTGTCAACCTGGGTTGTCTTTGAGGTGCCATGATGTGGTGTGAGTGATGTGTGAGGTGATGGTTGATTTGATGTGTGGGGTGATGTGTTGGGGTGTGTGGTGTTTTGTGTGTGGATGGTGTATGAGTAATGGTGTTGTGTGCCTCTGAATGCTGGTGTTGTCTTTGCTATTCTCTCTCGCTGCTTCTTCCAAAAAAATCATAGTAAGGGGTTGTGGGTAATGTGTGTGTGTGTTTTATAGTGGTGTGGGTATGTGGGTGTGGTGTGTGTATGTGTGTCAGGTGTGTGTATTTTTAATTGTCCAATGTGGTGTATTTTTGTTAGTATGTGTGTATTTTGAGCGCGGCGGTGTATACTGCCAATGAATTACCACGTTTGAATGACCGCCACGTTGATTTGTGGGTCATGATACTGTGGGCGTATTCCTGTTGGAGTGACTGTGTGGGTTTTGCTATCGCCAGTTTATCACTGATCTTTGGGGTGGCGGACTTGTGTGGGTGTCTGTATTTTGGAGGATAATACCCGTAGCTGATTTTTGCCGCCGACACGGTATGTTGGCAGCCGTCAGCACGGCGGTCAGCGGACTTTATAGCCAGGGTTGTAATGAGGGCCATAATCTGCATAAAGTGAACAAAGCTAAACAAATCACATTGCAGAATTACACGTCATCCATTGTCATCAGTATATCACTATCCCCTAATTTGAAAATTAATGTGCCCAATTCCAACGTAATGTCATCCCATGCAGCAGTACAAATCAAGCAGCAAAAACAGTGGAAGCTTTGAATGTAGCAAAAAGCTTCCTCAAGAGCAGTTTTTCGAGAACAGCATGTCAATTCAGAGCATTAGTGCTCATTTTGTTAGATGTAGTGTAAGAATGGGAAATACAATTACACATCATGGCTGCATTGGAAAACAGTATGGTGCTGAGGCCTACTTGGGGTCCAATGGTCAAACATATTTTGAAATTGCAGTGTTTTAGTGTAGAAATGTTCATAATCTTAAGCATATATTTTGTCAAATCAAAATCAACTCTTACACCTTCCTCTTGTTTATTGTACTGCATATTTGTTAACTTTCTAGTTTTCTTTTCTTCTAGCGGTATTACCCAGTTTCTGTCTGTTATTCAGATCCCAGTTCACTCCAGCCTTCAATCAATCAATCAATATTTGTAAAGCGCAGCTACTCACTTGTGAAGGTCTCAAGATGTTGGGGGGGAGGGTAGAGGCTTCATCCGAAGAGCCACGTCTTAAGGTTGTTCCTGAAGATGGTGAGTGACGGGCTTTGACTAAGGTGCAGGGGGAGGTTGTTCCAGCTCTTTAGTGCTGTGTATGTGAAAGAACGTCCTCCAGCTGTGGTTTTGCGGATGTGAGGAACGGAGGCCAGGGCCATCTGGGTGGAGCAGAGGGATCTGGCGGGGTGTGGATGGTTCAGGTAGTCTGGTCCAGCGTTGTGTATGGCCTTGTATGTGTGGGTGAGAAGCTTGAAGGTGATTCACTTCTTGACCAGTAGCCAGTGGAGGGTCCTCAGGTGTTGGGAGATGTATTCTTGTGAGGGAGGTCCAGAATAAGTTTGGCAGCAGCGTTCTGGATGAATTTAAGTTTTTTTGTGTTCCTAGTTGAGGTACCAGCGTAGAGGGCGTTGCCGTAATCGAGCTTGCTGATGACTAAGGCATGGGTATCTGTCCTGTGACAGTCTGCTGGGATCCATCTGAAGATCTTCCGAAGTTTGTGGAGTGTGTGACAGCAGGAGGAGGCGACAGAGTTAACCTGGCGGGTTATGGATAGGGAGTAGTCGAGGATGATTCCTAATTTGCGGGTATGCTCAGTTGGTGCGGGGGACACTGAGGGATGTGGGGAACCAGGAGTTGTCCCTAGCTGAGGTGGCGTTTCCAAAGATGATGAGCTCAGTCTTGCCGGAGTTGAGCTTGAGGCAGCTTTCTCTCATTCTAGTGACGACAGCTTCCATTCCTCAGTGGAAGTTTCTTTTAGCTGTGTTCAGTCTTCAGTGAGGGAAATGATGGATTGTGTTTCATCGGCATATGACACGATGTTCCCACCGTGGCTTCTGACGGTGCAGCAAGAGGGGCCATGTACACATTGAACAGTGTGGGACTCAGTGAGGGTCATTGGGGGACTCTGCAGTTGACTCTTGTGGGTCTGGAAATGTAGGGCAGGAGCCTGAACCTCTGCGTCCTCCTCGAGAGGAAGGATTGGATCCATTCCAGGGCTGTTCCGCAGATTCCTATGTTGTGGAGTCTGGTGCAAGTGGGAGACTGTGTCAAATGCAGCTGTTCCATTCTTCAGCCTCTGTATTGAGCCTCTGTCTTGAACCTCTCCTTCCAGGTGTCAGATACTCCTTTTTTTAAATCACTCCTCCTCCAGAAACCCCTTATCCCTTCAAACAGCACATCTCCCCTCAAATATTTACGTCCTGGTCTCAGCAAGTGTCCTAACATATATGTAGGGTGCTATTATTTTTTCTATAACTATGCACATACAAGTCCAAATATTTTTAGTGCTTCTGAAAGAAAAACGTGGTCTAGTCAAAGCCAGCCTGATAGCAATGAACCTGTTTACAGATAAGATTTGGGCTCAGATTTATACTTTTTGACGCAAAACTGCGCTAACACAGTTTTACGGCAAAATGTTTAACTCCGGCTTGCGTCATTTTACACCACCAGCCGGGTGCCGTATTGATATAATGCCCAAGCCAGTATTAAGCTTGGGCTAGTGTCTAAAAAAAAGATGGTATCCAGGTGGGGGTGGCGTTATTGGAAAAGGAGGTTGTGCATCAGAAAATTACACTGGGCTGCTTAGAGGCAAAAAAAATGCTGCTAACCAGCCTAACGTCATTTTCTGACGCACAACCACCCAAAAAATGACTCCTGTTTTAGTGAAGACAGGAGTCATGCCGACCACCCTAATGGCCAGCACAGGGGACCAGTGTCCCCTGGACATGACTATTACATCCAGTGCCATGCAGGAGGCCCCATGTTAGGTCCCCCAATGGCACAAAAAAATACTTACCTCTATTTACCTTGGGTGGGATCCTCCATTCTCTGGTGTCCCTCTGGTGTGAGTGGGGGTGTTCCTGGTGGTTGGGGTGGGCACCTGTGGGCCCATTCCATGGTGCTTGACCATGGAAATGGGTCCACAGGTACCTTAATGTCTGATCTGACCCAGGCGTTAACTAATGAGGCTAAGCAAGTTTAGCGTCATTATTTAGGTCTGCTTCCCACCCCTGCGTCATTTTAGAGCCGGGGGATAAATATGGTGGTGAGGGCTTAGCGTAATGTTTTTGGATGGCTATGCCTACCTTGCATCTCATTGACTCATGGTGAGTTCGCGTAAAATGGCGCAAACAGAGTATAAATATGCCCCCTTATCCTCTGTTCTAAGAATTGCGTGTGCTAAGCCCCTTTTACTATTCTTCATATTTGAGAGTTGTGCACCATCGCAACCCCATATTTGTTGCTTTCGGGGGTCCAAGAGGTATGCCTGAACCCATTTCAGGTGTCATGCCTCAGTGTATAAACTGCCACAGAAAAAGTTACCGATGATTACTTGTTCACTGCTTAATAAGCACATGCTATGTTTTACTTTCATGCTCGTCTGTGCTGGTTTTTTTTTTACACTTTTTTTTTGCTTCGTGTTATGTGTATTTCATTTGTGTTCACATTCTTTTATTTTCCCTCAATATGTGCCGCACACTTGTTCAATGTATCTTGCTTGATATTTTTCCTGCATCCACCTTTTCTTTCTTCTTTCTCATTCCTTCTCCTCACTGGTCTTCCTCCTTCTTTTCATCTTTCTTTTTGCTCCACTCCCCCCCACACCTTTATTTTCGCTATGTTATTTCCTCACCTTTTTTATCCCATCTTTCTTTCCCTAACAATCTGTATTTGCCTCTTTTTTCTTCCAGTTTATTATTTCTATCTACCATCCTTTCTGCCCCTCCATCTTTCCAGCAAAGCTAATAGGTGCCAGAGACAAGACCTGTTTGCTTTGCTAATGTTTGCTATTTCTTGATTCAGAAATGCCTTTTTTTACATTCTCCATTATGTCTGTTTTCCCCAAGTCATCTCTAGATTCAGAAATCTCGGCACTGTGATTCATACGTGATGTGCATCTTGTATCCATGGTGAAAGTAATTATACACTTGCCTGTGGTTCAAGTTTGATGATTCATTGCTGTTAGAAATGGGGTCTTTTTTTGGCAGTTAGGTTACCCCCTGTGGTTCTAAAAATTCTGGACCCATGTAATTTACTTTGCCACAGCAGTACGATTTTAGTATCAAAAGACCGATAATGACTAGTACACTAAGCATGAACATTTTCGCTCAATTCCATCAGCGTTTTCACCTCGAAATCGCCATTTTCATCCTGCACTCGTGGCTCCCATTTTATACACGGCAGCCATTTTTAAAAGTTGCCCTCACATAGGCTTATAATACAGTCAGATTTGATTCCAAGGACACGTACACCTTGATTGACTTTTCTCTGACCTGGGCAAGCTGGAACCATTGCCTCAGGCCAAACCTGTTTGGTCAGTCCCTCTCCCAGTGGCCGAATCAGATAGCATCAAGGCACACCATGCCATAAAACCCTTATTATCGCTCACACACCCTGCCTAATCTTGCTCACACCTGCACCTGCTCTTTTCTTCTTCTTACTTTACGAGGGGGAGGTGCCCGTTTTTATTGGGGGTCCACACTTATCTGATGTAAAATACTAGGCCTTGCCGGGTAATTTATTATGGGTTGGATGACATGAAATATGAGGTTTCATCATGACACTGTTTTTTCCTTTGTAGTGAAAACATGTGAATGACCAACCAAAATGTCAAGAATGTTTGCCTGAAGCTTAAAAAACTGTATATAAGGAAACCTGACTTTGCATTGAAACACAGTCTCCTGAGAACATACAAACCGTGCTGTTGTACTTCTAGGACGCTTGTTACTTGGTTGCAGCCAATAAATTTGATCTTTGACTTCAACTAGAAGACTTTGAGTTTCTGTGGTCTGAATCAGAAAAGTACCCGAGGACTTTGGGTGTACCCTGGCACCACTGGGTTACCGGATCAGTACCGGTTCTGAAAAACCCAGTACCTCAGTTGGCGCCCAACGTGGGGCGATACCAGCGGTACCGGTCCAAGCCTGAGGTCCGTGGGGAGCTTCGTGTGAAAATTCTGGAGGAAGGCCGCCACTTCATCGACCCCTGCATGTCGACGTGGTCCGAAAGTCTTTGCTGCGAGGTTCCCCGCTTCCTGACGGCAACGAAGGACTGCTGCCCTGGCTATCGCCCTGATTTGGACCCTTGATGTTTGGTAGAGCGAAACGATAAGACGAGTCTTCTGGTGACGTCATTGATATTTTCAGTTAAGTATAAGTGGAGCGTCTCCCAGTCCTTAGTTGGACACTTGGTTTGGTCCTTAGTTGGACATTTGGTTTGGTATCCCTTCGGGATCACTTTGATTTGGAACTTGCAAGTACCAAAGCCGAAGGACTCGTGTATTCACAAGACTATCGTAAACGATAATCCTTTGAAGTTTGAAGCTAGACTAGTGAGCGAAGATGCCTGGTCTTAGCAGACTTGGAAATTTGTTTTGTCTTGGTTGTAAAAGGGACTCCCGGTTGGAGGACTCATGTCTGGTTCCTCCGATTGGAACTCCAACCTATGAACTATATGTGAAGCACGGAGTGGGCCCCATCACGTTTAATAAAGTATGGGTCCGCTATTCTTGGAAATAAATGTCTGTGAGGCTGTTTTTGCAGTTTTTTGGAACACTATTGAGAAAAGTTTTATTTTCTCTTGTAAATATGACTTACAACTAGGATCTGCAAACGGTTCTGTAAGTAAATTGCGACGGCGCTATTTATGAAAAATGGCTAAAGCGCGCTGTATTGTGTGTCCTGAGTGTTTTCTGTTTGCATCTGAAATGAGCTCAATGTGTGTTTGTGGGTCTTCTTGATGTTTTCAGTTTGTTAAGTAAAATGTTGGTTAATTAATATTAAGTAGAAACTTAGAAAAAAATCCAGAAATGAACCATGTGATGTGCTAACATAGCTATATGTTGCTCTTTAATTTATAGAATGAGCAATTGTGCACATATACAAAACTGCCGTTAAATGCTTAATAAATTAGAAAACACATTCAATAGATATATATAGGGCCCCAAAAAAAAACGAAATTATCTATTTTTGCAAAAAAATAAATAAATTTACAGCATTTTTCTTAGATGCATTGTATTAGATGTTCACAGGCAAACTTTTCAGCTGCAGTATATTTGATAGTAATGTTCAATTCAGCCAGCACTTTCCCAGTTAAACACGGGTGGAATTTTGCATAACCTTCCTTTTAAATGAAAGTGGCGCAAAAATGTGACGCATTTCAAGTTAGGCTTATGCGCTTAGGCTTGTGAGTTAATGTATCCCAAATAATAGGCAAGGGATGCAGCTTGCTTTTATATGTGGAATTATCACACAAAAAAAAAAAAAAATTGTTTAAAAAAAAAAAAAGAAAATTATTAATTATGGAAAAATTATTTAAAAAATAAGTGACTTTCAAAATCGTTTTTTTATATTTATAGAGCTTAATACCTATACTATGACCTCCTAGCATTAAAATTTAATTTAAGTTATGTTGCACCGCTAAAAAGACATTTGTATGTGCAATTTTCCCTTGGCGCAGGAGCAAACAAGCTCATTTCTATAAAGTATAAAGTTAATATTTTCAATGGCTGACTCATGGATTGTGTAATAGACATTCTGGTAATGCATATTATGCAAGAAAATTGTAGGATATTGATTTTTAATGCCTAAAATATCAAAGTCGATTTTGGGCAAAAGCACTGTTTAAACTGCATTTTCTTTCATTCAGAGTACTTTTTAAAGTGTCTCAGGCTTCAGTAAATGCATACATTTAGGTTTGATATATATTTGCAGGTTGTGCCTTCTTATGATTCAATGAGTCAATGTGCCAGTACAAAGGCTTGTTTTAATATTGAGGTTGAAGGTTCTAACTTCAGGTGGGCCTACTGAGACGTTCATTCATTCGAGGTTGATGAAATATGTACCATTGCATGGGATTGCAACAAGCATTTATTCTAACAACTGGTATGTGTGTTATTAAGGTTTGTGAATTATTCACAGTAAATGTAGTTTAATAATCTGGAAATAGAGATAATTTGTTTTTAGCGCCTAAAAAGGAAAAAAAAATTTTTTTTAAATAGAGTGAATTATTGCAGGTTAGAAGGAAAACAGGAAGGCCTACTGTCTTTGACAGATTCAGAGTGGCAGAAGCTAGGAGAGCTACAGAGGCTGGCTCAAGTCACGCTGCTGAGATGCTATCTTTAGTTTTCCCATAAACAATGGAGGAGGCTGTCATGTTGACACTTGTGACCTTTTAAATTAGGGCCTTGTCTCTGTGAAATGCAGAATGACCCTACGGGCCTCTAAAAGTGGGATTTCTGGTTTCTCCAGAAGAACATCAATACAATTAAAGAACTTAATTCCAAAGGGAAAATATAAAAAAATAGGGGTTTCTTCAAAGTCCCAACATCATGTTAAATGCTCTGCAGAACTGATACATTTGTGTCTCCGCTCTAAAAAAATAAAATGATGCCTGCTAGTTGCTTTTATTTGACAGAAAACGAAGTGTTGCATTAAGTCTTAGACAGAAAATAAGATGCAGCCCTTTTCTAAACTTTTGAAGGCTACATGCCTTAATGAGAACGATTTACCAATTAAGACTTATTTTTCACAGTGGAAATTGTAGGTGCCAAATTAATATGGAGTGTCAGTGTAACAATTTTTACTTTTAGAAAGGTAAAACCAAGGTGGCTTGATGTTGCGAAGTAACTGACAAGAGGGTAACAGTTAAGTAATGGAAATTTGTTTTCGTGTATTTGGTCCTATCATGAATTGTTCTTGCTGGTCCTGTATGTTAGAAGAGAAACAGTAAAGTTATATTTGACAGCAGATTTCCATTGCCTGGTGATCTACTGTCAAAAGGAGGGTAAGGATTTTAAACCTGACAAATTAAACAGGCCCAAATATTGGGTTTTGGGCTGCAGGTTTACAGTGCATAAAGTACATGACATGGTGTTGTGTGTCACCGCTTATTCACACATGCTATTGTTTTGTCTATGCTTTTTGTGCTTGATACACAGCAAGTATATCTGATAGCTTGACGTTTTGTGCGTTTTTATTTGGGTTTTTTTGCATGTTTGTTGCTGCTTTTGATACTATTACAAGCTCCCCTGTGTTGTGAGGGGATGGTCATGACGATGCCCATCGCTACGCAACAGTTGGTTGAACTTGTTCTGGTTACTAAATTCCACAGATAATGATATTTCATGCTGTGAACATAAGAGACAACACTTCACCAGTGCATGTCTATTTGGCTATAATGGTATTGAAGGAAAATAAAAAGAGATATACAGGATCAAAGTGTGTCACCTGCAGTTAGTCACGTTACTGCCCCTTTCCCTTAAAGGAACAGGCAGCCCTACATTTATGTAGCCTTGATTGGACCTAAGGATGAAATTATAGATCTGTGACTCAAGGTGGCCTAATTTCTATATTAAATTAGTTAATGATGTTCTGTTTCCTAAGTAGCATATGGCTTTTGTTCCTTAAAAGAAAAACAGGTTTTCATTTTTTCCTGAAGAAGGAACTGAAATATTAGCTAGGAGTACCGTATATGGTGTAGTCACCAACGGTAGAGTTAAAATTTGTGTAACTTTGGCCTTTGTGTATCACCCGTACTCTCGGTGTTGTGTCACATGCCTGACTATCACCCAAATAATTTTTTTGTTCTTCCTATAGATTTTTTCTTTTGTTACTTCCCCTGACCAATGTCACATCATGCTTAGTTATTGAGATTTTAGCTATGTCCTAGTCCCATTTCTCTTTTTCAAATTCCTTTCACCAGTCAGACCTTTTATTATTATTGATGTATTGTTCAGGTTCACATTTCCAGACTGCAGTGATGTACCAGGGACCCCCATGTTATGTATAATTCCCTTTGGTATGACCAGACTGGTTTTCAAGAATTTGCCTTAGGCCTGCTTCAATGTTTTCCAGCCTGACTGTCAGGGTAGCAATAGACTGGTTAACTGACTCAATATTATAGTAAGACAAGTTTTCCATCTCAATAGGAGATATCTTATGTTTACCTTTTTGAACATGACGAATTTTCAATGTCTATTTTAATTTGGTTTTCGGTTCCCTTCTGTTCCTGCTACTTTAATTTTTGGTGGGATCAGATGTGTCCTAATCATGCAAATATCAGGACCCTCTAGTTCTTGTCTTTTTGTTTGCACATTTGACTATTAGCCTGTGTATTGCATAGTGCACCTGATGCACAGTTTTTAAAGGAAGGTTTCTACATGTCCCTGATAATCGGTATCATGTGATTTCTCTATTGAGATGTTCTAAGATAAGGAGGAACACCTAGACTTAATCATTGAGGAAAATATGTGTTTACCCAATTAGACAATGCCACTGTGTGAGGAAATCCATTCAGATAGAATTCTCATGTAGCTATAGATGGCAGAGAATAATGGAGAGAACCCAATTAAAGATGCTAGAGACCCTGTTTTGCCCTTCTGCCTTTGTCTTTGTATTTTATGCCCATGGTGTATGGCTACTCCTTTGAAGATTGCAGACCACCTGCTTGCAGTCCCCTTGTTAAAAACCATGAACTGTTTTTGTACTAAATTGAAGGGAACTAACAACTGTGGCACATTTCCTACGTCACTAGATTCTGCGGGTATCAAGTCATAATAACCTGCAGGACATTGATTTAAGTCTAATTCCCATCAGTGACAGCTACAGATGAAAGACGGACATTTTGGCCCTACAGTCTCAGCACCCAGAAAGTAGCAAAGCTGGACAGCGATCGCCAGCGCATGGTATCGTACTTGCTCCATCAGACGGCGTTGGACATCACAAAACCAAAGTTTCAGTGTAAAAGAGCTAAAGAGAAGGATTCCTGTTGTTGATGGCAGAGCTGTTTTGAGGTTTCATTTCTCTACCTGTCATGTGCTGGTAACCTCTGACAGTGTGCAATCCCTTGAGCCCCTTGGCCTGAGTTTTGGCCACACCCCCCCTTTTCTTTGCTCCAACGGAAGAAGGACAGTGCACCGGAGATTTCAAGTTTGGAAAAAGGCACTATATTTTGGTGCCCATGAAGGAGCAGCTTGAGCATCCTCTGACACTAAATAATGAGTGTTGGAGTCTGAAAGTGCTGCTGAGCTTGAGCTATTTCCCAATTAATGGTGCTTGAGTCTGCACGAGATGATTTGTGCCCTTGATCAATGAAGAGCACATTGTTTGTAGTGTCTGCCACAGAGGAGAGACACTGGTGCACTGCTTTAAGACATTGAGACTTTCGAGTGAGCTGTGGGTGTTTGCCAGGAGGGCACTCCAACTAAGCAGTACTTTTCTCACGAAGAGGCCTGAATTGAGAGGCCCATGCGAAAGAAAACAACAAAAGAAAATTTGATGGACAATAGAAGCCTGCCAGAGAGGCTTTTTGAACGGACTCTGGGCATAGTTGGTTTCACAAGAGGTTTCCGTGTGATTGTATAGACTAGGTGTTAGGAGACTGATTGTTTTGCTGGCATTGTTTTAAAGTACTATTCTGTTTAGTAAAAGCAGAATAAAGTCCATTTTCTGTGGAAAGAGTACCCCCTTTTCACCTTAGAGCATTGATGAGAGTCACCACTGTTCCACCTGAACATACCAAAATTACTGAAATGTAGACGAGCTCTAAAAATGTTACGAGTTAATTTTAGGATTTGCTTTTTGGTTAGGGTTGTGAAAAATTATTATTTCATTTGTAATAGTGGTCACTACTTTCTCCCGTTGTCTATATGTTCTTAATAACGTGTTTTCTAGTGTCTTTTAAACATGACGTTGTCATTTATGGGTGGGATTGTTTTTCTCTACTCAATTGACTTCTGCACCCACTTCCCAACCTATGTCTTTTCCTACTATTGTTTCTTTACACTCTTTTCACCCTTTTCCTGAACATGAGCAGGTTAGAAGATCAGAATTCGTAAGCAATTCTTTTGTACAGCTTCTGCATCAACACTAGTTAGTAGTGAACATCACTAATTGTTGGGTGTGTGATCTTATGCCACCTACTGCAGATAGAGGTATTCCTTACTTTGTCCTGCCATATGTGGCCTCTGTGTTACATCATGCATAAGGAAACCTGCACCAAGAGACGAGCTAAATACTAGGATGATGTTACAGCAACATCTCAACGACGTTAGAAACATAGACCTGGACTCAGATTAGCATGAGAATAGGTTTATTGCCTATGTAAGGGCAAAAGGAGGGTTTGTGGTTCTAAAAATTCTGGACCCATGTAATTTACTTTGCCACAGCAGTACGATTTTAGTATCAAAAGACCGATAATGACTAGTACACTAAGCATGAGCATTTTCGCTCAATTCCAGCAGCGTTTTCACCTCGAAATCGCCATTTTCGTCCTGCACTCGTGGCTCCCATTTTATACACGGCAGCCATTTTTAAAAGTTGCCCTCACATAGGCTTATAATACAGTCAGATTTGATTCCAAGGACACGTACACCTTGATTGACTTTTCTCTGACCTGGGCAAGCTGGAACCATTGCCTCAGGCCAAACCTGTTTGGTCAGTCCCTCTCCCAGTGGCCGAATCAGATAGCATCAAGGCACACCATGCCATAAAACCCTTATTATCGCTCACACACCCTGCCTAATCTTGCTCACACCTGCACCTGCTCTTTTCTTCTTCTTACTTTACGAGGGGGAGGTGCCCGTTTTTATTGGGGGTCCACACTTATCTGATGTAAAATACTAGGCCTTGCCGGGTAATTTATTATGGGTTGGATGACATGAAATATGAGGTTTCATCATGACACTGTTTTTTCCTTTGTAGTGAAAACATGTGAATGACCAACCAAAATGTCAAGAATGTTTGCCTGAAGCTTAAAAAACTGTATATAAGGAAACCTGACTTTGCATTGAAACACAGTCTCCTGAGAACATACAAACCGTGCTGTTGTACTTCTAGGACGCTTGTTACTTGGTTGCAGCCAATAAATTCGATCTTTGACTTCACCTAGAAGACTCTGAGTTTCTGTGGTCTGAATCAGGAAAGTACCCGAGGTCTTTGGGTGTACCCTGGCACCACTGGGTTACCGGATCAGTACCGGTTCTGAAAAACCCAGTACCTCACCCCTTGTCCAAGCAAGGACCCTCACTCTAGTCAGGGTAAGTCACACACAATTCAAATTATCCTGTGCCTAACCTCTGGTAGCTTGGGACTGAGCAGTCAGGCTTTACTTAGAAGGCAATTTGTTAAGTATTTGTGCAATAAATCATACAACACAACCATATAGCACCACAAAAATACATCACCCAGTGTTTAGAAAAATACATAATATTTATCTGGTTAAATGCAGGTCAAAATGATCAAAGATGCAATAAGTAAATGTAAAGATATCACTGAAAGGTGAATATAAAGTGTCTTAAGTCTTTTAAAAGCAAACAAAGTATCCTTCAAGCACAAAGTACCTGGTTCTCTTGAAAGGTCTCCGCAAAGGGCCGCAGAGGAGGAGAAGCATGGAAACAAAGGTGTGTGCGTTGATTTCTCAGGCCGCACACAGCGATGTGTTGTTTAGTTTCCATGCAGGAACGGCTGTGCGTCTATTTTCGGCACTCGGTCGTGGATCCTCTTCTAGTGCGTGGATTTCCTGCACAGGCAGGATGAAGTCCCAGGAGCTGTGTCGATCCGGTGGGCATTGCGCCAAATTTTGTACCGCACGGCAAGTGCTGCGTCGATTCCTCTCTGAAAGTCAGGCTGCATCATTCCGGCTCGGCGATGCGTTGATCCAGTGGGCCATGCGTCGAATTTCCAGTCACTACGCTGGCGCTGCATAAATCTTCTCATTGTGAACTCAGGCTGCATCGTTCCAGTTTGGCGTGCAGTGAAATTTTCACCGCAGTGGAGGCTGTTCATCGTTTCTGGTAGGCTGTGCGTCGGATTTCGCCGCACAAGGAGTCCTTCTTGAAGAGATGAAATCTTTTTGGTCCTGAGACTTCAGGGAACAGGATGCAGGCTCTATCCAAGCCCTTGGAGAGCACTTCTTCACCTCAGCCAGAGAGCAGCAAGGCAGGGCAACAACAAGGCAGTAGTCCTTCACAGAAAGCAGTCAGGTGAGTCATTTGGGCAACCAGGCAGTTCTTCTTGGCAGGATGCAGGTTCTGATTACAAGTTTCTTCTCCAGGAAGTGTCTCAATTGGAAGGGGCAGAGGCCCTGTTTATATACCCAAATGTGCCTTTGAAGTGGGAGAGAATTCAAAAAGTGGCTTAGAAGTGCACCAGGTCCCCTTTCAGTTCAATCCCGTCTGCCAGAGTCCCAGCAGGGGGTGTGGCAGTCCTTTGTGTAAGAGAAGGCCCTCCACCCTCCCAGCAGAGGAAGACCCAATGAAAATGCAGATGTATGCAGGTGAGGCTGAGTATCCTGTGTTTGGGGTATGTCTGAGTGAATGCACAAGGAGCTGTCAACTAAACCCATCCAAACATGGATTGTAAGGCACAGAATGATTTAAGTGCAGAGAACTTTCTAAAACTGGCATTTCCAAAATAGTAATATTAAATGCAAATTCACTAGTCAGCAGGATTTTATATCACCATTCTGGCCTTACTAAATATGACCGCCTTACTCTTTCTAGATCAGCAGCTACCACTCAAACAATGTATGAGGGCAGCCCCAATGTTAGCCTATGAAGGGAGCAGGCCTCACAGCAGTGTAAAAATGAATTTAGGAGTTTTATACTACCAGGACATGTAAACTACATAGGTACATGTCCTGCCTTTTGCCTACACAGCACCCTGCCCTATGGGTTACCTTGGGCATACCTCAGGGGTGTCTTATATGTTTTAAAAGGGGAGTTTTAGGCTTTGCAAGTACTTTTAAATGGCAAGTCGAATTGGCAGTGAATCTGCACACAAAGGCCTTGCGATGGCAGGCCTGAGGCACAATCCGGCGCTGCAGGCCCACTAGTAGCATTTAATCTACATGCCCTGAGCACATTTAGTGCTCTCTACTAGGGACTTATAAGTAAATTAAATAGCCCAATTGGGTATTATCCAATGTTACCATGTTTAAAGGGAGAGAGCATGTGCACTTTAGCACTGGTAAAGTGCGCCGAGTCTAAAACCCAGCAAAAACAGTGTCCAAAAAGTGGAAGGAGGCAGGCAAAAAGTTAGGGGTGACCACCCTAAGGCTGTCAGGTCTAACAATGGCCAAGCAACTAAGGTTGCAGTCCTCCCATCAAGGGGGATCAACAGCGATACATCTATGGATTGTCCCCTTCTGTAATGGCACACATGAAATGAAAACATGATGGGGTGTAATTTAGAGCAGGTAAAGATTGACTGCAGCGTTTTCATCCAATCCATTTTTGCTGCCCAAACCAATTGCTCATAGATTCAGTTTTTTCTTCTTATGCGGACATTTGCCTTAGTGACAAATACTGCTACATGTGAGCTACATTTGGCTGCTTGTCATCTGCCTAATGTTTTTGGCAGGCACCTTGCTTGTGTTTTGGGCATGCATCTCATTCATTATGAGAAGACTATCACCTGCCTGCTTGGCTGCATTCTGTGTTTGACTAAAAAGACACAGTTCTGAAAATCAGTTGGTCGCTGATGCAATGTAATTGGAAACTAAGCACCCTACTTCGTTACCCACGATCACAGCAGGTTTGAGTTGGCGACTGACATAGTGTTTGTCTACTTATGCATACAAAGCTTTTAAACACTGGCCTGTGGCATGTTCTCACAGGCACAATAGTTATATTTGTGCTGACTACCTTGGCACCTCAGCAGATTTATTTGAGGTTTTAAAAAAAAGTGATTAATCAATTGATAACATTTCTCTCATACAAGAGACCTAGAGGTTTTCAATATTTCACAAGGTTCTGGCACTGGTGAAATGAAATTTGCTAGATGCAATGTACATTTGCAATGATCTCATGAATGGCCCTAATATTTTGATTGAAAGACGTATTAAGGGATGGACTTGGCACATATTTTGACTGAGACCTCGAAAGTCATGGCCATAGTGTAGCAAGGACACTCATTCAAAAATGTGGTGCAAGCACACACAAGAGATCAGTCAGTCCTGAACTATGAACAGTGGGAACAGCTAGGGCCATATTTATACTTTTTGACGCAAAACTGCGCTAACGCAGTTTTGCGCCAAAAAAATTAGCGCCGGCTAACGCCATTCTGAAGCGCCATGCGGGCGCCGTATTTATTGAATGGCGTTAGCCGGCGTTAGCCGACCGGCGCTGCCAGGTGTGCGTGAAAAAAAACAACGTACACCAGGCAGCGCCGGCGTAGGGAAAAATGGCGTTTGGGCGTCCCAAAATGGGGCAAGTCAGGCTGAGGCAAAAAAATCGTCTTAACCTGATTTGCGCCATTTTTTTGGGGCGCCCAGACGCCATTAACATGACTCCTGTCTTAGCAAAGACAGGAGTCATGCCCCCTTGCCCAATGGCCATGCCCAGGTGACTTCTGTCCCCTGGGCATGGTCATAGGGCATAGTGGCATGTAGGGGGGCACAAATCAGGCCCCCCTATGCCACA
The DNA here is from genome assembly GCF_031143425.1 of Pleurodeles waltl. NCBI lineage: Eukaryota > Metazoa > Chordata > Amphibia > Caudata > Salamandridae > Pleurodeles > Pleurodeles waltl. The sequence goes on from NC_090436.1 coordinate 45,983,420, forward strand.
AAATATTTTTAAAAAAATACTTACCACAACTTACCTTTTCTTCCCTGGGATGGGTCCCTCCATCCTTGGGTGTCCTCCTGGGGTGGGCTAGGGTGGCAGGGGGTGTCCCTGGGGGCAGGGGAGGGCACCTCTGGGCTCATTCTGAGCCCACAGGTCCCTTAACACCTGCCCTGACCCAGGCGTTAAAAAGAGGCGCAAATGCGGGGTTTTTTGCCCAGCCCACTCCCGGGCGTCATTTTTGCCCGGGAGTATAAATACCACGCACATGCCTGGGAGTCATTTTTTAAGACGGGAACGCCTACCTTGCATCTCATTAACGCAAGGAAGGTGTTCACGCCAAAAAATGACGCTAACTCCATGAACTTTGGCGCTAGACGCGTCTAACACCAAAGTATAAATATGGAGTTAGTTTTGCGTCGAATTTGCGTCGAAAAAAACGACGCAAATTCGGCGCAAACGGAGTATAAATATGCCCCCTAGTGTCTTGCTTTGCATCTAGCTACAAGACGAGAGGAGGCAACGAGGGTTGTGTAGCTCCAGATCCTACACGAAGAAAAAGAAAAGCAAAAATAATATAATAAATATAATATAATAAATATTTTTTTGGAAAAATAACAATACCCAAGGGTACGTCACTTACTGGATGTGATAAAATGAACTTATTTCAAGTTTTTGGGGAAAAACAAACATGCAGTGTTTGTACTTACCGCACCATAATCTGCATGGCACAGTAAAATACCATTTAGATTCTGGCAGGCATGACTTGCTGAAGTTTAACAGAAGGTGAGATATTGAATGCACCTGGTGATTAGTGGGTGTCATAATTGCCACCGACCCCGGAATTCAAACTCCTGCAAGCAGAGGTTTATGTAGGGATTTGGAAACACAGACCCACTCGTAAGCAGGGCATTAAAGTATGAAGTGCTCATACAGCTCAATGAAACCACACCACCTTTCCTTCACTTGTTTCCATTTTCTTCTCTGTTGGCAAAAGTGAACAAGTGCTCCATGCACAAAGCCATCTCTAGAAAGAGAAGAACATGCCAGTAATGAACAGCGTGGCATACTTGCACCATTGTAGTTGAGTGAGTCATTAACTCCACTTGTGCTCTTAATATATACCTCTACAATAAAGCAAACAAGCATTGGCAAAGCCAGCAGGCCAGATCCATAACGAAAAGTGTCTCTTCATTATTATTAAGACTGTGTTTGTTTGTGGTATTGTGCTTGAGTGGGTGGATGCAAAAATGTGTGATGGGGTGCAAGGATGATAGGTGACAGAGTGCTTGAGATGCTACTGGTAGAATCCTAAAAACGGCATTGACCACTAGAAATGACAAAACACATTTACAATCTCTAGACATTGATGACCATGAAAAAGAAAGATGTGTCCAGAATTACTTTGATGGTGCACATGGAGAAATGAAAAAGGTTATAGCTGGTCAATTACATGGGGAAGCTGAAAGGTAAGCTCTCCCATGTGCCCAAAATGAAGATAAATTATCACAGAGGTCAACAATGAACAATAAAGATGGACAGGGACACAAAAGCCTGTTGAAAATGGCTCTCTTGATGAAGTTGCAAATTTTTCTCCTAGGTACTTACGTGCACTGCTGCGTACTGTTGTGTTGTTAGGTTTGCCCTGGCTGCGCAGCTAATTTTGAGAGCTTTAGTCAATACTCTTTTAAAGGTAATATACATACTCAAATTCAGAGGAGGACTACTGCATTACGGGCCCAAATCACAAAGGTAAACTTACACTTTGGTCTAAGTTTAGACCAAAAGTGTAAGTTTATGACTTCCAGGTATTCATAAAGGTAAGTTATGAGTAGTATCTTTATGTCTGCATTTGGGGCGGATCATCCACACTCGGACCAGATCATCCCCACTCGGGCCGGATCATCCAACCCTCAGCCAGAATCAGTGTAATCAGATACACCTGCACATTATCAATCCCACCTGCAACCCAGATCCAAAAAATCAGATAAAAGCAGCACACATACAGAACCACACCGTGCATGCCTGTGCTGAATATCCTGAAGGTATGCTGCCCACTGGGAGTAAAAGAAACTATACAGAGAAGGAGACCACTATGATCCTGAAATTTATTGTGAGGAACTGCAAGAGACTGTGTGGTCTCCAACCCTACAGCAGCAGATCCTCACAGAAGGCAACCATTTTGGCAGAAGTTGGCTGCGACAGTCACAGAATTGGAGGAGGACATCCAGACATTGAATGACATCAAGAAGAAGTGGCAGGATGAGAAGCGGAGGATGAAAGAGAAGTACACCAGGGTAAAGGTGTCCAGAGCTCTCCCAGGTTTACAGACTGGAGCCCGCTCCTGACTCACCCCACTGGAAAAGGATGTCCTCTCCACCACAGAACCCCACCTGCTCCATAGTCTGCCTGTGACTGATAACCGCAATGTGGTGTCAGATAATATGCAATGATGCTAACAATGACACCAAATGACTACTCAAAGAAAGTGACCATTAATGTTGTCCCAAGTAAATGCAATCTGCATGGCTACTCAGACCCTCATGTGTCTCAGCTAGTCCATAACAATACAAGTATCAGAATCCTCTGTGATGGCAATTGCAAATTAAAAATGCCTCTGCCTCATTCACTTAACACTGGTAAATGGCAATAGATCATTCGTTTACCACTGCTGTTGCCATGTAGATGCAAATGTGTAGTCATGTCATAGGTAATCAAATATTTTGGTCATTTCTGATGACCTTTCCCTTCTGTTGCCACATACAGCCAGAGAATAGGCACACACTGGAGCACAGGTCCCTGCACCATCAGGGAGGCAACTTCACAGAGCACAACAACCCATACCATCAGAACAAACAGGTACATAAATATGGCTAGGAAAGGGCATTATCTCCTACATTGTTACCAATCAACTCATAGTTATAGTACATAGAATTCATAAATTGTGACAAACCTGTGAAATGAACTAGGTAATGCTGTGCATCACATGTGTCAACTAGTATGTTAACTGAACTCACACATTTCATTCGAGGCCCTGTGGCATCCTCCTGAAAGAAACAGCCTGTAGTGATCTCAACAACAAGTACGGGTGTGACATCTAGTCCGGCACCACACACTGGGCGGATGTCAGACACCGGTTAGGATACATGAAAATGACTTCACAAAATACTCATGCTCCTAAACTGTGGTGTAAATGTCAGCAGTATGTGGTGTTTGTCTCATGTCACTCATCCCCATATTCTCATATATGGCTAATAACAGTATACCACACACTGTCCTGACATGTTGACAAATAATAGGTCAACCAAAAATGTATGTGTACAGTACCTACTTAACGGTTCATATGGGCCCTCATATAGGTTTATTTTGCGTGGGTCCGTGCTGCAAGTCTGTATGTTACAATTCAGTATGCCCCATCTCACAAGGTGTAAGATGTTTCTGTCTTCCCAGGTATACAAGGCTCTGTCACTCAGGGGAACAGTCACAAGTGTTCCCATTGTTCATGGAATGTCATTGAAGTGAGGCAAAACAGTGATTTTTTCAGCCTTGACACACTCCAGGAGGCCATTTCAAATCATGCAAAATGGCTTTCTGGGGCCTCAGAGACATGATTTACTGGGGTGTGCGAGCTGGAGATGCACAAAGAGTGATCCTCCGGTGCTTTCAGGTGCTCATAAATTTGTCACAAAGTACATCATGGAGAGGTGGAGTCACAACTGTTTTTAAGTTCATGACATTGATACTTGCTGACAAAATGCCATGAAACAACATACTAAGTAATGATATTGGTGAGGGGTGAATTGATACCAGCAGGCTTGCATTTTGGGAGTGTGGTAGTAGCTGGCCAGCTTGATGTAGAGGAAGGGAATCCAAGACATCTAGTGGTTGAACTGCACAACGTGAAAAAAGTAAAGGTGGGGATCAGCCCAGCTTTTCCACTTGACCAAAATGTGGGATCCCATGATAATGTTCATTTAACTTTGCCAAATAAGTGAACCTCTCAGTAGAGGACTACAGGATGTGTGCTGTACATGACCGTATTCTGTGTCATGTAAAATAGAGCATGAAGTTGTACACGTACATTGGAAACACAGGCCAAAGGAAAAGTGCAGAGCAGAAATGGCTGACCTCACAGCCCAAAATTAGCAATGTTGTCTTGTTGGGGGGAGGTTGAATAAATGTTACCCATACCTTGGTTGATAATTGTGCATATCAAACATGTACTTGTCACTGTGCTGACAAAACATGTTGTGCAAAGATTAACCAGCTATGCATATTTACAAATTAGCAGATACCACATCATACGTAGGATGCATGATATCAATTAAGACGTAGTGTCCAAAGGTAACCAGTGCAGGACCTCCTAGTTATTTCCATCCTATAGCTCTCAGTAAACTCCAAGTACTTGTTTGCCTGTAAATGTGATACCTGGTTGATATGGGGCTGCCGTTAACTTGTAGGTCATTGATGCATACCATTGACATGTACAGTCATCACGAACATCCTTTTCAATCAGTAATAGATATATATGTTACAATACAGTTGCTGACAGGACTACTTTAGTGATATGGATGATAACATCCATGGGTTTAGGCCATACAGAGGGAAGAGAGTGCAAAACACCACGCACTGGCTATGAAGATCATGGAGGGGATACTTAAGATGATACAAAATCCCTCACAGTCAGTGCATGGGGGAAGCCAACACATCTACCTGCACCATCTCACCCCAAACCCTGGTTAGGCAACCTGCACAGGGCCCCCAACAATCCACAATGGAAACACTCCACTTGCACATGCCCTACACTTCACAGTCATGTCTGCTCCCTTTACAGGCTCTGGCACCCCCTGTCCAGGCAGACTTCCACACTGTACAGGCTCTAACACCGCCTGTCCAGGCAGACCCTCACACTGTACAGGCTCAAACACCCCTTATCCAGGCAGACCCCCCAGACTATACAGGTTCAGACACCCCCTGTCAAGGATGACCCCCACACTGTACAGGGTCAGACAACCCCTGTCCAGGCAGACCCCCACACTGGACAGGATCCACACCCACTTGCAACTAAGAACCCCAGGAAACCTGCCACATTGCAAAGAGAAGACCTAAGCGAGATCCCCCAAGAGCAGTGTAATATATGCTTGCACGGCACTATGTAAATAAATGACATATACCACATTTCAACTGTGTTGGGTATTAGTTGACGATGTTCAAGTGCTTAACGTGGCTGTAGGCCATGTACGTGTCAACAATGTGTATAAGACATGTTCATCACTAGAGCCATATGTGTACAGTTGTGTCATGTGAAAGGCATAGCTAACCAACTCCAAATGTATACTTCCATACTTTGGTTCCAGTGCAGACAATGAACTACACAACACACTTCTTTTTTTTTTAAATAAATCTCCTTGAAAAGTAAACAACCACCGTCCGTTGGGAATGGAGAACCAAAATCAAATATTACTCTTCACAATGTAGGGGCAGGGGACATGGAGGGGGTTGGACCATAAACAATAAAAAACATGATATGAAACATCAGGGAAATCAGTCTATTTACAAGGGGCAAAGAAAAAGTCCAGTCACAGGCAAATGTCCAGTCAAATATCATTCTGGTCATCCTCCTTTTCCACGACAATAAGATGTTCTGCTACGGTGGCCTCCTCCTGGCTGGCCATTGGCAGACCTGACACCCCATGGGACTGAGACACAGAGGGGGTAAGAGAGGTATGGGGGAAATAGAGTGGGAGGATCTAAACTGAGAAACACAGATGGTGATATGGGAGAGACGCTGAGGCAGGACTGATATCATGGCTGCACCCAAGGAAGTGAGGGTAGCATTGATTGAATCCAAGGAACAGGTCAACTCCTCTCAGGTCCTACGCTGTTCCTCAATCAACTGCTGTAGGAGTCGAGAGAGGTTGCCCAGCTCCCCCTCAGATGCCCCCGTTCCTTCCTGGGATGCAGCCACAAAGGTCACAACACAGGGAGGTGTTTGGATGGGACAAGAGGGTTGTGGGGTGGAAGGGACCTGTGAGCTCCCCGTGGGACTGAGGCAAGCATTTGGAGAGGGACTGGTGGCAGGGGTGGCAGCTGGGTGCCCCGTTGGACTAGGGGCTTCATGTTGCAGGGAGAGGTCAGAGGCAGGCCCAGGTGTTGATGGGCTCCACTCTGGGGACACCTCCGGCATGTCAGTTCTTCATTGTCTGAGGTAGAGGTGACATACTCCCCCCCCAGCCAGAGGTGTCCAGTTCAAGGCTGCACCCTACAGTTTCCTCAGGGATTGTCTTCAGAGTCTATCCAGGTGGGTGCACCACCCTGCCTGTAGATGTTACAGGCCCCTCCTCCTCCTTCTCCTCCTCTTATTTGGTCAATGAAAGAGGCCATGCCTGCTGCCATCCCCAGAACGCTCTCTCGGGCCCCGGTACTCTTCCTGGTCTTCCTTGCTATCCTGGTCCACTGAAAGTGAGAACATTATGTAGTTGGTGGCCAAATCAAGGCAATGCTAGCTTTGTTTCCCTTTGATCTCACTTACCAATTCCAGCTGACTTAGATCCCAAATGTATTGTGTACCATCACTGAGATGTCCCAACATAACTCACACATTGACATATGTCACAATTGTGGGTGGTATACATTTCTGTAGTGACAAAGCCTAATCTTAAGCAAGATTGCAATATCTCGGTCAGGTCCAGATTCACAAAGGTCATAAACGCTGTATGTGTGAATGAATGGACAGGATTTCTAAATCAACTACGTTATTTGGGCCAAGTGTTTCCTGTCCTCACTACCTAGTCATCTTCTCAAGTCAGTCTACAGGTGGAGATGGAACACAGTCTGGATGGGGCTGTCCACCCCATATCCATGTGTCTATGGTCACCCTGTCAAGTGCAGACTTGATAGTCTCAAATGATTGCATGTCATATGCTGTGTACCATGGTCTTATTCCACAGAAATGCTTGAATGGGTGTACATGTAAACACCAGCCCTTGCTTCTGACCTTTGCTAAGCTGCGAGTACATGTATTTGAGGCTATCTGAAACAATCAGCCAATCTACATGGCATGTGCAACATTTGCCAGTTCAAGAGTGCCTGTTTGTGCTGTACACCACTTTGCACATGTGAAAAGTTGGCTCAGCTAGCTATATGTCACATGTGACATTGAGCCACTGTTGTGAAGAAATGTGCATCAGTTTGACCTTTAAAATATTGGAACCATTTTGTGTGAGACGAGTATTCCAAAGTCAGCCATTACTCCAAAATACATGAGATAATACTTTACACCGATGATACGCACAACAAAGTCATACATGTCAAAGCAGCCAACACAAGAAATGTAACCTCTTGACCTCACGCTGGATTGTGTCTGGACCATTTCTTTTCCATTGCACCAAGCAGTGATGAGTCCCTTGCTTCACCAGTCATGGTGTTGGCATTGCATTTCTTCACGTAAATCCAAGAGTGATGGCTATTTACCCTGTAGTGTTCAGGACACTACAAGTCCCAGGATGCTCTTTGGTCAGTGATTCCCGTGTGATCCCATTGGGCATTGGTCTCATGACTGCTGCAGCAATTGCCCACATTGTGTACATGGTGACATGTGATACATGTTGGTACAGCTCTGTTACCACTCACACCATGGTACCAGACACAGTATGCAGGCAATGCACTTATCAGATCTCTGCTGCTCCAGATCCTCCAACTGAGCATGGAGGGTCAGACAGGCTGTCTTCAGGACCATCCTGTACAGTAGCATAAAGTGGGGCCGGTGAACGTGGGTCTGGGAGGACTGTCCCAACAGTTCTTTGGCCCTCAGTTGGGCCCAATGTTTCAGGTCTTCCCAGTGTTTGTGGCATGCCCTGGCCCACCAGTGGTAGACGCCCACTGCACTGCAGTGGGGTGCAATGTCTACTCAGATCCTGGCTCATACTGCATTGCTCAGCTGCTCCTCTGGTCCCCCATACAGCTGAGGGTAATTGTCCAGCACCCAACTCAGCTAAAAAGTCCAATTCCCTTTCACTGAAGGGGGTGCCCTCTTCTCAACTCCCTCAGCCATGTTGAGGCAGTTAGGGTGAACAGAGATGCAGGATGGAAGAGGATCCTGTCTGTAGCAGAGGATGACTCAGAATAACAAGAAAATGGCTGCCTGCAACTTCCTGTCATGGACTTCCTGTCTTGCATTTCCTCTGTGTCATTTCCTGTTGAATATCATTGGGTTCCGGTCCGTCTCTGGATACTACGCCGAGTGCTGTTTATCCTCACCCGGAGCATACGTTACTCACACAGAGCGCAGGATACACTTCTGGGGGGTACAATCTGAAATCAGGACAGAATTTGTTTTTAAAATATGCAAATGTGTAGGAAGGGCAAGAATACTATGGGAGGAAGGGAAGGTTCCCATCACAGTTCCCATCACACTTGGGGCCTTTGCATTGCATTGTGGTACATGTGCTTAACATTTCTTGCTGTCATCTACGAAAACTGTACTGTATCACCAAAACAGGTAGTGATGTCAATCCCTGTGCACATAGTGCCAAGTGCACCAAGGGCGCCTGAGGTTCAGGGTAAGCCTAGAAAGCCATAGCAGCACTAGCAAGTTTTTCACACCAGCCCCAACAAAGAAACAGTAAACATAAGTGTGTGGGTCATGCAGGATTGCTGATTTGAAACTGGTGGCACATATTGTCATGCAGGGTTTGAACCCAAACACAGTTGTGAGACCTGCCCCCTCCCCTCCAGGCCCCATGACAAAAGCCCATTAACCCCCCTGGCCAGTCTGAACATGCCCACAACCTTAGCACTAGTGGCAGTGGCCCCTCAAACATTGCATGTGGGGTACCATCACTGCACTGTAAAATCTCATAGCAGGAATTCACCCTTGGTTACATGTACTCACCCTCTGATGTGGCACCTTCACCCCAATGGCCTAGGCCCTTTGCGAAGCAGAGCCCTATTGTGCCACTGCCCAGGTAGGTCTTACACATGCAGACATTTGATCCCCAGCGCGAATGAACTCCTAAGAGACATTGTCCATGCTAGTTCAAGTCATGTGCACATGGCGTACTGCATGGCTAATCTTTTGACTCTTGGGAACAGTTGTTGTATACAGACATCATGTATGGCTCAGAAAGTAGTCAGAGTGTTAATAGTCCACCAATCATCATTGACAACAGACTGCCAACCACATGAAGGCCATGGCACAGCATGTTGCTCAGGTGAAAAAATGGTCAACCAGCTGGTCACGTACCTGCATACCCTGCCCTCTGGTTTGCACAATGGCCTGGTTGCCCGGATTCAGACCTAGCTTAGGGACCACAAGCTGCACGTCAGTATTGTGTGAGGTGATGAGGGCAGTGTGCATATTCACTATCATCTGAGGAAGGAAATGGAGTGATATCTGTAAATGTCCCTCATTAATCTGTACAGGACATGGTGTTTGAAATGGTACATCCTGTGTCTGTCGGGGTGTTTTGCTTCACTAATGACCAAGCTGAAACACTCATGCACTGACAAAAATCTCTGGAATGCACTTCTTAGTCTAAAGAAGACATTCATTAATTCACCTTGCACGGTTCGTAAAGGAAGGTCAGCATTCTGAAAGCACATGTTTAAAAATGGTCACAGCAATGAAATCAAAACATGTACAAATGATTCTCCACTGCAATATACACAGCACATATATATATCTATATTATAATGCATAGCAAATAAAGAATTAAAAAATATGCATCACCATGAGGCAAGGGCACATCTGCTTCATCTCCCTCCTATCAGCATCAGATCACCAGATCCCAGAATCGATTGTGGAGAGAGAGAGATCAAATATTCTCATGGGAAGGATGACATACCTCAGTGCATGTCTGAGATCTGAATCTCTCACACCCTGGTCCATCATGTCTCAGCCTTTTATACTTTGAACATACAAGAGAGGAGAATTCTCGAAACTCCCTCCTCATAAGTTTATTATTCAAAAAATGCTGATTACTTTAGGCCAGATTTGAAAAGAACACAACAGGATTTGGCCAAAATCCCAAAATGCCCCTTCAGAACAAAACCGTTCCCTTCCGTCCTAGTATATTCTTATCAGCTTAAGCCCTTAGTGGGAAAGAACAAAAAAACAAGCAGAATAAAAACATGAGCACATTGTACAATGTGGAAAACTACCTGCAGCTTTTTACGTGGCTGTGGCTAATGCTAAAATAAAGTCAATAGGCAAAATGAAGCTGGTGGTCACCAATGTGATGGTGTGCTGCTAGGCTAAGTGCAACGTGGAGTCAGTGGTCAAAACACAAATATCATTACACGGGGGCATGAATGTGGCATGAGGATCAGTGTGGTCTAATGGTAGTGCACATGTACAAACACAATGATACATATCATACTTGTGTGGTGCTTGGTACTTACCAAGTAGCCACATGTTGCCAAATTCTCCATCTGCCATCCCTCAGGCAATAGGTGACCTGCGGAATACATAGCTGTCATGGATACTGCCTGGGATCACTGCATGCATATCAATGAAGATACCACTGGCACCACAGACACCCTACAGGTGAATGGAGCAACAGCGGTGTGTGTTGCAGAAGATGTGTGCATTGTGGCAAGGTGGCTGTAGAGCCACATAAGTGAAATAAATTGCACCCAGCAAACGTGAGAGGCAGGAAATTAGGTAGAAATCCCTACCTACCTTTGCCTTCTGGACAGATTATGGGTATTCATATGTGGCGATGGCCTCTCCTATTGATGCAGCTCAGTACCTGATGCAGACATTGGGACTGGAATGCCTAGGAAAGTCCCACAAGGTCAGTGGTGACCCTCTGCAATGACCCCGTAGCAAAGAAATGGAGAGTTGTCAGGATCTAGACATAAGCTGGGAGCGGCACATTACAGAGTTAAGATCCTGCTCCCATTCACAAACCATCTCCAAGATGATACTGGGGAAAATTGAATTTGGCCATGACATTTTGACTATCCTCTCTATTCTCCTCCTCCTCCTCTTCAAATAATCCTGTCGCATAGCAAGGGCAAACCAACAAACAGATTAATTGACATGATAAAAGGATTGAAAGGGTTTGTTTGTGTCAGCTTTGCTTTTATGTGTACAGCTAGGCTGGGATTGGATGTGGGATGAGGAGTTTCAGCTGGAGCTGGGTGGGGGATGGTAGGCACATACACAGGTGTCACTTTGCATTTTTGCCTCATCCACTTGAGTGCAGATGATCCACCCCGAGTGCAGACATAAAGATACTACTTGTAAATTACCTTTGTGAATATCTGGAAGTCGTAAACTTACACTTTAGGTCTAAACATATTGATGGCTGATTGATGTATCATTCTGCCCCCTCTAGATTGTTTTATTTCGCTGCATTAGGAATCAAAATTGCTAGAAAAGTCCTATCATTCAGTACACTTTCTCGTAGATTAAACCTTTCCTCTTAAAGAAAGGAAAGCCATCCTTTTTTAAATATTTTAGTTTGAGTGCGAGCCAGACGCTTTCATTTTTGTCATATTTATTTTTCTTTTATCTCTGTGTTTCAGGGTGGCCTGACCCCAAGATGGCTCCCCAACAACAATGATGTATCAGAGTATTGTATATAAATATATCTTCTAACATAAAAAGCATGTTCTCAATATTTTTTGCAAAAACATTTCCAATCGAGTTTTGGTGGTCATTTTGGGGTCAGGCGTTCTAAAGCCAGTCATCATGAGTACAATTGCAATGAGACTATCCCACATTTGTCTAACATGAAGGCAGATGATCTTTACTCTCAGAAGACTATATAAGACAATAATTCAGCAGTATGCAGCAGCCACAGTAGAGGCTATGCTCTTCTGTAGTTGCTCTCCAGAAAGAAGACATTGATTCATCTCGGTCACAAAAATATTGCATGGGACTGATGGTAATCCCCACACAACTTGCAACCTAAGAGGTACTTCAATAACTTCTCCTTGATAGTGTTCACATACCCATTATGAAAACATTGCTGAAGAGCTACTTTCAGAGAGAGATTGATTAAGGTATTCTCTAGCAGCCAAAGTGTCCCTGTTCCGCAGATCTTGCCGCAAATGGAAATTTGGAGTTTAGGGCGTTGGCTTCCTGATTTTGCTCCAACAATTTGCATAATCCTCCCCTTCTAGTCAAAGTCTGCCTTTGAAGGACAAATTCCAGCCAAATCTGTGCCGGAGATATTTCATTAGGGAGGTTAAAGGTTATTCTGTATGGTCTCATCATAATGCTACTCAGAATGGACACATGCCTCCCCCTCAGGAGTTCAATCCCATATGAAATTATTAGTGGCAGCTTGGCTTGAATAATTTGAAGAGAATGCATCAGCATTGGACCAGATAGTTTTTTCTTAAGGATTTTAAATGTTATGGCCAGTGCATTACGTTTCCTCTTCATTGCAGCTGTTTAGCTCTGGTGTTAAATCTGAAAGAAAACGGTTGAACAGAGCCTGCTTCACTCCTTTGGTAGTTGGGATCTGTCTGGAGAGTTGCGTCACGGTGCCCAGCTTAACTTGCACTCACGTATCTGTATGCAGCAGTATGATCATTGTGAGTAGGACCTGAGGGATGTTCCAGTGCACCAGTTTATATCAATGTTTGCCCTGATCAACATGATCAATGGCTGACCTGTAGCCCATGGAGTAGAAGTATAAGGGTATCCTGGAGCGATATGCTGCATTAATCAAAGGAGATAAGGCCAGAATGTTGGTTGTTGTTACAAACTATTTGGAGAAACCCCTCTGATTTGGTGGGATTATGGGCCAAATTGATAGTTCTTCGAGAAGCGCCCTGGCAAAATATTTAGCCTCATTATCAATTGCTACAAGGGGATAATTTTTTGCAGAGGATTTATTCCTGCTCTTAAAGATAGGAGAGAATATGACACCTCTCCATGAGGCTGGTAGTGTACCCTCAAACCCAATTTGTAGGAAAATGGGTTCAAGTATCTCCACCTAATAACCTGCATCATGCTTAAAAAAGGCAGTAGGGATGCCATTTGGGCCTAGGACCCCCTCACATCTGCCCTTTGTTATTTGCCAACTAATTTTGCCTCCATGCTAGCCAGTGTTGTTTGATTAAGTTTAACAGCTGCTACCTGCAGAGGGGCAGATATTTGGCTAACTGCCTTTGGGTCATTGCTGTTGATTGCTGGAGGAAAGTGACCTTCAGGGACCTGGTTGATTGCTCCTCCAGCCGGCTGCTGGTTGAAATTGTTGAATAGGACTTTTGCCCAGATTTCCCCTGACAGATATTAACATATTTCTTCTTGCATTGGACGTACTAGCTTATTAGACATTTTGGAAAAACATGTTCTGTCATTTTTCCTTATGTCAGAAAGCAGTTTGTCTCAAAATGAGTCATTCTGCTGCCCTTTTATGGCCCATTTCAATGCCCTTAGCAAAGTTGTCTCAATGCTAGTTGTTGATCGGAGTCCCTTGGCCTGAGATGGAGTGCTCCTAATGTATTTTTTACAGCCCTCTTGAGCATCTTTAGTTATCTGATTTGTGCCTGGGGAATAGATCCTTGTTGACCCATGTTATGGCTTTGGGATCCTGTTCTTATTGAGGTGGAAAAACTGTCCCTTCAGTGAAATGCTCCCAGGTGGTTATAGTGTCATTAGATGTTACTTGTAATTGTTGAAGCAAAGCCTTCGCAGATTTAGACAGATCACCTATAGTGGAGGGAGAACACCTAGGCCCTCATTATGACTTTGGCAGTCCTTTGCAAAGTCCGCCGAAGCCGTGGGTGCCAAAAGACCACCATATTACGAGTACTGAAGGATTTCCGCAACAATTTAGACAGAGATTTGTCCAATAGTCGTTCTGGCAATCAGCGGCGCTTAGGTGCTCCCACTACTGGCACCACCATGCCAGAAAAAGACCGCCCACAGAATTATGACCCATAATTCTGTGTGGCGGTGTTATGGTGGCAGGGTGCTGCTGGCTATGGCAGTGCCTGTCCCGTTCCCTGCTAGACAACCTCCTAGCCGAACAAGGTAAGTTGATCGTCCGACAGGGGAGGAAGGAGGGGAGAGGAGAGTGGAGGGTATTGTGTGTGCGTGTGTGAGTGGGTGTTGTCTGCATGTGTGCTTGTAAGTGTGTATGCATGTGTGTATGCGTGTATGAACGTTGAAGTGAGTGTGTGTATGGGTGCATGTGAGTGAATGCGTGTATGTCTGTGTGCGTGCTTGACTGTATGTTTGTGTTTTTTTAATGTGTGTCTGTATGAGATATGAATGTGTGTATGTATGTGTGTATGTCCTATGATGTGAGTGTGTGTATGGGTGCATGTAAGTGAATGCGTATATGCGGGATGCGTGCCTGAGTGTATGTTTGTGTTTGTGAATGCATGTATGTATGCGTGTATGAATGTGTGTATATTCGTGTATGTTCTGTGATGTGAGTGAGTGTGAATGCATGTATGCGGGGTGCGTGTGGGTGTGTATGCGTGTGTGGGGGAGGGGGTGCTGATGTCGGGGTGCTAATGTCATGGGTGGTAGGAGGGGGGTGCTGATGTCGGGGGTGAGGGGTGCTGATGTCATGGGGTGGTGGGAGGGGGACACTCTTTGAAAGGGTGGGAGGTTAAGAAAGATATTTCCTGTCACTCCTAGGCTTTCCGCCATGGTTTTTGTGGCAGTGCTACTGCCCCAGAAACCATGGCAGAAAGCCAAATCCAAATACCGCCAGCGGTCTTCCTTGGACCGCCGGGTCGGAGATTCATTACTCCGGCCCGACTGTCCAACCACCCTGATGGTACAGGCGGGATGTGGCAGGTTGGCAGAGGCCAACCCGCCACACTCATCATACAGGGGTCATCACCGCCAGCCCTGTGACGGTGAGACCGCCACCGTGGCCCTGGCAGTCAGTAGACCGCCAGGGTCATATTGAGAGCCTTAATTCTTTTATCATTGATGGTAAATACAGAGCAGGGTACCTTGGCTGAGTGACGAAATATAGTGGGGCTGCCCGGAAAGTCACCTCTTGTGGCAGATGATCGCCATCCTCCTTCTCTCCAAGATGATATGAGTGACCATTATGAACAATGAGAGGGTAACAAAAGTATAGTCTTAGCTGGAGCTTGTTGAATTTGAGTGGCAGAGGCAGATTATTCCCAGAGAACCGGCTTTTAAGTTTGCTGAAAGTCAAATAGTTGCATGAAGGTTTTGTTTCATTTGCAAGTTCCATTGCTGCCCTGAGCTGGTAGATTTCAGTAGAGGGATTGTGCTGATATAAGCTCTTCAGAGGAGGTAGGTCTTAGGAAATATGAGTTGAGATTCCCTGACACCACAAGATTACACATTTGTTCTTCCTCCAAGTACCTTAGGATTTCCTCTACCAGTAGTCTTGAAGTCATTTACCTATTTTGACGGTGTATGTTGACATTGATAATTAAAACCTCAATTTTAGCATTATGGAAGAGAAATGTTGCCCTGATTGCATTTTTTTCTGGAAGCTTGGAATGCAGCACCCTTGCTGAGCCTACACTTACTACATATGTATAGATTGCCAGACCACTCTGTAAATGGCCATCTTTTGCTCCTTTACAGGATGGCACAGAGAAATTTGTCAAACCCTGTATGTTAAAGGGATCTTCAAGACCTTCCCCTGGAAAAGGATTATATTGAAAGATTGCAGGTACTTTAAGAACTCTGGATCTGATGATTTACTAGCCAACCCAATAATGTTCAAAGATCAGAGTTATAAAAAGCCTAGCCATTCCCTGGAGGACGGCTGGTTATCCAGCTTTTGTCACAAGATCCGGGATGCACAAATTATGGTTCACGAAAACCACCTTGAGTCTGAGTCCCAAAACCCACCTGTGTTTAAGTTTGGCTTGCAATGTTTCCTGGATGCTGCTTTCATCATTGGTGGTGATTTCCCCGCACCACTCTTGAGTACTGAATATATGGGCTTGGGTGGCCGAAGATTGTCTCTTGTTTGATCCAAGCATAACAAGATAAGAGGATATCCTGGTTCGCAATAAGATCTCAATCCCATTCCCTATTTCTTGAAGGTCGACCACTTCATCAGCATTTTCCGGGCTATTTCTGTTGACCTCCAAGAGGCCTTGGTTGCTTCATTCTCAGGCAGACATTTAGCATCAACAAATTTTATTGCGGCAAAGTCTGTTGTCCTTAAATGTTCCATGTTGGGAACCAGGGCAAAATAAATGTAAACTGTTGCCTTTAATTAAGATTTCGCAATTGCCTTTAAATTTCTATTCTGGCAAGAAGATTGTGGTCTTTGTGTCTCGTAGATCATCTGGCATTAGCTGAGGGTCACAATTGATTTAGCTAAGAAGTTGTATTCTTGATGATGGGGCCTCAGACGGGACTGACCTGATAGTTCTTGAGATGAGGTGATCTTCATTTGAAGCAATGGGTTTGGGTGCCACAGCCCAAGTTCCTACTGATCAATGCTACACCCTCCTTGTACCATAATAGCCCATGGGGACAGGGAAGGGATCCATGCTGGGTTAGCTCCTAGCACAGAGGTCGGTGGAGCCTTAGTTACGGCTTTAACCCCTGTCTTGATGACCCGAGAATTGTCTACATATTGTGCAGCCACGCTAGTTGAATAGAAGTTCCCACCTGCTGGGTTGTGCCCCCTCATGCCCAAAGAGTGTCCCATTTCCTTAGTGATGCTGTCAATGTCTCTTCAATCCTAGGACAGTGGGGAATGTTTTTACAGCAGTGTGCTGCATAGCTACCAAGCTGACCTTTGCCACATGACATTTTCCATCAGTCCAGGCATGTTTAGCAATTATTTACTTAATGATACACACCAATTCATCTACTGCTGACTGGGTAATGTATAACAAACCATGAGCATCAAACTTATTTCTACGTAGTGAGTGCAGTATACCTGTTCAGTTTGGCAAGTGGCAGTACCAATCCAGGGTCTCCTGACTGTTGATGGCTGACTCATTGGGAAATATGTAGATGACAAAGAATTTGACTGTAGAGGAAAGTGTGGCATCCTCACAGGAGGGCTCGGGTGGGGATTCAAACAGTAGCCTGGGGACTGTACTCAGCCCTTCCTGAGTTCAGATGAAGCCTACCCTGTCACTGGCAGATGTAGCTCGCACCTGGGTCTCCTTTCCTTTTATTTGGCTTGCCAGGTTGGAGTTTAACCCAGGAGAACTGCCCTGCTGTCTGAATTCTGAAGGAAGACTGGTCTTGCTTGACCTGAACTCATGGCCCCAGAAGTGACTCCAATGGTTAATTGTAGGACCTGCTTGAACTACAAGGACACAACAAGCATCCAGAGCCTTTTCCTTCTTTCCAGCTCATCAGACCCAACTTGACCTGACCTGGTCCCCTCTGTTGTCTTCTTTGGGGGTGAGTCCTGACCCTCAAGTGCTTCTATGGGAGTGAGTCCTGACCCTTGGCTGGAGTCAGAGTGCAGTTTTCCCTCCATAACTGAAGGTTTCAACCGATCCTATGAAGTATGGAGACCTATAGAGCTGCGCAGCTCCTAACCAAAGGCTTAACAGGACCTGACATAAAGTAATGCTGAGTCCCCCAGAGTTGCATTGTGCAGCTCCTGACTAGAAGCCTCACTGGAACCAGAGCAGCATGATGCACAGTGGAGCTGTGCCCTGCACAGCTGCACCATGCAGCCCCTCACCGCAAGCTTAACCTGATCTGCCGCCAAGCGATGCAGATCCCCTCTGAGCTATGCAACTCCTATCTCAAAGCATTACTGGATTCAACACAACAGGACAATCCAGAGCCTTGCCACACAATCTTCGAATCAAAGTCTATGGACTGCTCCGGCTTGCCGAGATACCTGCAGTTGGTGCTTTATGCCTTTTGGCACTATTTTTACCTAAAACTTTAAAAAAATCATGTTTGTCATTTTAGTCCTATTGTATTGATTAAAGTTCACTCTATTTTCCTGAATGGGTTTGTGATTTCTTTGTGTTCTACTTTTCAGTTTATTACTGTTAAAGTGCTGCAGAACTACTTTAGAAATTACCTCTAAGTACAGTTTGATTGTTTTTGTGTTGAGCTACCAAACGGTTAAGTATAGATTTATGTAGTGACTTTTGTGGTTCACCATGACAAGAATTTTGATTAAATATTTAAAGTGGCTTCTCAGCACTTCAACCAATAATCACATTTCCTGCACTAACTATATGTGCCTTCTATAATGATTCTTAATTTTGAATAAACCATTGGGACTCACACAGCCCTGATCCTGTGCACCAAACCTGCTAACTTATTAGTTAAGAATGTTCACAGTGTATGCACATGTTTTTGCAGTGGTCATATGAAAAACTATTAGCAAACTCAGTAGGTGTTTTGACTTATTGGCTTCAACAATGCTTGTTATTTATTGCTTCAGAAGTGACATAGGCCTTCATTACAACCCTGGCGTTAAAGGCCGCTGACCGCCATGCTGACCGCCGCCAACATACTGTGGCCGCGGCGGAAATCTGCTACAGGTATTATGACCCACATCTAGAAATCCATCACAATACAGACACCCACACAAGTCCGCCACATCAAAGGTCAGTGATAATCTGGCGATATCCGAACCCACACCGTTACGCCAACAGGAATACGCAAACAGTATCACGACCCACGAATCAACGTGGCAGTCTTTCAACCGCTGTAATCCATTGGCGGTACACACCGCCACACTCATAATACATACTCACTTACAAAACACAACCACATTGGACAATTCAAAATACACACACTTAACACACACACACACCACACACTCACACCACTATAAAACACACACCCACATTACCCACAACCCCTTACAACGACATTTTTGGAAGAAGCAGACAGAGAGAATAGCAAAGACAACACCAGCATCCAGAAGCACACATCACTCATACACCATACACGCACCTCAAAGAACACACCCTAACACATCACCCCACACATCACATCAACCATCACCACACACATCACCCACACCACATCATGGCACCTCAAAGACACCCCAGGTTTTCTGAGGAGGAGCTCAAGGTCATGGTGGAGGAAATCATCCGGGTAGAGCCACAGCTATTCGGATCACAAGTGCAGCAGACATCCATTACAAGGAAGATGGAGCTATGGTGGAGAACTGTCGACAGGGTCAACGCAGTGGGTCAGCATCCAAGAACATGGGATGACATCAGGAAGAGGTGGAACGACCTACAGGGGAAGGTAGGTTCTGTGGTATCCAGACACCAGGTAGCCCTACAGAGGACTGGCGGTGGACCCCCACCTCCTCCCCACAACTAACAACATGGGAGGAGCAAGTCTTGGCGATCATACATTCCAATACCAAGCCCTGCATGTGACAACAATGCATGGACACCCATCACAGATCTGCATGGACACCCATCACCAAAGCATGTCCAGTAGAGAGACTCAGCCAGGGCACACAATCACCACTCACACAAGAGCCAGGGCGATAATGCTAGCACAGGAGGGGAGGGAAACTCACCCATTGCACAAGATGGCACACACAGATACAATAACTATGCATTTACACCCCAACAGGACCCTTACCCAACGTCACCAGACAGGAGGTGCCAGCCATATCCAGTCCCCCCACAGAAGAGGCCCACAGTGACAACAGCTGCTCTGCACGCCTGAATCAAGATGACCAGCCCGGCCCATCAGGGACCTCTGGACAGTCGGTTCCCCTGCCACAGTCCCAAACCACCACCGAAACTCCCCCTTCAGGAAACACCACCACAGCACCCACCCAGCGGGCCCATGCCACTGTCCCCAGGACACGTCAATCAGTAGTGTGCCCACCACTACAGGGACCCCAGGCAAATCCAATAACCCAGGATGATCAGGGACCTGGGGTCAGTGGCAGTGGGCACACGATTCAGGGGCCAGAGGCACAGGACAACAGGGAAGCTGGGAGGACTGCTGTGCAACAGAGGGAGGACAGGCCCAGGGAACCCACTCTCCACGAGGCACTCTCCAACATCATGGGAGCATATCACCATTCCCAGGAGACCATGGGCACGGTACTGGCCAAGTTTCAGGAGACCCAGCGGCTGCAGGAGGAACAGTACCTGGGGATCAGAGAGGACTTGTAGTCCATAAACACCACCCTGGTCACCAAATCAGGGGTGCTGGCAGACATGGCCAACACCATGAGGGAGACAGTGGCATACCACCGGGCCACTGACACCAGCCCGAACGATGAACAGCCATCCATGTCCGCCGGCGCTAGTGGACAGGAGGTCCTGCCACAGGACCAACAAGCCACCAGCACCCCACCCCCTGCAGAAGGAGAACCACCCCGCAAACAGTCCCTGTGATCCAGGCACAAGACAGAGAACATTGCCAAGACCCCCGCCAGAAAATAAGAATCTCCTGATCATCAGCCTTCTGTCCCACTATGTCACCCTGACCACCTTGAACTGCCATTACTCCACTTCCTATGCCCCCTTGGACAATGCACCTGTGATACCAAGAGACTGGACTCTACCATGGATATTCCTCCACCATCATCCCAGCCCATTGCACATCCCCCTCCACTTATTAGCATTTAAATAAACACCCTTGAATCACAAAACAATCTGGAGTCAGTCTGTACTTTAACAAATGTATTATTACAACCTCTTTGACAAATATCAATGTTAATGTTCATTTGCACATACCAAAGTATGACAGTTGTTGGGCAGCAGTGAACATAGCAGAAGGCAGAATGTGGTACCTAGATCTGTGAAAAGGAAAGCCAAAGTGAACTGTAAGGGTCCATACACAGAGGTAAAAAGGCAGACTTATACAATGTCCTACAGTAGTCTGATCTGAGAGGAGCAGTGTCAGTCTCTTACCTGTGTCTCACTGGAAATACGGCATGATGATATTGTTTCGGTTGTCACTATCTTCTTCTTCTGCCTCCTCTTCTTCACTGTCCACAGGCTCCACAGCTGCCACAAGACCAACATCAGGCCCATCCTCCTGCAGAAAAGGCACCTGGTGTCGCAAAGCCAGGTTGTGCAACATACAGCATGCCACGATTATCTGGCACACCTTCTAATATAGCTTTATGCACGTTTGCTTAATGTATTAGGCCTCTGTGCACTTTGCCCTAGATGCACTTTATTTAACCTTGCACTGTTATTTTACAATAACCAGTTTCACGGTCTTGTTTTATTTCATTCTATCACACTGTTTAGCTTACTTTAGCACTGTGTTCTCAAACAATACATTCTTGCTCGCTCTGTGCTTCAGTCAAGGATACAGTCTGGTACATTGCTGATAGACGTGGTGGAAGTTTAGTCTCCAGGGTTCGTAGAAAGTACACATTCTTACGGAAGGACGTTTCTTAGAACATCGGCGTGTTAGTTATAAAAACACTTCCTAGTCCTGGTACACGTAAGAGGGAGATTCCGACCAGGAACCCACTAGATGCTGACTGCCCTGTTAAAGATGCTGATGCAGATTACAGGCCTTTGCTCAGGTATGAGGGTTGATGTCCTCCTGGGGGAACCTGAAAGGCAGGCTTAGAAGCCTTAGAGGCTGTGCTCAAAATATAACTTAGAGAGAACATAATCTAGTTACACTATGATAGCCTTATTCTTGTGTTTCACTCTCCTCGTTACTATTTCAATCCTACTGTGTTGTATCGTTCTGGTTATAGCAGCTCACGCTTTGTTATCTAAAATGCAGTTGTTTTATTAAACCAATCTTTAAAACTCAAACTGCCTTTGTCATTTATATATGAGACCGCATTGTGTATGAGAGAACCGGTTGTGACCTGAGTGACCACGACTTCCCTGGGAAGTATTAAGATGTCATGCGCTCAGCTGCCCAATTGTCTCTTCCCTTCAGGAGAGATAAGGCACTGCTAGTTAGCCGGAGCAAAAACCAGGTTTGGGGTGACAAGGGTCCTTCACCGTGGGTCAGACTTAGTCCCCCACACTGCGAACGATCTCCCCCCCCAAAAATCCAGTAGTCTCATTAGGATAATGAGAGCCTACGTGACATGGCGCCGCCATCGTTTGGTCTGGCTCTAATTTTCGGGTCCGCCGGATTATCTCGGTCTCATATAATATAATGATTCCTCAGTTGCTTTAAGCAGAGACGTCCGTGGCACTGAGGATTTCCACCACCGCCGTATAGGTAACCCTATTTACAGCGGGTGGTTGTTCAAGCTTGAACCTTAAAAGGATAAAAAACCTCATCTTGGTGTGCCTTCTCTGAACTCAGGTCCGTTTCTATAATGGCGAATCCCCAGGTTGTACAAATAGCTCTTAACATGAGACAACCGCTCACAGCACATTTGCCAGCAAACAGCCTCACAGCCCAGGGTGGTCCCGTCACGTTTGTGGTGGACGCCCATGCAGCCTATAGAACAGAACTTTTTTACTCTTGGGTCACACTTCCAGCAGTAGATGGGAAAACAAATACATTCCATACATACACAGTAGCGAACGCGCCTGGACAATACAGGGCGTACGCATACTTAGAGATACCTCTATCTTATCAAGAACATAATAATTGGCTTGATGGCGCCCTACCCCATACAATATTACCAGTAAGGTTAGGTCCACTAAGCAATGATGGTCCTACCTGGCCTTTATTGGGCACTTATACACCACATCCTGCGGCTGCTAATATGGCAGTGGCTGAGGTTCGACGCTTATATACTGAACTTATAGCAATATATAGACGATTAGTACAATTTGTGATGCAGATACTAAATACAAACCCAGCGAGTGCTGCTTCAGCACAACCACATGCAGTAACACCAGGTATAAATCCGGTGACTGTACACTCTATTATGGGTAAAGAACCAGCAAAATGAGAGGAGACTCCATTTTGGCTGGCGCAGAAAATTAATATGCTGGAGGCAGTGTTTCCTCATACGGGACCTCAGGACAAACATAGAATACTAACTATGTGTTTACCTTTTGGGATGGTTCCCACAGTGGAACATTGTAATACATGGGGCACGGTATTTGCCGCGCTCTATACAACGGCACATGGTACACCGACATTAGCAAACCTACCGGAAGTGCTTAAACAGATTCAGGATGAATATGGGGCTTCCCGGCCTTAGATTTAGGAATGCAACTAATGGGCAATTTTGCCACGGTTTCTTCGATAATCCTAAGCAATCTTAAAGGGGAAGCAGTTGCACTTGCAGTGCGCATGCGTCTTCGTGACGACCCGCAACAAGATCAGGAGCGGGAACTGCCAAAAATAATCGCGGAAACATATTCCAGTATCGGTCGAGATAGCCTAGGGGCTAGACCGCAAAAACCTCAATTTCAGGGAAAGATTAATAAGGATAATGCTAACCAGCAACTTGAGGGTAATTAGAAGCGCTGGGAGAAAAAGCAACAAACACCCAAAAAAGAAAGGGGAGAATCTCCACGTACGGAGACCCCACAGACTAGGTGTAATTTAAGGAATAGAGAAAATATAAAAACGCCTGATAGATATCAATATACTGATACACGCCAATCTCGTTCCTTTCAGGACTCATCGGAAAAGAGAAATGAGAGAGGTGGGCAGTCAGAGCGGAGAACAGAGTACGTGAAAACAAGACAGGGATCACAACGCTCTTCGGAGGTTTCTGCCAAGAAGGAAGAGAAACAGATACAACAAAAACAGTTTAAAAAGAAAAAGGTGGCGGCAGTTTCAGTCAGACATGCCACACAGGAAGAGGGTTCTCTTGAAGAACAAGACATGGGCACTAGCACTGCTAGACAGCGCAGCAGAGGTCACAATAGTTTGCCGGAATCTTCTAGAGCATCTGGAGGGGAAAGCAACTGATGACTTCATACAAGTAGAAACAGCAGCTATGCGTGTCTCCAAACCCGATAGGGTGTATACAGTGACTTTACAATTGGAAGGAGACATTGAGCACACTATACACGCAATCTTTTGGGATCGTGTAGTTAAGATATATGACATCTTGTTGGCTGAAAAAGATTGGCCACCTGATTTTGTCCTCACCTGCCCAGTAGGGGAGGAGGTTATTAAACCTTTCTTCTCGCCACTTGTTCCAGGGGAACTCACAGAGTCTTATTCGATTAAATGGGCTCTTGCACAAGCACCTGCCTTATACAGATATCACGTAGGGTGGGATAGGGATTCTCCATATCATGTAATTCCTATTAAAGGTGATCCTCAGCCACAACCGCAGTATCCGATTAATCATGAAGCAAGGGCACCGGTGAGGGAAATACTTACACAGTTGGAATACCAGGGGGTAATTGAACCCTGTGTCTCACCGATGAATAATCCCTTATTTCCTGTAGCTAAACCGGGCCATTCGTATAGAATAGTCTTAGACTACAGACATTTGAACGGACATACCCGTACATATGCTATACAGAACTCACATAGCGCTGCACTAATGAATAACATTG
This sequence comes from Pleurodeles waltl, assembly GCF_031143425.1. Lineage (NCBI taxonomy): Eukaryota > Metazoa > Chordata > Amphibia > Caudata > Salamandridae > Pleurodeles > Pleurodeles waltl. Next base: position 46,007,771 of record NC_090436.1, read on the forward strand.
TGCGGAAAAAATATAAAACAAATTTGGATATCTCGAATGGATTCTTCTGCCAGAATATAGCTCCTGAAAGCTGAGATTTAACAAGCTTTAGCGCACTAGGCTCCCAGAAAAAATTCTGTTGTTTGCCTCAGGTATAAGAACAGCCCATGACTGTTTGCGGCTTGTGTGACGGCTATTCTACACGAGTTAGACCCTCAAGCGTTGTCATATGTGGATGATATATATCTCACGGATGACGAGTTGCTACAACATTTAAGACGGGTAGCCTGCATTGTTGTGGGGTTTGCCAAAATCGGCTATAAATTTAACTTCAAAACATCAAATATAGCCTTCCTCAGGGTCATATTCCTGGGATATGAGCTGTCGAATGAAGGTAAGAGCCTAGCGCCACAATTCTTAGAAAAGTGTGCACAATTGCAACCACCAAATACGATTAAAAAACTCCAATCGTTGTTGAGCTTTCTAAATTTTGGCAGAACATACATTCCTGATAATGCAACACGCATAAAACCTTTATATGAATTGATACGTCCCGATTTTTCAAGCAAATTCTGGACAATTGAACATACACATACTCTTTGGGAGTTACAGGCAGATCTGCTAGCAGCGAAACATTTACACACACAGGACAATAAGACGCATTTGGTGATCAGGGTAATAGCTGGGGCCATTGGGTTTACTTATGTCACATTCAATGAGGGTGAGACAGTCCCGATAGGATACAAGTCGCAATTGTATTCTGCTGCTGAACAACGATTTGCACCCACTGAGAAAATTCTCACTGCTGTACAGATGGCTGTTATTAAAGAAAGACCTCTTGCCCAGGGGAAACGCATTATTGTCGTATCTCCTATTCTGGCCCTCAAGGCTTTTACAAAAGCTAACGTTCCGAACGCGAAAGCACTTCACCCGCGATGGATACAATGGGCTACGTCTTTAACAGCCACTGATGTAGACTACATCTTTGACCCAAAGTTACAAACTCAGGAATTTCTGAAATATGAAGTTGAATATCTAGTTCCCGTTGACACGTTGCCTATTGATCAATATCAAGTAGTCATGTACACTGATGGCTCTGCGCAACCGGCGATTGGAACAAAACACCAATATTCTGCTGCATGTGCGGTAGGGAGCGGCTGTATGGAGGGGGAGAAATTCTGCCCCCAACATACCTATATGCAGACCTTAGGGGATTGTACGGCACAAATGGCTGAGCTAAAAGCTCTGCTGATGGCACTGGAACATACAGATCCGACACAGTTCACACTGATTGTTTGTGATTCGTATTATTGCGTCCAGTCTTTTAATGAATACCTACATTACTGGCGCTTGAATGGGTTCAGAGATTCGAAAGGCAACACCATAAAACACAGACTACTGTGGGGTAATGTAGCAGATCTAAAAGAGACGCTACCCAAAGTCCATGTTGTGCATACACTTGGACACCTGGAAATACTTTAGCTGATGAAGCCGCAAAGTCGGCAGTGGCAGTTGCCACTGTAGCTGCAGTGACTCGTTCGAGTTCCAAACCAGACACAGACATTATGGCTGCCATAAAAGCTACGGTTGATGGCACGCCTTATCCTAAGTGATTTCCTAATAAATACCAGTACTTTATGGGAGGTATGCTGAATGCTGAAGTTCAGATTCCAGACGTAGGCGTACGCGGCATCCCCAAGAAAGATGTAAGACCACAATTGATTAAAGCAGTACATGAGGGAGTGGCATCTGCTCATGCTGGCGTGGCAGCTACAATTACGCTATTACAGGCCCGCTATTGGTGGCCTGGTCTCTATAAAGAGTCCCAGCAGTATGTCCTTTGTTGTGACATCTGCCAACAAATTAAAGTTTCAACAGCTAAGCGCCCGCCGCAGACACTCATCTTAATATCTAATAGACCATTACAATGTGTGTACTTGGATCATTGTGGTCCACTAACACCGGACAGTGCATATAAATATATCCTAGTCGCTGTTGATTCTTGCTCCAGATTTGTGTGGGCGTGGCCACAACGCTCGGCTGACGCTCGGACTGTTATTAAAGATTTGCGAGTCTTTGTCGGTACATATGCAGTTGCGGCATTCCATTCGGACCAGGGCCCTGCTTTTGCCTCAAGGGCATTCAGGGACACCATGGCTTTGTTGGGGGTCCAGCTCCAGTACTCGTCTCCATTGCGTGGAGGCGGAGGAAACACCTTTTGACATAAATGATTGTGTCACTGTTTTACAGGAATTACAGCAGTTCCGTGAAGATAACTCTTCTAAAAGTGCCGCCTCCACTGGAATTAAGGATACGCCAGTAACACCTACCGGCTGGATTCCCAGGGTTGGGGATCTTGTGCGTGAAAAGGTTGCAGTGAAAAAATAATTTGGCCCTTCTTATTGTGCACCAGTCCCTCTGTTGGGGATCCACGGAATGAGAACTGTTATTGTACCACCGTTGCCAGGTGCCAAAGAAAATCGCTTTGTTTCTATTGGCAATGTCAAGTTACAACATGTGGCCAATTCTACACAGCAGACCAAGAGGAACGTCCAGTAGTTCCCGAATTCCTCTCACTACTGGGGAAGACGTTCTGCTTCAAGTTATCTATACCAACACTGTTGCCTCTCCGAGCTTGGGGAGGGTGGATGATGATCTCGCATTAGCTCCACTGACAACGACAAACTTAGAAACATTTGATCAAGTCACCATGACTACTGACGTGACGGATGGTGCTATCTACAGTGTACCACTGCGAGAAACACCAACTCCTCCATTGAATACGGCGATGCCTTTTGCACGAACTGCCTCTGGTTACTTTGCCGACAACAACGATGGTCTATCAGACTCGTTTACCTCTTCGACTCCGGATCTGTCAGGCCCACGTAAGCTGTTATGTTGGCTTAAAGATACGTATTTTGTTTTTCTATGGAACTATCTGTGGCTTTTATTGACTATGGTAGCATTTATTCTTTAGGTTGGGTTTGTCATTACCTTTTTTCTGTTGATACATGGTCATTTTCTTCCTGAGGGATCAGCGGTTGAACAGGTGGAGGAGGTGTTGAAACCACATTTTTCATCACATAGGGTTCGAAGAGACTTGTCCTTTGTGAACATTTCTGCAGTGCCGATTCCGGATGGGATTGTGTGGGAAAAAGTAATGTTTGATATATACGGTCCCACTGAAATAATTCAAATACCATATGTACTAAAGTTATCTATGAATGATATACAGTAGTAATACCAGGCATTGTATCTGATGATTGGGATGTGAAGACTGTTGATTCAATGATGACAGAATTACAATATTATACTGTCTATGAAAATGAAGACGTTTACCAGTTTAAAGATAATTATGGTGACATGTTTTGCTATAATTATTATGGGCACCACTTCATCCACAAAGCAAGTAGTCCAAAAACGATATTTGACTATACGCAATGGGAACATTGCCCGACTCCCCCGCAACAGAGTTCCAAAACTTATTTTGATAAATTTACGTATTTTTCTGGGCATCATCAAAAGAATGCTAAGTCATATTATTTTAGATTAACCCCGACTAAAGATAAACAAATGTTGTTGACCAACACAAAATTCATATATTTGGATTCCTTTGTTTCCCCCTACTAAATTAAGGGAGGTAGCGGATATTTGGCCTCACATTGTTACTTCCAAGGTGAATTTCGACAAGTTAAGTAGACTAAGGGCTTTATTGTTTCAGAAGCATGTGGCCCTTACATCTGCACGCAAGACCTATGCGCTTCAGGTGGCAAGGTCATCGGCGGAAATACAGTCCCTGTTAAATACCAACTTTCCGAGCCACTTTGGTGAACTCGTGGGACGTATATTTAATGCGGATTGGCAGATTTTTTCAAAGTTGTTGGTGTTGGTTTCGTTCACACCTTCTCCTCCATATTTGGTTTAATACCTTCAGCTATTGATTCAATTTACGGAAGCATTTTTGGGGGATTTCCGATAACTTTGGCTTTATTAGCCGGCATTTTACTATTGCTGTTGTTTTTTCACAATGGCAGTCCCGCCGCAACAAGGGCAAATGAGGGCGCTCCCATCAGCGCAGCTGTGTCGTGAACGCATGATGCAGCACTTTGGAGCAACACTCCTGGAATATTTGGAGTGTGACTGGTCTCTGTCATTCCGACCGGTTTTGGATTGTGTGCAGCCCGTGTTTCTGTGCCGTTGGTGCTCTTTTGAACATGCACTAGATGTCTGTCTCTCACAGCAACGCCCCCCAGTGGTTGATGCTGATCTGTTGATGTTCCCGATGAGGGATCATTACCAGACATGCGTGCTGCGGCTGCGTTTGCTTCGAGAGGCTACTTATGAGATACCCTTCCTGGAGGAAGTTGATATTGACTCGTTTACAGGCTCTACACGGAATGCCGCCTTGGTTGACACTGGGGCTTTGGAACACACCTGCTCCTTGGTGGTCTTTGGCGTGGATTTTCCGGCTTTGTCATCTGCCGAAGTGGAGACTCTCCTGCTTTCCATGACCCCTGTTTGAATTGGATTTATTTTAACTTGACATTATGATTTGAATTCGGCATTTTGCCGCATGCTCATTTTTTTAATTTAGGATTAATATGCTTTGATGCCATCCTGACTTGTTGAAATTTGTTAGGGTTTTAATTATATTTTAGCCTAGGGCATTTTTTAGTTTAGACTTAAACCACTTTCTACCGACAAGGGGAGGTTGTAGTGTAGCCATTTTTAATATAGCTTTATGCGCGTTTGCTTAATGTATTAGGCCTCTGTGCACTTTGCCCTAGATGCATTTTATTTAACCTTGCACTGTTATTTTACAATAACCAGTTTCACGGTCTTGTTTTATTTCATTCTATCACACTGTTTAGCTTACTTTAGCACTGTGTTCTCAAACAATACATTCTTGCTCGCTCTGTGCTTCAGTCAAGGATACAGTCTGGTACATTGCCGATAGACGTGGTGGAAGTTTAGTCTCCAGGGTTCGTAGAAAGTACACATTCTTACGAAGGGACGTTTCTTAGAACATCGGCGTGTTAGTTATAAAAACACTTCCTAGTCCTGGTACTCGTAAGAGGGAGATTCCGACCAGGAACCCACAACTAGATGCTGACTGCCCTGTTGCAGATGCTGATGCAGATTACAGGCCTTTGCTCAGGTATGAGGGTTGATGTCCTCCCGGGTGAACCTGAAAGGCAGGCTTAGAGCCTTAGGGGCTGTGCTCAAAATATAACTTAGAGAGAACATAATCTAGTTACACTATGATAGCCTTATTCTTGTGTTTCACTCTCCTCATTACTATTTCAATCCTACTGTGTTGTATCGTTCTGGTTATAGCAGCTCACACTTTGTTATCTAAAATGCAGTCGTTTTATTAAACCAATCTTTAAAACTCAAACTGCCTTTGTCATTTACTTATGAGACCGCATTGTGTATGAGAGAACCGGTTGTGACCTGAGTGACCACGACTTCCCTGGGAAGTATTAAGATGTCATGCGCTCGGCTGCCCAATTGTCTCTTCCCTGCGGGAGAGATAAGCCACTGCTAGTTAGCCGGAGCAAAAACCGGGTTTGGGGGGACAAGGGTCCTTCACCGTGGGTCAGACTTAGTCCCCCACACTGCGAACGATCTTGCCGCCCAAAAATCCAGTAGTCTCATTATGATAATGAGAGCCTACGCGACAATCCCTTTTTAGTAAATTAGTAGTGTTCTCGCAGCTTGGGCTGATAGAGGTAGCTATAGCAGAGCAGCTTAGGCTGAACTAGGAGACATGCAAAGCTCCTACTATACCACCTATATCATAAGAAACACAATACTCAGCATTACTAAAAAGGTACTTTATTTTAGTGACAATATGCCAAAAGTATCTCAGAGGATATACTCCCTTAGGAGGTAAGTAAAATACACAAAATATACACACAAACCAAAATCAGGTAAGTAAACAGTTAGAAAAGTAGTGTAAACACTGAAGAATACAATAGGACACAATAGGCCTAGGGACAACACATACCATATACTCCAAAAGTGGAATGCGAACCACGAATGGACCCCAGGCTTAGTGTAGTGTGTAGTGGGTCACTGAGAGTGTAAGAAAACACTAAGGGTGTCCAGGATACCCCACCCCAAGACCCTGAAAAGTAGGAGTAAATTTACTCTACTACCCCAGAAAGACAGTAACGTTGACATAGGGGGTCCTGCAAATGCAACAACTGACTGCAAAGCACTGAAGATGGATTCCTGGACCTGAGGACCTGCAAAGGAAGGGGACCAAGTCCAAGAGTCACACAAGTGGCCAGGGGGGAATCCACTGTGCCCTCACACCTCTGCATTCAAGATGGCAGAGGTCTGGGACACACTGGAGGAGCTCTGGGCACCACCCCTACAGTGGTGATGGACAGGGGAGTGGTCACTCCCCTTTCCTTTGTCCAGTCACGCCAGAGCAGGGGCTGGGGGCTCGCTGAACCAGTGTAGACTGGCCTATGCAAGGAGGACACCATCTGTTCCATTCAAAGCATTTCTAGAGGCTGAAACTTTCCAGACAACAGCTGAAGCGAGCGTAAAAGTTTTTTTGAAACTTTCGTGAAGATTCTTCAACTGGCGCCAAAGATATAGGGTTTTTCTATGGAAACTAGGTCAGAATTCTAACTGCCGACGGCCACTAGGTAATATAAATATATGATGGAACCTATATATATATATATATATATGTATATATATATATATATATATATGTACATTTCTACATATGTTAAAATATAATATAATTAAATAATGTTTTCTAATTATTCATTTGGTTATTTATTTTGCTATAATATTGAATGTAATGTATAATTAATTTCATATTATAAATTTAAAATAATTATTTTATATGATAATTTGTAGTGATAATTTAAAATTAGAAATACGTGTGTTATTGCATTTACTGGAAAAGTGATTTTTTTACTATGGAGTTTGAATAGTAAATGTAACTCCTTCAGTGTCCAGCACCTTCCCAAAATTCTTTAGATTCAAGAGGGAACAGTAAATGTAACATCTTTAGTATCAATTATGAGATTGACAGATGGACAGACTGCCAAGGCAGAACCGCCACTCGCCAAGCCAAAGTGCTGACTGCCAGCGGCATGGAGGTCTGCTATCTTAGCAGTTCATAATCCGGCACTGTCCGCACCACGGCCAGCCAATGAGCCAATTACAAACACACAACGAATTTGCGGTGCCCTTGTAGTGGTTAGCCAACAGCGATCAACAACCACGATACACATTCAGAAAAGCAACAAGTGCCCATTGGATGAATTAGAAAACAACACAGATGACAATCATGGGCCCGTCACGTAGGATTTCATTATTTTAATGAGACTACTGGATTTGAGCAGCAGAATCACCTGCGGTGTGAGAGACTGAGTCTAATCCACTACAGGTTAGACCTGTCGCCCCAATCCGGGTTTTGCTCCGGCTAACTAGCAGGGCCTCATCTCTACCCAGGAGCAGGGATGATTGGGCAGCCGAGCGCACGACAATATTGATTCTTCAGGGAAAATCGTAGTCACTCAGATCTCATCCGTTTCTCCCAGTTACATTGGTCTCACATATACAATGACGAACAGAGGCAGTGTATGTTTCAATAAGGTTTTAATGAAGCAACAGCATCTTAGATAATAAAGCATGTACTGCAATAACCAGGACGATAAAGCCAGGATTAAAATTGTGACAAGGAGAGTAAAGCACAGAAATAACACTACCATATTGTCACTAGAGTCAATAGACATGCCAAGCTCTAGTTCTGCCCTTCAGGTTTCCCTGGGAAGACATCATCCCCCATACCTGAGCAAAGGCCTGAAGTCTGCATAAGCAGCTGTAGCGAAGCGTTCAGCAATCAGCATACAGTTGTGGTTACCTGGCTGGAATCTCACTCTAATGTGTCAGGGAAGTGTTTTAATAATAAAACAGCTGATGTTCTGAGAAAATGCCCTACGTAAGGATGTGTATGTTTCTATGAATACCAGAGACAAAGCATTACCATGTTTTACCGGCATCTTATCTCACTTCAGTCTTGAGAGAAGTCCAGAGTGAACAAGAATGTCTTGTTTAAGAACGTAATGCTGGCCTAAGCAAAGAACAGCTAGATAGAGAGAAATAAAACAAGACCGCAAATGTGGCTATTGTTAAAATAATAAACCAAGCTGAATAAAATATATCTAGGTTAAAGTGCACAGCGGCAGGCCTAGTGTGCTAAAATAACTTGCATGGAGCTACAACTAAAATGGCTACACAACAGGCCCAGTGGACATACCAGCATATCACACTATAAAACACACCTCTTCACAGACCATGATCCTTTGCTTCTCTACTGCAACCAAGACTTGATTTTGCTCAGAGAGATAAGGCACACATTTTTCACTATCACTTAAAACCCTTTCACACACTTTTCTCCATTTACTCTCTTTTCTTTTTGAAGTAACTCCCTTTCACCCACTTTAATTCCCCACCATGTTACGTTCCAAAAATTCATGTTTCTCAGAGGATGATTAGAGAGCAATGGTGGATGAAATTATAAGAGTAGAGACACAATTGTTTGGAGCCCAAGTCCAGCACACTCCTCTCAGTAGGAAAATGAAATTGTGGCACAGGATTGTCAACAGAGTGAATGCAGTAAGCACCACCTTGTGCACAAAGGAGGACATTAGGAGGAAGTGAAATGACCTGAGGGGCAAGGTGTGCTCCCTCACCTCCAGGCAACAGATAAAGGTCAACAATACTGGCGGTGGTCCTCCCAGTGCCCCATTACAACTCTGTCCCTGGGAGGAGAAGGTCTTGGCCATCCTGCATCCTGAGAGCTTGACAGGAAAAACATGTGGGAGCAGCGTCTGGTAAGATGCAGCACAAAAACGTTTGCAAAACTGCAATGCACTGCATGCGCACAGTTGAGTCTTTGTCGCCATGTCGTTCATTAACTTTACCAACATTCAATACCCACAGTATCTGAGATGTACAACTGTCAATGTGTATTGTTGGACCTAACATCACAGCCTGGAATGGTGCCTGTAAATATTTTTGTATCAAAAAATCATCCAATGATTCATGGTATGTCTCAACATGTAAATTTATGCTCCAACCTAAATGCAGTCTGGCAACAGATATGTAATACCCAACATTTGTCTAGTATGTAAAGTATAGGGAGTGACACTTTCCCAAATACACATGTTTGTTACATCCCAAATATGCTTTACTCACCTGGGAATATACCATTTGTCTAGTGTTGTGAAGTAGAAGGAATGGCCTGACTGTAACTACCAGGAGACACTGTTTCAGTAACTCCAACCACAAGCCCAGTGTTCACTTGCCCAAATACACCTGTTTGTTAACTCTCAAATGAAGTTTACTCACTAGGGAGTATAGCATTTGTCTAGTATGTGCAGCAGAGGAATTAACCTAACTGCAAAGCCCAATAGGCGCTGTTTCTGTAACTCTAACCAACAGCTCAATGTTCACCTGCCCAAATACACCTGTTTGGTAACTCTTAAATGAGGTTTACTCACATGGGTGTATACCATTTGTCTAGTGTTGTGAAGCAGAGGGAGAGAGTCCCAGTGTTCACTTGCCCAAATACACCTGTTATGTCTCAAATGAAGTTTACTCACCTGGGAGTGAGCAATATACAGACCATGCTCTACTCAGAGCTGTGTCTGTCTACCTAGCTTCATTCTGACCTGGTATCACAAGATTAAACTTTTGAGGACAAGAATGGCACCTAACCAAGTGTGTACAGGAAGTATTTTTAAGACCTTAAGCTACATCAGCAGATTGGTAGCGGCAGCAAACACATTGATACAACACTGCACACCTGATGGCTCTAGATACAAATACAACAAAGTTGTGTGCTTGCCTATATGACACTCAACTAGTCAAATTGCAAAAATTGCCTCTCCACTGTGTTGGCTTCACTGTAGATATAATTTTCATTCCCTCATCCAAATTGCAACTGATCAGCGCATCTAATGAGATGCTTGAGTCTAATCAGGCTTCACACATGTCATGTCAAACACTCCAATATCATGGTAGCACTTTCAAGTACTGTGAGACTTTCTTAATATAACATACTGTTCTTTTACAGGCACCACATCTTCCTCTGTATCTATGTAGTAAAAAATGTAATTCATTGAAAAGGGAAATGTAAGAAAGTACCCTCTTTATGGTATGTTACCCCCATTTTCTGCCTGATGTCAGTGTGTTTGAGTGTGTTCACTGGGATCCTGCTAACCAGGACCCCAGTGATTATTCTGTCTCTCCTCTAAATGTTGACACTGAATAATGGTAACCCAATATTTCACCCACAATTGGCATACTGGTACCCCCTTATACATTCCTAGTATATGGTACCTAGGTATCCAGGGCATTGGGGTTCCAGTGGATCCCTATGGGCTGCAGCATATATTTTGCCACCCATAGGGAGCCCATGCAAAGGCTTCTGCAGGACTACCATTGCTATTGCAGCCTCCATGAAAAGGGACAAGCACCCTTTCACTGCCATGTTTCACTACACCAGGTTACTTCTGAGTCACCCTTAGGGTAGGCCTTCTAGCCCAGAGGGCAGAGTGCCTAATACCTGTGTGTGAGGGCACTCCTGCACTAGTAGAGGTGCCCCCATTAACTCCAGGCCCATGTTCCCAGACTTCGTGAGTGTGGGGATGCCATTTTTACTGTGTACTGATCATAGGTCACTACCTATGTCCAGCTACATAATGGTAACTCCAAACATAGGCATGTTTGGTATCAAACATGTTGGAGTCATACCCCAAGGCTTTTGAAAGGATTGGTTGTATGATTCCATGCACTCTTGGGGCTCCTTAGAGGACCCCCAGTATTACCATTTCAGCCTTCTGAGGGTTTTTTAGGCAGCTCAAGCTGCTGCCACCTCCCAGACAGCTTTCTGCCCTCCTGTTGCTTGAAAGGCTCAAGCCAAGGAAGGCAGAACAAAGGATTTCCTTTGGGAGAGGGGTGTCACACACTCTCCCTTTGGAAATAGGTTTTACGGGCTGGGGATGGGTCGCATCCCCAAGCCACTTGAAATGCTTTAAAGGGCACATAATCCAGTCTACACCGGTTCAGGGACCCCCAGTGCCTGCTCTGGCGCGAAACTGGACAAAGGAAAGGGGAGTGACCACTCCCCTGTCCATCACCACCCGGGGGTGGTGCTCAATCAATCAATCAGGAATTTGTAAAGCGCACTACTCACCCGTGAGGGTCTCAAGGTGCTGAGGAGGGTGGGAAGAAGGGTGGAGGTGCAGCTACTGCTCGAACAGCCAGGTCTTGAGAAGTTTCCTGAAGGTAAAGAAGTCTTTGGTCTGGTGCAGGTGGGTTGGGAAGAGTTTTTCACGTTTTGGTGGCGAGGTGCAAGAATGATCTACTGCCGGTTGCAGTTCTGCGGACGCGTGGTACTGTTGCGAGGATGAGGTTGGCGGGGCAGAGATGCTGGGTCGGGGTGTAGAAGGAGAGCTGTCTGTTTAGGTATTCTGGTCCGGTGTTATGCAGTGCTTTGTGAGCATGGGTGAGGAGTTTGAAGGTGATTGTCTTGTTGACTGGGAGCCAGTGCAGGTTTCTCAGATGGTCTGTGATGTGGCAGTGGCGGGGGATGTCCAGGATGAGGTGTGCAGAGGCGTTCTGGATGCGTTGCAGCCTCTTCTCGAGTTTGGCGTGGTTCCTGCGTAGAGGGCATTGCCGTAGTCCAGTTTGATGCTTATGAGAGCTTGGGTGACTGTTCTTCTGGTTTCGGTGGGTATCCATTTGTAGATCTTTCAGAGCATGCAGAGGGTGTTGAAGCAGGAGAAGGAGATGGCGTTAACTTGCTGGGTCCTGGATAATGAGGAGTTCAAGATGAATCCTATGTTGCATGCGTGGTCGGTGGGAGTCGTAGCGGCTCCAAGAGTGGCAGGCCACCAGGAGTCATCCCATGCGGAGGGGGCTCCTCCATGCAGAGCTGCTCCAGAGGGTCTCTGGGTTTTGCCATCTTGGATTCAAGGTAGGCAGGGAGCTCTGGGAGAATCTAAGTAGCCAGTTCCAGCAGGTGATGTCATAGCCCTCCCCTTATAGGTGCTTACCTGTTTAGGTGACCAATCCACCTTTCAGGGCTATTTAGATTCTCTCCTTTGGGTGATTCCTCAGATTTGGATTGCAAGACTCCAGCAGGAATCTTCTGCACCCTCCACTTCGACTTCTGACTGAAGAAACTGCATCTGGACTCTTCAGGAACCTATAAGCTGCAACAAAGAAGCAAGACACCTCCTGGAACATTGTATCTATGGCTCCTCCTTCGAGCAAATGCAACATTTCCCCAGTTGTGCATCCTCTGAGGACAGCTCATCTTCAGCCTGCATCAGAAGGAAGAAGGAATCTCCCTTGGGGTGAAGGAGTCACTGCCCTGCTTCTGCAGGCACCAACTTCAACTAAAACCGGCTGCGTGGATCCCCTCTTATGCTGAGATGCATAGATCCTGCATCATGGGTAGTAGAGTGAAGTGGTCCCGACGGTCCTCTTTCCCAGCTATCCAACTTTAGTGGATGTAAGACCTTGCCTCCCCACGCAAGCCAGTACCTCCAGGCACAGCATCTTATACAGATGCAAAGGCTTGTTGGCATCCTTCCTCCAAGATCTTCATGCATCTTGAAGCTCCAGCCCCTATCACTCCATCCTGTGACGCACAGCTTCCTGAGTGGTTCTTCGGCAGCGTGGGAGCGTTTGTCGTATGCAACACCAGCCTCTTCTTCAACTTTCTTGTCCACGTCCTGTGGGACGTCTGATTGCACTGTCTGGTGTTTTATGGGCTCTCTGTGGCACTGAGGGCTCCCTCTGACTCCCCCTCCTGGGTAGAATCCACCTAGTCCCTCCTGGTCCCCGGCAGCAACATTTTGCTGTTGGTGGACTTCATCGACTCAAACCCGACTGCAATCCTCAATCCGGCGTGGGACACCACTTGCACCCGCCAGGAACCCAACTTCATCTTCTTGGGTGCAGTACTGACGTTTCTTCTCCACCGGTGGTTCTCCTTTTGCACCTTCATTGGTTAGCAGGGGCTCCTGCTCTTCCTGGACTCTTCTGTGCTTCTTGGACGTGGTCCCCTTCTTCAACATGTCTTCTTGTCCAGGAATCCACTGTCGTTTTTGTGCAGTTCTCTTCTGGGTTTTGCATAATTCTTCTTCTCATTTCTGTGTGTAATCTGGAAAATTTACTGGGATTTACTCCTGTTTTCCTGGTCGCTGGGTTGGGTTGTGGTACTTACCTTTGGGCTTTTCAAGTACTCCCCTCTACACACTACACTTGGCTCGGTGGTGGACCGACTTTCGCATTCCACTTTCTTAGTATATGGTTTGTGCTTCCCCTCGGACTAATTGCACTATTTTTATGCCTATTACTGCATACTAGTGTATATAATTTGTGTAATATTTATCTCCAAAGGGAGTATAGTCTCTATGGTATTTTTGGTATTTTTGTCACCAAAATACAAAACTGAGTAACACTGAGTATTTTCTTTCATGTGTGTGAGTACTGTGTGACTACAGTGGTATTACATGAGCTTTGCATTTCTCCTTCATAAGCCTTGACTGCGCATCTATAGCTACCTCTAGAGAGCCTGGCTTCTAGCCACTGCCTACACTACACTAATAAGGGATAAGTGGACCTGGTATAAGGTGTAAGTACCATAGGTACCCGCCACACTCCAAGCCAGCCTCCTACAAGTGGGGCTTCTAAATGTATAAATGACTACAGTAAAGTTTTGTGACTGACTGACTACAAACCTGTTATTTTGTTGATACTGAATGCAAACATGAATGTTCATCTTATTGCAGACAATTTATTGCTGTTTCTCAATGCATTACATCACAAAGTCTTACATGAAAGACATATAGGAAAAGCTCTCAGCGGGCAGAGAAATCTTTAACTTCGACTCTTATGAAAAGATAGCATTTGGGTTGGTTGAGGCAGAGCTGAAGTCTTTTGCTGAGATCCAGTATCTTGCTCACTTTGTTCTTGATAGCGCTGATGTAGTCAAAACAATGGGCACTTACCATCGCAATTGATGTGTTCATTTAGAGAACCTATGTCTACATGAAGTAATTTAGATCTACAGATACAGAAACAATCTTGACGAAAACACTGAAGCTGGTAGGTTTGCTGTTTCTGACTGCATCAGTTATTAAGTGAGACACAACAAAGGTGTCTCATTACCGCTCATAAGCTCAGTTACAAAACTGCAGAAAAAAGTAATTCTTCTACATGACCCTTATGCACACATACTAAACTGTTCATTATGACTGCGATGAAGATGCTTTCAATAAAGGGAATGGGCCAATTGAATGTTCAGTTTTTCTTATATACTTGAAAGTTTTGAATGATGAAATTCAGCAAGAGGAAACAATAGCAGCTGAAGTTGCAAAGGAAAGTTCTTCATGCAGCTAGAGTATAGGCACAGGTAGTCAAGCTAATAAACCTGGGCAGCCTATTGCAGAAAATGAAGCATCCACAACAGTGAATGAAGTCAACCTTGCTGTGGATCAAGTGAGAACTGACTATTAATTTAGTTTGTTTAGTAGTTTAGCTTAATGAAGTGAAGGTATAGCTGGGAAAGGTTTCCTCATAAAAGTGATTACCACATCCGTCCAAAATAAGAGAAATTGCAAACTTTCTTGTGCTGTAACAGAACTCACTTGTCTTAATGTGCACAAAATAAAGGTTATTCAATTTCAGTGTAGTCTAATGTTGCCAGTGGAGAATGACGATACATGTGGAGCACCTTAAGTTAACCGGTGATGCTTGACATGAAGTTCATGGGGTTTTTGACAATTTGAAGATCCTCATTATTGATTATGTTAGTGTGGTATTAGATTTAAGGCTAGCCTTCTGAGAATGCTCATGTTTCTCAAAAACAACTAGGAGTTTATATTTTGTGGAACACATGTCACAGTGTTTGGTGAGCTTCTTGGGCTGATGTCTGTACATGGGCTGTCAGTTCTTAAGAATTTTCTCCATGACCAACCTAGAAATTCTTTAGGCAGTATTGGAAATGTCAACATATGTCAGAATTTCTGGTATACAGAATTAACTAGCATAATGAGACATTCTGCATATATGTGGTATGGCAGCATGGTCAAATGCATCAGAATAGCTGTGTCAGTATAGAAGTGAAGACAGCTCTTCAGAGGCATACATTAGCTGCTCTTTTTCCTCATAACAAATCATCAGCAAGCGTAATGGAGGAGTAAACAAACCTGATTGTGTGCCTCATGCCAATGGTCGATGAATGTGCAGTTTAATACAGAAATGCTCATTTTAGAGAAGGAGGAGATTGTTCAGCTTGCTTCTGTATATGAGATGAAGCATCAAGCTTAAACTTACCACAATGTCCAAAAGTGGTGAAGAAACTTGATGCTCTAGAGAAGTCAATTTAATAAACTGCTGGTTTAGAAAAACTCTAAGCCTCTCTAGAAATTGTAGAATTTGTTTTGATGTAATTTTGAGGATGGCCTAGGGAATGGAGCAATGGGAAATGTGGTGGACCTAATCACCTATTTCAACAGAACTGACTTCTAGTTATGGTCAAGTTTTAACACTTTGGAACAGATAGGTAGGTGCTGTCCCTTGCTCTTCTTACTAAAAGATCTCTAAGAAGATGGCTCCTTGTTGCAGTTACCCCCCACTTTTTGCCTGATATTGATGCTGACTTGACTGAGTGTGTGCTGGGATCCTACTAACCAGCCCCCAGCACCAGTCTTCTTTCACTAAAAATGTACCATTGTTCCCATAGTTGGCACACCTCTGGCACACAGATGAGTCCCTTGTAAAAGGTACCAGTGGTTCCAAGGGCCTGTGACCAGGAAAGGTCCCTAAGGGCTGCAGCATGTGTTGTGCCACCCTAAGGGGCCCCTCACCTAACACATGCACACTACCATTGCAGATTGTGTGTATTGGTGGGAAGAAAAAGGCAAAGTTGACATGGCATCCCCCTCAGGTGCCATGCACACAAAACACTGCCTGTGGCATAGGTAAGTCACCCCTCTAGCAGGCCTTAATGCCCTTAGGCATGGTGCACTCTACCACAGGTGATGGCATAGCTGCATGAGCAAAATACCCCTACAGTGTCTAAGTCCATTCTTAGACATTAGACAAGTACAGCGTGGTCATATTAAGTATATGGTCTGGGAGTTTGACAAAATGAACGCCACAGTTCCATAATGGCTACACTGAATACTGGGAAGTTTGGTATCAAACCTCTCAGAATAATAAACCCTCACTGATGCCAGTGTTGGATTTATTAAAAAATGCACACAGAGGGCATCTTAGAGATGCCCCCTGTATTTTACCCAATCGTCTAGTGTAGGACTGACTGGTTTGTGCCAGCCTGCCACTAGCAGACAAGTTTCAGACCCCCTGGGGTGAGAGCCTTTGTGCTCTCTAAGGCCAGAAAAAAGCCTGCAGGAACTGTAACACCTAGCGGTGAGCTTCAAAGGCTCAGGCTTCGTGCTACAATGCCCCAGCTAGTGGAGATGTCTAGTCCCCGGACAAAGCCCCACTTTTGGAGGCAAGTCCAGAGGGACTGCTAATGGTTCTAGAAATAAACTAAAAAGGAATATTTTTCTACATAAAAATTCTATTGGTCTGGAGTTAAGTCATTGAATGTGTGTTTCCCTTATTTTCTGTGTGTGTACAACAAATGCTTAACACTACCCTCTGATAAGCCTAACTGCTCAACCACACTACCACAAATAGAGCATTAGTATTATCTATTATTGCCTCTGTCAAGCCTTTGGGGAACCCCTGGACTCTGTGGACCCTATATCTCATTTTGATATAGCATATACAGGGCCAGCTTCCTCCATCTCTCACCATTCATACATTTTCAAAGATTAAGGCCCTCATAATGAACACGGCAGTCCGTTCCACGCCGCCAGTGGTGGTGGTAAAAACCGCCAACAGAGGAGCGGGCCGGACCGCCAAATAATGAACCAAACGAAAGACAGGCATCCCGAAAACCACCCATCGCCAGCAGAGGAGTGCCGACAACGATGGCAGAGTGCGCCCACAGGCCGACGGAAAGGCCCAACCCGTCCATCAAATAATGAACCACCAGTCCGCTGCCAGTTCCGGGGCGGGAACCACCGGCAGGCAAAGCCAGGCAGAAATGAACCAAATATAAGGAAACACTCACTGGAGGCCCACACAATGGTCGAAGCAGACATGGATAGAGAGCTGCAGATCATGCCAGCCCTTATATCTCCACGACAGAGACCGCCGACGAAACAAGGGAGGAAGGGGCACAGTCACATGCCCACCCACTCCACACACCCTGCAACGCCCCTCTACCCTTCACAGCAGCACAAGTCATCGACCCCACAGCGAGAGGTACTTACCCGACACAAGGAAAATCCAACTTGACCATAGTACATACAAATGCCCCACACCCATACACAATGAAACGAAAGACCAGGGTTCAACAGTGTGCCGCCAAAACACAGGCCACACAGAAATCTTTAATGAAAGCTCACAGAGCCAAATAGTCCAAACATGGCCAATGGCCAGTCCATACGGCTACAATTGCCGTGGGCCACAACGGACCCAACCTGACTCCCACAAGTGCACTGTACTCCACCTAATGGGGCAACAAAGGGGCATCCAGGCACCTTACGGAACGGGGACAGGGGGTGGTGGGGTGGGGATTTGCGACAGGGGTGGGCCTTGGACTTTCGTTTGGAAGGTGGAGGGGGGGTGGGCTTGTCCTTTGAAGGGGGGTGTTTTGAGCGGGTAGAGCCAGATGGACTAGGCTCAGCCTGGGCCTTTTTTTTTCTGAGGAAGGGGCACAGGAATGTGAAGGGCGGACAGGGGTGGGCTGTGAAGTAGAAGGAGTGGAAAGGGCAAGGAGGTGAGCACGCTTGGGGACAAGCCGGGGTGGGCCAGTGGGTTGGAAGAGGTCAGCACGGGAGAGGAAAAGTTTCTTGGGAGCAATTGGGGTGGTCCTGGATGAGGGCGTGGGAGTGGAGGCAGAGGCAGTGGATGTATGTGGTGTGTTTGGTAGATGTGTGATGGGTGGGTGTCTTGGTGCGTTTGGAGGAGAGGGGTGGACACAGTGGGAGAAGACAGGCAGCTAGTGTGGATGTATGTTGTGTGGGTGTCTGCGAGTCTGGTGAGTGTGCTGCATGTGTCAACTACAGTAGTTGTGGTGAGTGCAGGTGGGGTGCAAGAGGTGCATGTATGGATATCTGCTATTGTGGTGAGTGCAGTAAGAGGAGCAACAACACTGACTGAAGGTGCAGTGCATGAGGGTGTGGATGTAGAGGGGACAGACAGGGAGGCGGAAGAGGTGGGCACACTGGGTGAAGTGGATGTTGTTGTGTGCATATGTCTGTTGGCTGTGTGAATGCTTGTGGTGGGAGGTGTGGTGCTTGTGTTTAGAAGTGTGCTTCTTGTGTGTTGATGTGCTTGACTGTGTGTCTGAATGTGTGCCTTGGACGGGTGAAGAGAGTGGGGTGCTGGAAGGTGTAGAGGAGGTTGGAGGGGGGACGGAATGGCCAGGAAAACTGGCTGCCATCCAAGAGGAGGCCCGATCCTGAAAAGATCTCTGTAGGGCAGACACGGCACAGTGAATGCAATCCAGATAGGCATTTGTCTGCTGTACCTCTGATGCTAGCCCCTGGATGGCATTAACAATGGTTGTCTGCCCTACAAATAGAAGGCTCAGGAGAGGTGAAATCCAGAGGACCAGACTGAGGAGACAAATACAAAACTGGAACATGTCCACACAAAGGGTTCAAGATCATCACGATAATTCATTTAATTTGGAAACTGTTCACTATAACTACTGGTGAAAAACTCTCCTCAAACTAATCAATATGTACTATTTGTGAAAAGAAGCTGAGCAGGGATAACCGTGATCACTACAGCCTTGGAACATCTTCAATGCAAAAGCAACTTATGCTTGGCATGAATGGAATTTCAATGTAGTAACTCATTCCAAGTCTTGGATACCACTTAATGATTCATAAGTATCCACCATCTAATGCGGCACGGGATTCATTCTTCATTTAATGGATTTTAAAAAAAAGAGAGAACAATGGACTGCTAGTAATTTCTATCAAATACATATATAAGCAATTTGCAATAGCATGTGATCACATGAACATTATGGAGACGACTCAGTACTCAAATGTGAACGTGTATTTACAACATATATGGCATAAAACACTGTACTATTCGCCTTGGTTCTTCACATAATTCATGAACATACATAGTAAGGTTCTGCAAAACAATCCAGAGTCCCTTGCAACACCACTTAGAAGGAAAACCAAAATGGAGGGGTTTGTCAACATTTCAACCCTGTGTAAATGTTAGGGTCTCTTCAAGAACTAGTCATCTGACTACTCAACCTGCAAACAATGGAGACAGAAGCTAGACACAATCTTCTGTTCCAAATTTATCAATTCTCAAATATGAGATGTATCCATATGTTCCACAACTCACCAACATTTGTCTAGATATTTATGTAATATAGTCTGCCTATTTTCCTTAGTAATGAACTCATATTTTAAGATTTTAGGGGGTTGAAAGGCAATTCACAATGCATATACATAATTCTGATATATAAAAACACACCCAAAGACGTGTGTGCTGTTGGTCATACGTCTAAATCATGATCAGAACATGCCTGTGTCAGTAATCTTGCGTAGTTAGAAACCTTATTGCGTCAGCCGTGAATGTTGACTAAGGCCCTCATTCCAACCCTGGCGGTCGGTGTTAAAGCCGCGACCATACCGCCGACAGGCTGGCGGTCAAAAAAATGGAATTCTGACCCTGGCGGTTACCGCCAACAGAGACCGCCGCTTCAACACTCCGACCGCCACGGCGGTACAAACAAACAGCCTGGCGGTCACCGCCAACAGCCCAGCGGGAGACAATGTACCACCTACCCGATAACGACCCACCAATCCGCCACCTTTTCCGGGGCGGGAGCCCCGCCGATAAAAACACGGCGGAAACAGACTACGAATGGGAAAACGCTCACCTCCACATACTCCATGCAAGATTCTGGCAGTATGGAACCCGAGTTACAGGTCATCCCCGCACTCCTATACCTGCTCCTGTACCAGGAGCACACCCGGCGGCGCGGAAGACATCGGTGAGTACTGCACCTACGACACAAGGGAGGGAAAAGATTACCGGCACACACCCACCCACCCACACCCACTACAACACACACATCAATGCATTCCCACAGATCACTGTCACAACCCACAAACCCCCCCCTCCGAAATAATGCAAAGACCAAAAGAAGAGATCTTAAACGGGCAGATATATTGAAAAATGGACAGCAGTAATCCAAATAAATAAATAAACTATGTACAAAATATATACATCTACTATATGTAGTCCAACCACTGTCCGTGGACCACAGGGGTCCTGAGCAAAGGGGCAAGGCCCAGTCCCACGACAAGAACTCCACGGAGAGAACACTGCAGGGGCATCAGAAAGAAAAAAGGACAGGCACCTCAGGGGGAAGGGAAGGGGGGGCACCTCAGCCACTTGAGTACACGACGCCAGATCCACGAGGGGACTCCATGACCACTGGCCCATCCTGGGGAGAGCAAAGCCACAGTCCATACAGTGGGTGGCCTGCCCACTGGGCCATCCTGGGGAGTGCAAAGCCACAGTCCATACAGTCCATACAGTGGGTGGCCTGCCCACTAGGCCATCCTGGGGAGAGCAAAGCCACAGTCCATACAGTCCATACAGTGGGTAGCCTGCCCACTGGGCCATCCTGGGGAGTGCAAAGCCACAGTCCATAAAGTCCATACAGTGGGTGGCCTGACCACTGGGCCATCCTGGGGAGAGCAAAGCCACAGTCCATACAGTCCATACAGTGGGTGGCCTGCCCACTGGGCCATCCTGGGGAGTGCAAAGCCACAGTCCATACAGTCCATACAGTGGGTAGCCTGCCCACTGCGCCATCCTGGGGAGTGCAAAGCCACAGTCCAAACAGTCCATAACAGACTCCACTGCCACTGGAGGAGGCATGTTGGCCAGAGGACTTCCTGCAGCCCTGCCCAAGACAGATCCTGCCCTGCCACGTCTGCCAAAGGGCCAGCGGTTCTTGCCTTGAAGGGCCCAGTTCAGCGGTTCTTGCCTTGAAGGGCCCAGTTCAGCGGTTCTTGAGACGGCGGTCCCCAGCGGAGCGGTGCTGGAGACGGCGGGGCCCAGTTCAGCGGTTCTTGCCTTGAAGGGCCCAGTTCAGCGGTTCTTGCCTTGAAGGGCCCAGTTCAGCGGTTCTTGAGACGGCGGGCCCCAGCGGAGCGGTGCTGGAGACGGCGGGGCCCAGTTCAGCGGTTCTTGCCTTGAAGGGCCCAGTTCAGCGGTTCTTGCCTTGAAGGGCCCAGTTCAGCGGTTCTTGCCTTGAAGGGCCCAGTTCAGCGGTTCTGGAGACGGCGGTCCCCAGCGGAGCGGTGCTGGAGACGGCGGGGCCCAGTTCAGCGGTT
This sequence comes from Pleurodeles waltl, assembly GCF_031143425.1. Taxonomy (NCBI): domain Eukaryota; kingdom Metazoa; phylum Chordata; class Amphibia; order Caudata; family Salamandridae; genus Pleurodeles; species Pleurodeles waltl. Next base: position 46,029,262 of record NC_090436.1, read on the forward strand.
CTTGCCTTGAAGGGCCCAGTTCAGCGGTTCTTGAGACGGCGGGCCCCAGCGGAGCGGTGCTGGAGACGGCGGGGCCCAGTTCAGCGGTTCTTGCCTTGAAGGGCCCAGTTCAGCGGTTCTTGCCTTGAAGGGCCCAGTTCAGCGGTTCTGGAGACGGCGGTCCCCAGCGGAGCGGTGCTGGAGACGGCGGGGCCCAGTTCAGCGGTTCTTGCCTTGAAGGGCCCAGTTCAGCGGTTCTTGCCTTGAAGGGCCCAGTTCAGCGGTTCTTGAGACGGCGGGCCCCAGCGGAGCGGTGCTGGAGGCGGCGGGGCCCAGTTCAGCGGTTCTTGCCTTGAAGGGCCCAGTTCAGCGGTTCTTGCCTTGAAGGGCCCAGTTCAGCGGTTCTTGAGACGGCGGTCCCCAGCGGAGCGGTGCTGGAGACGGCGGGGCCCAGTTCAGCGGTTCTTGCCTTGAAGGGCCCAGTTCAGCGGTTCTTGCCTTGAAGGGCCCAGTTCAGCGGTTCTTCAGACGGCGGGCCCCAGCGGAGCGGTGCTGGAGACGGCGGGGCCCAGTTCAGCGGTTCTTGCCTTGAAGGGCCCAGTTCAGCGGTTCTTGCCTTGAAGGGCCCAGTTCAGCGGTTCTTGCCTTGAAGGGCCCAGTTCAGCGGTTCTGGAGACGGCGGTCCCCAGCGGAGCGGTGCTGGAGACGGCGGGGCCCAGTTCAGCGGTTCTTGCCTTGAAGGGCCCAGTTCAGCGGTTCTTGCCTTGAAGGGCCCAGTTCAGCGGTTCTTGAGACGGCGGGCCCCAGCGGAGCGGTGCTGGAGACGGCGGGGCCCAGTTCAGCGGTTCTTGCCTTGAAGGGCCCAGTTCAGCGGTTCTTGCCTTGAAGGGCCCAGTTCAGCGGTTCTTGAGACGGCGGTCCCCAGCGGAGCGGTGCTGGAGACGGCGGCCATTCTATGGCCAACTGCTCATTGCCTGGTGGTGCCCTCCTGGGCAGCGGGGATGGTGCTCCTTCAATGCCCACCTGGGCTGTGGGTGGTGGGGCCCTCCTGGCCAGCTGGGCTAGGTCCTCCCTGGGCAGCGGCTATGGGGGTGGTGGGCTCTCCCTGGGCAGCTGTGACGGTTCCTCCCTGGGCAGCGGCTATGGGGGTTGTGGGCTCCTCCTGGGCAGCTGTGACGGGTCCTCCATGGGCAGCAGGCCTGCTGCCTGACTTTTCCGCCTTGCTGCCCTTGCCCTCCTTAGTCGGGAGTCTGTGGCCCTTTCCTCCCTTTGGAGCTGTGGCTGTTGACGGTGGCTGGCTAGTGTCCTGGGGGGATATAGAACCCGGGCTCCTGCGGCAGCCCTTCCGCCTTCTGCTCCTCTTCCCAGGGGGTGGGCTGCCTGTCCCCTTGCTGCTGGGCGAAGATCCAGACATGCGGGCTGGTGGGCTCCAATACCCCTGCACCCTTGTCAAGGGGGCTGCAGGGCTGGTGGTGGCTGAGGTGCTCTTCTTACTCCGACGAGAAGGAGGGGGGGGCTCAGGGTCAGGAAAGAAGTTAGCAGTAGCGAGAAAGATTTTCTTGGGACAATGGAGACTGGTAGGTACAGTGGGAATGGGAGTGGAGGGAGAGGATGTGGTTGTAGGTGAGTCACGTTTGCTGTCTTTGGGTGCAGGTGCAGGAGGGATAGGCTGTCGTGAGGTGGATGGCTGTTGGGTGGGTGGGTGGCTGCGTTTGTGTGGTGTGGAAGAGGGGGTGACAGACACAGTGGGAGAGGACACAGGGGACGTGTATATGGCAGTGGGGGTGGTGACTGCACGTGTGCGGACTGGACTGGAGGGTGTGCTGGTGATGGAAACACTGGCTGATGGTGAGGTGAATGAAGGTGTGAGTGTAGACGTCACAGGGAGGGAGGAGGGAGACGAGGAGGTGGGGGTCACAGAGGTGGTAGTGACTGTTGGCATGTCTGCATCGGAATGTTGCTTGTGTGAATGTCTGCGTGATCTGTGGTGCTTATGTTTGGATGAGCTGCTCTTGGGTGTTGAGGTGTGTGCAGGCTGGTCTGATGGTGTGGGTGGGACAGGCAGAGGAACAGGAGACTGGGAGGAGGGAGTTAGTAGAGGGAGGCAGGAGACAGGGACAATGGCTGCCGTCAGTGCTGAGGCCAGAGCCTGGAACGATCGCTGATGGGCAGCCTGACCCGAATGAATGCCCTCCAGGTACGCATTGCTGCGATGAACCTCCCTCTCCACCCCCTGGATGGCATTCAAAAGGGTAGACTGCCCAACAATGAGCGTTCGGAGGAGGTCAATGACCTCCTCACTGAGGGCAGCGGGGGTAACAGGGGCAGGGCCTGAGGTGCCTGGGGTGAAGGAGATGCCCGGCTTCCTGGCAGAGCGGGCACGGGACGAACGCTGAGGGGCTGCTGGGAGGGCGGAGATGGTGCGCTGGGTGGCGGCTGTACCTGTAATGGCAGGGGGCACGGATGGTGCCACCCCCGCAAGGGAGCTCCCTTCCGAGGACGTGTCCGTGTCGCTGCAGGGTCCAGTCGTCCCCGTTGTGGAGCTCCCCTCGCCCTCCGTCTCACTGGTCCAATCAGACTCTGTGGCATGGCCCTCCTGGGCCATGTGAGATGCAGCTCCCTCCTGCCCCGATGCCACTTCTCCTCCGCCTGATGATGCTGATGCACACAAGCACAGAAAGACAAACAAAAAGGGGGGGGGAGAGAGAAATAAAGAGATTTTGAGTACATGGATCACCGGTACAGTTAGCGGACATGACAGACATAGATGCCCCCTGCACTAAGTTGCGCACTTGGGGTCCGCTACGCATTCCGTGGAACATGCCCTACACGCCTAGAGTTGACAACTGCACCCATGGATGACACGGCCCAGGGATGGCTGTACTGGCACACTACTGAGGGTGGTGGCTGGGGACACATGGGCTTACGGGGGGCCCAGCCTACAGATATCGCCCTGGCCTAGGGGGACCCACAGCCCTCCTCCCCCACCCAGACACCTCCACTGCACGACAACAGAGTAGATTATGCTTGTACTCACCCCCTTGTGTCTGCTGTGCTGCCCTGACGCGCCCATCCAAATCAGGGTAGGCCACCGCCAGGATCCGGAACATCAGGGGGGTCAGTTGACGGCAGGCACCCCGCCTACGTTGGGAGGCCATCCCCAGCAGAGACTCGGCGGTCTTCTTGGTCCCGCGGCGGATGTCCTCCCACCTCTTGCGGCAGTGGGTGCCCCGTCGCTGGTGGACCCCCAGGGTCCGGACTTCCTTGGCGATGGCACGCCAAATCCCGATATTCTCATGGGCGCGGACCTATGTGACACGTACAGGGAGGGAGAAATACCACGTTCAAGTTTGTCTGCATTTTCGTTGCCAGTGGCCCAACGCCCCCCATCCCCGCCAGGCCCCCCGCCATGCCCCCCGCCAGGCCCAACATGCCCCCCATCCCCGCCATGCCCCCGCCAGGCCCAACATGCCCCCCATCCCCGCCATGCCCCCCGCCAGGCCCAACGCCCCCCATCCCCGCCAGGCCCCCCGCCATGCCCCCCGCCAGGCCCAACGCCCCCCATCCCCGCCAGGCCCTCCGCCATGCCCCCCGCCAGGCCCAACATGCCCCCCATCCCCGCCATGCCCCCAGCCAGGCCCAACGCCCCCATCCCCGCCAGGCCCCCCGCCATGCCCCCCGCCAGGCCCAACATGCCCCCCATCCCCGCCAGGCCCCCCGCCATGCCCCCCGCCATGCCCCCCGCCAGGCCCAACATGCCCCCCATCCCCACCATGCCCCCCGCCAGGCCCAATGCCCCCCATCCCCGCCAGGCCCCCCGCCATGCCCCCCGCCAGGCCCAACATGCCCCCCATCCCCACCATGCCCCCGCCATGCCCCCCGCCAGGCCCAACATGCCCCCCATCCCCGCCATGCCCCCCGCCAGGCCCAACGCCCCCCATCCCCGCCAGGCCCCCCGCCATGCCCCCCGCCAGGCCCAACATGCCCCCCATCCCCGCCAGGCCCCCCGCCATGCCCCCCGCCAGGCCCAACATGCCCCCCATCCCCGCCATGCCCCCCGCCAGGCCCAACGCCCCCCATCCCCGCCAGGCCCCCCGCCATGCCCCCCGCCAGGCCCAACATGCCCCCCATCCCCGCCATGCCCCCGCCAGGCCCAACGCCCCCCATCCCCGCCATGCCCCCCGCCAGGCCCAACATGCCCCCCATCCCCGCCATGCCCCCCGCCAGGCCCAACGCCCCCCATCCCCGCCAGGCCCCCCGCCATGCCCCCCGCCAGGCCCAACATGCCCCCCATCCCCGCCATGCCCCCCGCCATGCCCCCCGCCAGGCCCAACATGCCCCCCATCCCCGCCATGCCCCCCGCCAGGCCCAACATGCCCCCCATCCCCGCCATGCCCCCCGCCAGGTCCCCAAGCCAGCCAGTGGCCCCAAATCCATATTGAATTAAACTCACTTGTTGGTCTGGAGGACCGTAGAGTAGCGCATACTGGGGGAGGACCCCATCCACAAGTTTCTCCAACTCTTCTCCAGTGAAGGCAGGGGCCCTTTCCCCAGGCGCAGCAGCCATTGTCCCTTCCAGACCGAGGTCACAGCAACACTTGCAGTATAGGTCCTCTCCTGTGAAAGTTCAAGTCGCGAGTGAATAAGTAGATAGAAAATGGCGGTCACGCCCGCGGCGGTGCGTACCGCCACCGCCGGCGCCCTTCGCCATTGGCTCCTGAAACCCATAGGCTTCAATGTTAACCAATGCGGCTTCGCGCCGCGGTCTTCGACCGCCGACCGCCGCGGTGTGCCACGCCAGCGCATTGACCTCACATCCCATTGTCACACTTCACAGGTCAGGCAGCCGCCATTTCGAGGGTCCACATGGCTCAATTTCAACTGCGTCACACAGGCCTAGGCCTTGCATAGCCACTCATACACGCCATTCACTGCATAGAGAATCGTTTACTGTGCAAGCTGTGAGTACGTACCTGTGGGTTGCTTGACTGTGTGCTCCATGTTGTCCTTCCTAGGCACCGTCCGCTGGGTTTGGCGAGGAGAAGGAGGAATCCTCCCGTGTACAGACCGCTGGTGGACCTGTCGACAATGGAAGCACGCCACATTAGCCTGACCTACTGGCTTGACCGTGCCACTATACTTGAACTGTGTGCCCAGCTGGAGCCCGACCTGATGTCCCCCATCCGCCAACCCACAGGGATTCCCCCTCTGGTGCAGGTCCTGTCAGTACTCCATTTCTTGGCAAGTGGGTCATTTCAGACAACAGTGGGAATTGCTTCTGGGATGTCTCAGCCCATGTTTTCGAAGGTGTTATCCAGAGTGTTGTCTGCCCTGATGAAATACATGAGGAGCTACATCCTTTTCCCTGAGGTGGGCGAATTGGCAACAGTGAAGGGTGATTTCTATGCCCTTGGACATATTCCCAACGTCATTGGTGCCATTGATGGGACCCATGTGGCTTTGGTTCCCCCAAGAGACAGTGAGCAGGTGTACAGGAACAGAAAAAGTTACCATTCCATGAACATCCAGGTGGTGTGTTTGGCTGACCAGTACATCTCGCATGTAAATGCCAAATTCCCTGGGTCAGTGCATGACGCCTACATCCTAAGGAATAGCAGCATCCCTTACGTGATGGAGCAGCTAGAGAGACACCGGGTATGGCTATTGGGGGACTCTGGGTACCCCAACCTGTCGTGGCTACTGACCCCAGTAAGGAATCCCCGGACCAGGGCAGAGGAACGGTACAATGAGGCCCATGGGCGTACTAGGAGGGTGATCGAACGCACCTTCGGCCTCCTAAAGGCCAGGTTTCGATGCCTGCATATGACAGGTGGATCCCTAATGTACTCACATAAGAAGGTGTGTCACATCATCGTGGCCTGCTGCATGCTTCACAACCTGGCTTTGCGCCGCCAGGTGCCTTTCCTGCAGTAGGATGGTCGAGACGGTGGTGTTGTGGCAGCTGTGGAACCTGTGGAGAGTGACGAGGAGGAAGACGACGGGGCTGAAACAGACAACAGGGACAGAATCATTGCACAGTACTTCCAATAGGACACAGGTAACAATTCAAACATAATTTAGTAAATGTAAACTACTCTCCTGCATCTCTGCTGCCTGTCTATTTGCCCCAGTGTATGATGACTGAGTTGTGGCTTTTCCCTCCCTATTTCAGATCTGGGGTCCCCACTACGAGTCCTGTGCTTCGTTTCCCCATGGACTACAGCTTTGTGGCAGCTGTTTGTTGACTTCACTATGTACAAGGACATATTTGCACTGTCATGTCAATTACAATATTTTGAAATCACAGCCAGACTCCAGATAGTTTTGTGCAAAATAGGTGTTTATTTCAGTGCTCAAAATGGGATGGGTGGTTTCAAGTGGGTGGGGGCTATGGTGAAGGAATGTCCATGGCAGAGTCCAGAGTAACAGTCACACAGGTGCATTGTCCATAGGCCTGTGGAGAGATGGAGCATGGGCAGTTCAAGGATGGACAGGGTGACAATGTGGGACAGTGGGATGACATCAGGTGGTATCCTTTGCTGGCGGGGGTCTTGACATCCTACTCTGTCTTCTTGCGAGATCTCAGGGCCCTCTTGCGGGGTGGTTCTTCTCCTGCAGGAGGTGGGGGTCTGGTGGGCTGCTGTTGTGCGGGGGCCTCCTGTCCACTAGCACCGGCGGAGGTGGTTGGCTGTTCTTGGTCCAGGCTAGTGGCAGGGGCCCTTTGTTGTTGTTGAGTGTCCGTCCTGGTGTTGATGAGTTCCTGCAGCAGCCCTACCATGGTAACCAGGGTGGAGGTGAGGGCTCTGATGTCCTCCCTGTACCCCAGATAGTGTTCCTCCTGCAGTACCTGGATCTCCTGGAACCTGGCCAGTACCGTCGCCATCGTCTCCTGGGAGCGGTTGTATGCTCCCATGATGGTGGTGAGGGCCTCGTGGAGAGTGGGTTCCCTGGGCCCGTCCCCCCCCTGTCGCACAGCTGCCCTCCCAGTTACCCTGTTTCCCTGGGCCTCTGCCCCCTGGCCGGTGTGCCCACTACCACTGCCCCCAGGTCCCTGTTGTTGTTGGGGTGGTGGGTTATCCTGGGTGCCCTGTAGTGGTAGACACACCGCTGATTGACGCGCCCTGGAGACAGAGGCATGGGCCCGCTGGGTGGGAGCTGTGCTGGTGTTCCCGGAGGGGTTTGGGTCTGTAGTGGCCTGTGGCTGTCTGAGGGGAACCGACTGTCCAGAGGTCCCCGATGGTCCGGGCTGGTCATCAGCGTCCAGGTCGACAGAGCTGCTGTCATCGCTGACGGCCTCTTGGGTGGGGGGTGTGGAGAATTCTGGGCCCTCCGTGGCGGTGTGTTGGCGGTCGGGTCCTGCAGGGGTATAGAGGTATGGTTATAGTTTCAATGTGTGCCATATGGGTGTATCTGTGGGTTCCCGTGTCCCCAAGTGCTGGCATTCGTGTGTGGGGGCTTTGGTGAGGGTGGCTTGTGGGGGGGATGTGTATATGCATTGGGCATGCTTTGGTGATGGGTGTCCATGCTTAGTGGACGCATGCAGGCCTAGGTTTTGGGATGTGTGGGTTGTGATGGTGAGACATTGGCAGGGAATAGGTGTGCTGGTGGTGGGGGTGAGGATGGTGGTGGGGGTGAGGATGGTGGTGGGGGTGAGGATGGTGGTGGGGGTGAGGGTGGGGGTGAGGATGGGGGTGGGGGTGAGGGTGGGGTTCGAGGATGGGGGTGAGGGTTGGGGTATGATTTGGCATGCAGGTGGGGGGAAGCAGTATTGAAGCTTCAACTTACCAGAATCCATTCCTCCGCCGACTCCTGCGAGGCCGTCAGGATGCAGGATGTTCAAGACTTCCTCCTCCCATGTTGTAAATTGTGGGGGTTGAGGTGGGGGTCCTCCGCCAGTCTTCTGCACGGCGATGTTGTGCCTAGATACCATGGAACGCACCTTCCCCCGTAGGTCGTTCCATTGCTTCCTGATGTCTTCCCGATTTCTGGGGTGCTGTCCCACAGCGTTGACCCTGTCGACAATCCTCTGCCATAGCTCCGTCCTCCGGGCAATGCTGGTGTATTGGACCTGTGTGCCGAAGAGCTGGGGCTCTACCCGAACGATTTCCTCCACCATGACCCTGAGTTCTTCGTCTGAGAAGCGGGGGTGTCTTTGGGGTGCCATGGAGTGGTGTGTATGATGTGTGGGGTGGAGTATGTGTAGTTAAGTGTGTTGAGTGTGGTGGTGTGTGTTGTTTTGTGTGTGGATATTGTGTGGGTGATGGTGTAGTGTGCCTCTGTGTGATGGTGTTCTATGATCGCTGCTGTGCTTCTTTTTGGATTTTGGTCGAAGGGGTTTGTGGGTGACGTGGGCGTGTGTTTTATATTGCAATGGGTGTGTGGGAGTGGTGTGTGTATGTGTATCAGGTGTGTGGAATTCAAATCGTCCAATGTTGCTGAGTTTTGTTCGTTTGTGTGTATTCTGACCGCGGCGGTGTGTACCGCCAATGGAAAACCGCGATTGAAAGACCGCCGCGTGGATTCGTGGGTCAGAATGGCATGGGCGTATTTCTGTTGGCGTGACGGTGGAGGTTTGGTCACCTCCACTTTTCCGCCGACCGCTGGTCTGGCGGTCTGTTGTGGCTGTCGGATTTTCGGCGGTTTGGCTGCTGTGGGTCAGAATGACCGTGGCGGATTACCGCGACCGCGGCGGAATTATGGAGGATTTCTGACCGGCGGTAAGCGCCTTATACCGCCGAGGTCAGAATGACCACCTAAGTGTCCCTAACTGTATGTGGCATCTGACGTTTATGGTGTTTGGGAATGTATGTACCCCTCTGGCTATAGGTGTCTTATCGGGGCCAATCTCCTAGAACTATTGCTGTGTTGCTGCACTAATCTGTTGGTCTGACCTAAGTTTCCTGTTTCTTGCTACATACAAATGTAACATGGCATACCTCAATATTAATTCTTTCCACATTAACAGTCATTTATAATTCACAGTAACAATCCTAAGGGGCAGACATTCTTATAATTAGTCTGGAAACTGCAATAACATAATGGGAGCGTAATTAGTCACTACCACAAAATGAGCCACAGAACCTTACCATACCATATTGGGAGAACCATGCTCTCCCCTTAGAGCGCACTCCCACAAACATCCTTCTCACACTGCAAAATCTAAATGTAACATAATTTTTGCAATAGACATAGATTGCTCTATTTCTTCTTGTGCAGAAAGTACAAGTGATGCACAACTTATTTGCTCTACTTCTGCTCCTTGACACAAATATAATTGAATATTAAAATGGTATTTAATGTGATCCCAAGACCCATTTGTTGGTAATTTTGCAAGGCACATAGTGCTTTGGGCATGCGTCTCATGTGTCACCTGTCTTCTAAAGTACATTCAGCCGTGAGAACAGGGATGCGGTGTCATGTGCTTCTGTCACAGTTTGACACAATTTCAGAACATTTACTTTTACAAACACATTAGGTTCATCAAGACAAGTGTTAAAAAGTTTTATGTCAGCTTACCCAATCAAACATCATTTGCACAACCGTTAGTGAAAAGTCTATTATGAACATACAAATACTATAAAAAAAAATGCCAATGAGAATGTGTGATTATGCTTCTAGCATGGCTGGACAATTGCTCTGGTGACAAGTTCTGTCATCAATACAAGATAATGGTCCACTGGTGGTCCTGCTGGAACACACAGCGGAGATACCATCTACAATTACAAAATGTGCATCTATAACGTTTCTTCTCATGAGGTGTGGAGTAGCAATGCAGGGGCACTAAACCTATCCAACATAAAGAAACAGTGTAATATACTGCAATGAAATGGTAGAGCAGTGGGTGTCAACCTTTAGCTTTCTGTGGTCCCCCAATAAATCACTATTGTAAGCCACCCCCAACATAAGCCAGTTCAGTGAATTGAACCTCAAAACAATACACAAAAGACATGAAAAAGTATTTATAAAAAATACACACATTATTAAATATTTTATTTAATTGTGATAAAGAAATATGCAACAACATTTACATTTCAAAAGTAACTTTTCGAAATTTTGAAAAGATTAAACAACATATAGCATATAGCTCTGTCTTCTTTACTCCTAATGCAATGCTCTCTTTTTGTCAGTGCATACAAGTGTTGCTTCAATTTAGGCCACCATTGATAGACCTGTCAGTCTTAGGGTGGTCTTCCCCCCAACTTTTTGCCTTTCCCCTTCTCTTTTCTGACCTCGTTTTTGCTGCACACTTTACCACTTTGCCACTGCTGACCATTGTTAAATTACTTGTGCTCTCTCCTCTAAAACATGGTAGAAATGGTTTATCCCCAATTGGCATATTTAATTTACTTATAAGTTACTAATAAAGTGAACTACATGTGCCCATGGCCTGTAAATGAATTGCTACTAGTGGGCCTGCAGCACTGATTGTGCCACCAACTTTAGTAGCTCTTTAAACATGTCTCAGGCCCACCATTGCCTTTTTAATATATGTCATCCCTAGGGTAGGCCCAGAGGGCAGGGTGAAATGCATTTAAAAAGCAGGACATGAACTTTTAGGTTTCCCCTGCACAGGCAGTAAAAAACTCTTAAATTCTTTTTTCACTGCTTCAAGGCCCATCTCCCCCATGGGATAACATTGAAGTTGGCTTATTACAGTTTATAAGCGTAATTTCCAAATGGGAAGAGATAAACCCCTGTATGTTGGGTGTCTCTGGATTCACAATTTAAAATCATACCTTATGGAGAGGTCAGATTTTAAATTGCAATTCTGAAATTGCCACTTTTAGAAGTTTAGCATTTTCTTGCCTTAGCCATTTGCTGTCTGCAGGCTGTCTCTGGTCATGTGACTGGATGTATTTGGCAGTTGGGCTTTGTATATTCCTCCTAGATAGCCACACACAAAGTTTAGGTGTGACTTGATGGGCCATGTAGGACAGGATTGGAGGGAGGAGACGAACACAGCGTCACTTACACTTAGGTAGGCACTGCTCTGTCACCAAACAAAGGGCCTAAGAACCTTGCATTGCCACTCCAGCCAGCTTGGAGCCAGGGGAGGGGAGGTAGGGAATTCCTTTCACTTCAAAACCACTGTGTAGAAGTTTTGCCAACCTTCCAGAACCAGGGCAACAGGGTATAAATACTGGAACTCAGACACCACCACTTCAGTACACTTCTGAACCTGTGGATACTCTGTCAAGAAGTACTGCTGAAGGACTGCCCGCAGCTAAACTACGCTCTGTTGGACTCCTGCTTTGCTGTGTTGACATGCTGCCTTCTGCCCTCTTGAGAAGTGCTGGACCTGCATCTCTTGAAGTCAGAACCCAGAGTTACATCAAGGTCTAGTTGGCTGTCCTCCTGATCTGAAGCATTAAGGACATGACATGCTTCCAGCAATGTTGTATCTGCAACTGGGCTCTGCCATCTGTGATTCTACCCTGCCAAATGGTGCCAGCCTAGTCCTGGACACTTAGAATTAGGCCCAAGGTACAAGCCAGTGGAACCGGCACATTTTCTCTGCTGAAAAAAGCATCCCTGGGCAGATCCAATGCATCTCCTCGGCTGAGTGGTGCATCCCTGAGCAGAACCGACGCATCATTGTTGTTACATGGATACCCACATTGGCCACATCAGTTCTTGGAATAGACACATAGGCCCTCATTCTGACCTTGGCGGTCTTTTCGCGAGACCGCCGAGTTACCGCCGCGGTGAAGACCGCCGACCGCGGCGGTATGCCGCTGTGCGCATTCCGACCGCTGGGAGCGTTCCGCCGGGAAACCGGCAGCAGCCACACTGGCGGTCGGCGGAAAAGTGGAGACTGGTCAACCTCCACCGCCACGCCAGCAGAACACCGCCCACAGAATTACGACCCACATATCTGTGTGGCGGTCTTCTGTTGGCGGTGTTCTGTTGGCGGTCACCTCCCCATGGCTCCCGTCGCCTCCCGGAGGACCAACGCACAAGGTAAGTTGACCGTCCGTGAGGGGAGGGGGAGGGGGGGTGTTGTGTGATGTGGGCGTGCATGGGGGTGTGCGTGTGAGTGTGTAGAGGGGGTGTGTGAGTGCGTGTATGCGGGCGGGGGGTGCTGCTGTGTCTATGGGTAATGTGCGCTGTTCGGCAGGTGCGCATGTCTGCATGTATGTGTGCGGGTATGTGTCCCCGTTGTGTATGTGTGTGTAGGGGGTGTGTATATGTGCATGTTGGGGGGGTGTGCATGTCGGGGTGCATGTATGTGCATGTCGGGGTGGGGGTGGGGAGGGGGTTCGTACCACCTCTGGGGGGTGGCAGGGGGGTGGAGGGTGTGGGGGGAGGACTCAGGTGGGTAGTGGGGGGTGGGGGAGACCCCTATCAGTGCCAGGGAAGGAATTCCCTGGCCCCGATAGTGCTTACCGCCATGGTTCGCATGGCGGTTCCCAACCGCAAGAAACCGCGGCGGTAGGCAGGGTCATGATACCGTTGGCGGTCTTGGGACGACCGCCGGGCCGGAGTGCGCAAACTCCAGCCCGGCGGTCATGACCGCCGTGGCGGTCGGAGTGGGGAAGTGGCGGGCGATCGCGGCGGTGACCGCCGCGGTCAGAATGCCATTTTTCTGACCGCCGGTCTGTTCGCGGTCCGACCGCCGCCTCTCCGCCGACCGCCAGGGTCAGAATGAGGGCCATAATCCCAGCAGCACATCCACTATCCAGGTCTTTGAATCTGTCACCAAAGCACCCTCGCTGACAACGCTGGACTCTCACAATCATCCCTGCAGCTCCTCAGAACCAACAAATCGGCAGCTGAGTGCCATATCCCCGACATCAGACTTCTCACTGCAAGCCTCATCGACAGGATCCTAGATGACGATGCAACAAGACTTCACATCACAGCCTGGTTGCATGTTCAATTGATGCATATCTTTTGCTGCATGGGATATCCTTGATGCGGATCCATGCAATAGTCCACATTCAAGATTTAAGCAGATTTGAGGTTCTTTGCTCAGTGGGCCTAATTGAGTCCTCCCGCCTGGCCACACTCCATCACGTTCTGCCTGGATGTGTAACTTTGTCCTGTCCAGCATGATCAGATATCCCCAGTCGTGTTTTATGCCTTTTGGTGCTATTTTTACCTAAAACTTTAAAATTCTATATCTCCGGTTGTACTAATTGGATTTTTGTCATGTTAATCTTGTTTTATTTATTAAAAAACACCCACTTTTTCCAACTCTGTTGTGGGCTCCTTTTGTGGTGTGTTTTCACTGTTACTGTTTGAAGTACTGCACAAATACTTTAAATAGTGCCTCTAAGTTAGACCTGACTGCTCTGTGCCAAGCTAAAAGATGTTTGAGCACAGGTTAATTTAGGATTGTCTTGTGTCTTATCCTGACAAGGATTGTGTTTTCTGCTTGACCAGGACTCGCACCCTAGCCAACCAAGAACCCAATTTCTCACAACCACTCATCCAAAATATATTCTGTTTGCTATATTTGCGCTACCCCATGAATCAAGATAAGGTTATTTAGCTTTCAATTTCAAGCACTCTATGTAATTAAAGAGTGCTTTACAACTTTCAATTTTCATTGTTTATGTATGTGTACTTTATTGTTCTGATAATATTATTTAATTTTCCAAAGACATAGAGCCCCTCAGTAGTCATGGAACCCCTAGTGTAGGGACACAACAATCACTCATTCTGCAGCTAGGACACATTACTTCTGGGATTTGCTATGCCCATACCTGTAGGGTTGAGTATAGGGACCATCAGCGGGACATGAAATACAGAGTTGTATGTTTCTTTATTATAGACTGAGGCCCCGATTTACAAGCGGCCTGGGCTGCCGATGCATCACTTTTTTTCATGCATTGGCGGAGCAAGCTGCTGACCCATATCTCGAAGGCTGCTCAAAGCCACTTTGTGCAGCTTTACATGACCTTGTAGATATGGAGTAAGACACAGCAGGGCAGAGCAAGTTGCTGTGTTGCGTTACCTGTGTTGGGGAGGCCTTTCCATGGGTGTTACGTGGGTGTTTCCACAGTTTTGTAAACCAGGGATTGCGTCAAAACTCTAAACCCAGGGGTGGCGTAGAAGTGAGGCAACAGGGAGGAATATCTTTATTTATCCCTGTTTTTTCTTCTTTCCAAGGGTCCAACATTTTGCAGCACACATAGAAAGAGGAAAAGTCCTCTTGGGATTGTTTTTGTGCAGGAAGATGACCCTTCCTGCACAAAAACAATCATCCTCGCAACACAAGCACCCTTGTACAATGGTGCAACGGAGCCTGCGCTAGAACATGGCAGCAATTTGTGCACCAGTGCAGGGGAAAAGGACAGGAATGCGCTGTATCCCATAGATATGGTGCATTCTTGCCCTTTTGTTTTGACGCAGGGCGGCACAGCAAGAAGGCTTGCAGGGCTGCCCTGAGCCAAACATTGTAAATCTGGCACTCAAAGTACAATTTTTATATTGACGAATATGCCCAGACCATTGAAAATTGAGTTTTTATCCATCCAACATCGGACCTGACCTCCCGCCTGCTTTATACGTTGGTGGTTAGACTGATGATAGTCTGTCAGGCCTCGGCCATCACTATCATAATCAGACTCCTCCATTGCACCTGAGCTGGCAGTTCAAAGCTACCTTTACCAACCTGTTATACTTGACTACTCACAATGATCCTGATTTTGCAAGGTGCTACATACCTATTCTTAGAAATGGAGACTACGTGTCTGCACCATAATAGGAGGTATCTGCACTTAAATGTAGGTCATTGTATTAAAATCTCTTTTATCATGACCATACACATATTTCACATACACTGTGGAATGTACGATAGACTTTATCCTTTATATGTGAAAATTACATTTTCATTGTTATCTATTAAAATGTAGTACATTTGTTATGTACAACGAAGTATACATATGTTCAAATACATTTTGGATATGTAAAAGTTTAGCCCAATTTCATATGTGGTATCATCATGTGTCATCATGACGTAAGGGCATAAAAAGTATCAAGTGTAGATGACAATATTTAATTACTATTAGATGAATAATTTTAGGTAAAGTTGCTCCATCGTCTGTGAAACACTTAGGCCCACATTTATGAAAAAAGGCGCACAACTGCGCTAGTGCAGCTGTGCGTAATTTTTTTAACGCGAGCTAACGCCATTCTTGAATGCCATCCGGGCACCATATTTATAAAATGACACACAATGGCACTAAAGAATGGCTAGCATCTCAAAAAAAGATGCTAGCCCGTGACAGATGGTGTTACGGGAAATGGCGCTAGTGGGTCAAAAATGACATTAGGCTGATTAGCAGCAACATTTCTGCCACTAGTCAGCCTAGCGCCATTTTTTGATGCAAAAGCAGCCAAAAAGTGACTCCTGTCTAAATATAGAGAGGAGTAATTACCACTATCTCGATGCCCACCACAGGGGACCAGTGTCCCGAGGGTAAGCCCAAAATACCTACTGCCAGCCACCTACAACTTATCTGGGATGGGCTCCCTTCTCCTGTAGTGTCCCTGTGGTTTGTATGGTGGTGATGCTGGGGTTTCGGGTGGGCATCTTTGTGCTCATTCCATAGTGTAGCCCCATGGAAATGGGCCTACCTGCATATTAACGCCTGGTCTGACCAGGTGTTAAATAATGGTGTAAAGAGGGCTTAGCGGCATTATTTTGGTCTGCCTCCCACTTACTCGTCTTTTTAGCATTGAGCCACACACATTGGTCAGCATCACCTCCTCTCCAGGACAGGCATGTGCACTTCCACCCTGCCCATACAGGGGGACAGTGCCCATGGCCACTAGTAGGGACCCAGCCCACCTTTAGGGACTTAGCTGGCCCTCCTCCTTAGGTAGGGGACATCCACATGAGGTGCTTCCCTACCCAGACAGATTACACATTTGTATACCCGCCCTCTGCCTACCACCAACCCTGCTGTCGAGGCCCTCCTGGGACGGTGTGAGGCTGCTCAGGGTGGGCCCCCACATAGGGAGTGCCACCCTAAGCATAGGTGTGCTAGTACCCACCCAGGTCTGTCCCACAGGCTTAGGACATGGTTAGCCGGGTCTTCTAGGGAGGTGACACACTAAGTGCTCATCCCCATGTTAGCCAGGGCTGTACCCATACCAGTTTCACTGGGCCATGCTGTGCACAGAACCTCAAACATGTCCCTACCCACCCCTTCCTACCATTTGTAGGATGGACGTGCCCACTTTCCCATCGCCAGACAGTGGGGATGTGCCCAGATATTAGAAATAGGGTCTCTGGTTGGCCCCTAGTTTGCACTCTGTCCAGGCAGGGACCCTCACTCTAGTCAGGGCAATGGAGATACTCACTTAGATAACCCCTGTTCACCCCCTTGGTAGCTTTGCACAAGCTATCAGACGCATCTCAAAGGGAATGTGTAAAGTATTTGTGCCAACACACACAATAGCACAGTGAAAACAGCACAAAAGGAATCAACACCAATTTAGAAAAATAGCCAATATTTATCTAAATCAAACAAGATCAAAAAGATATGATTTTTTTAAAATAAAAAGAGTCTTACTCCATAGAAAACAATGAAAACATTGCTGTTACACAAAGTGCATGGTTTGCGTAAAAAATAAAGCCTCACGGATAAGCATGCGTCGCAAAGTCAACGATGCGTTGATTCCTTACTTACAAGTGAGGCCTCATGTTGTTTCTCCTCCAGTTGGGTAGGCGATGTGTCGTTTTTCTCTCCCATTAGAGAGCGATGCGTAGATTTCCGGATGGGGCACCTCAGATCCGAACAGGTTCACAATGATTTTGACACCCAGAGACAATGAGTGTAAAATCTGGCCACACAGTAAAGGAAAAACGCGCTGCGAGGGGTTACATCATTTTTACCACTGCGTTGCAGGTGGTGCCTTGAAAATTTCCCCACACACTTCCTTGTGCACGGATTTCAGTCCTTTTTCTACCAGCTTCACCTTTCAAGGGCCCAGGGACTGGATAAGGCACCACTTGGCTGGGTAGGAGTCTCAGCAGAGAGTCCAGCTGATGGCAGAGGAAGACTTTGATGGCCTTGAGACTTTAAAACAGGAGGCAAGCTCAGTCCAAGCCCTTGGAGACACTTCACAGGCAGGAATATACCACAAAGTCCAGTCTTTGTCCTCATTCAGGCAGAAGCAGTAACTGCAGGCCAACCCGCAAAGCACAGTCACAGGCAAAGGGACAGTACTCATCCTCCAAGTCTTCAGCTCTTCTCCTTGCCAGAGGTTCCTCTTGGTTCCAGAAGTAACCTGAACATCTGGGGTTTTGGGTCCAGTACTAATACCCCTTTCAGCCTTTGAAGTAGGCAAACATCAAAAGTAAGTCTCTATTATTCACAAGATCCTGCCTTGCCCAGGCCTGGCTCCAGACTGACACCAGGGGGTTGGAGACTGCATTGTGTGAGGGCAGACACAGCCTATTCAGGTATAAGGGACCAGTCCTTCCTCAACTCTAACCCAGATGACCCATCACGATATGGACGCTACACCCAGCTCCCTTTGTTTCACTGGCTAGTGGAGATTTACAAACAGCCCAACTGTCAGTCTGACCCAGACAGGGAATACACAAGCAGGCAGAGTCACAGAATGGTTTGAGCAAGAAAATGCCTACTTTCTAAAAGTGGCATTTTCAAGCTGACAATATAAAATCCCACTTTACCAAAAGATGTATTTTTAAATTGTGAGTTCAGAGACCCCAAACTCCAAATCTCTATCTGCTACCAAAGGGAAGCTGCACTTAAAAGTTTTTCAAAGGCAGGCCCCATGTTAGCCTACAAGAGAGATAGGCCTTGCAACAGTGAAAACTGAATTTGGTAGTATTTCACTGTTAGAACATGTAAAACACATCGGTACACATCCCACCTTTGACATATACTGCACCCTGCCCATTTGGCTACCTAGGGCCTACTTTAGAGATGCCTTACAAGTATAAAAAGTATAAAAAGGGAAGGTTTGGGCCTGGTAAGTGGGCACACTTGCCAGGTCGAATTGGCAGGTTAAAAATGCACACACAGACACTGCAGTGGCAGGTCTGAGCCATGACATTTTTACAGGGCTATCATGTGGGTGGCACACCCAGTGCTGCGCACCCACTAGTTGCATTTAATTTACAGGCCCTGGGCACCTCTAATGCACTTTACTAGGGATTTACAAGTACATCAAAGATGCCAATCATGGAGAAGCCAATTGCTCTTTAAGGCAATTCTCATTCAAGCAACATTAAGCCTGTTCTAGGGAGGTGGAAGGTTCATTTGTTTAAGTAATTCTGGGGCTGTGTCTGAATCCATTGATGTTGTGTGTGAAAACACACTTCAATGCCCATGGAACAACTTCCTGTAAGGAAACACAGCAATTTGCACTCATTTATCTTACTCTATATCTTTGAGGCCATGCAAAGCCACACAAAGAGGCTATGCATGGCCTAATAGATATGGTTGAAAGGTAGGCACTGCTGCAGCCCCCCCAAAAAAGTGATGCTACGGCGGGGCAAGCCTCTCATAAATATATCCCATTAGTGCCAGTTTAGGGGGCGAGGTCAGAGATGTGCTGTATGGTCTAAATGCTGTGTACTACTGCTCTTTCTCCGAGCTGCAGTGAAGAGCAGACAGATGTTATGCAGCACTTTTCAGTGTCACTTACCCAAGTTTCTGGACCGCAGTGTCCTGTGCACATAGTGGAATCAATGCACCGCAATATATAGACAATGATGTGACACCTTGACATGCACTTACTAATCTGTCAATGGCAATAGTGGTTGACTGCCAGTGTGTATCAATGTGTCACTTCAATGCGTGTGGAAGGAGCCACATCCACTGCACTGAGTAATGAATCATCAATTAAACCAGTGGCATGAAAGACAAGCCAATTATGTGTACAAAGGCAACACTAGATAAAAGTCTGAGGCAATTGTCCCCTCAATGGCGTACCAACTCTTGGTATCAGTCACAGGTAAAAAGTACTGTGGAAATCTGAAAGTATGCGTTGCACATGGTAGTTTACTGGTATATTGGCCAAAGTTGTAGGAGCAACACAGGAAGAAGTAGGTATAAAGCCCATTTGTGGCATACAATGTCACTGCATGGCCCATACAAGTGTAAATGTTAGTCCTGGATAGCTATAGTACAAAAAACACATATGGCTCTACAAGACTGACAGTCTATGTACACACATACACGTAGGCAGGCAGCTGCGTTGACGGATGCAACCAATGTGATGGTTTAGCTGTTCTGTGTGGTAAGTTGCACAAATGAAAAGCATATGAATGTAGCAATGTGACACTCACAAAGTCAAACACAATGCTGGCAAACATTTCATACATCGGTAATCAACACAGGTTAATATCTAACCTGATCAAAGCACCACAGTGTACCCAGGACATCAATCTCAACATTAATTTGTAACAGCAATGTTGTAAAAGTAAACCTATAGAAGTACACAATCCACTACATTTTAGAGACATACATGAATATGTGAAGAATCAATGTATTGTGTCTACTTTTGTAACAACATCCCACATGAAGATGGCCCACATTGCAATACATATGTGTTAATCAAAGTACACCATTCCATATTCTATGCCAAAAAAGATAGTTTAAGCCTGACAATGTACAGCATAGCAATCCATGTGATATGTATGACATGTACCACAGGTATGCCCCTAAATCACATGGACAAGTAAGTGTACTACGAAACAGCTGTGCCAATGACATGTAGGCCAACAATGAAATTTGTGCCTTGCACTGGACCTATGCATGTGTGTGGGAAATTAGCTTCTTTCTAGCTTGGTTACCTCCATGTTTGGCCTATTTGTCAGTGTGTTTGACTGTATTTACTGGGATCCTGCTAACTAGGACCCCAGTAGTTATACTCTCTCCCTTAAATTTGGTTGTTGGTTACTATTATCACTGTATTTTATCCACAATTGGCACACTGGTGCCCCATTATAAGTCCCTGGTATATGGTACCTAGGTGCCCAGGAGATTCGGGTTCCAGGGAATCCCTATTGGCTGCAGCATATATTTTGCCACCCATAGGGAGCCCATGCAGAGGCTTCTGCAGGACTGCCATTGCAGCCTGCGTAAAAATGTGGAAGCATCCTTTCACTGGCATTTTTCTCTTCACCAGGTTCCTTATTATTCACCCTATAGTATGCCTTCTAGCCCAGAGGGTAGGGTGCAAAGTACCTGTGTGTGAGGGCATCCCTGCACTAGCAGAGTTGCCCACACAAACTCCAGGCCCATTTTCCCAGACTTTGTGAGTGCGGGGACACCATGTTACGCGTGTACTGGACATAGGTCACTATCTATGTCCATCTACATAATGGTAACTCCGAACATAGGCATGTTTGGTATCAAACATGCTGGAATCACCATACCCTAAGGCGTTTGCAAGCATTGGTTGTATGATTCCATGCACTCTTCGGGCTCCTTAGAGGACTGCCAGTATTGCCATTTCAGCCTTCTGAGGGTTTCCAGGCAGCCCAAGCTGCTGCCACCTATTAGACAGGTTTCTGTCCTCCTGTTGTCTGAGAAACTTGAGCCCAGGAAGGCAGAACAAAGGATTTCCTTTGGGAGAGGGGTGTTACACCCTCTCCCTTTGGAAATAGGTGTTACATGCTTGGGAGGGGGAGCCTACCCAAGCCTCTGGAAATGCTTTGAAGGCCATATTTGGTGCCCTCCTTGCATAAACCACTCTACACCACTTCAGGGACCCTCAGTCCGTGCTCTGATGCAAAACTGGGCAAAGGAAAGGGGAGTGGCCACACCCCTGACCATCACCACCCCAGCGGTGGTGCTCCGAGCTCCTCCAGAGGGTCCCTGGGTTTTGCCATCTTGGATTAAAAGTTGGCTGGGAACTCTGGGAGCATCCGAGTTTTGCATAAAAAAATTTAACATGGGCTAACGCCATTGCTTAGCACCACCCGTGTGTCAAATTTATACTTTGACGCACGGTGGACGAAGAACTGGTTAGAGTCATTTTTTTTTATGATAACCATTGCACCACGTCGTAAAGCAAATTATGTTAACACAGGAAAAATTATGCTAATCCGGTTTGCGACACGGAAAACGTTGCAAACCGGATAGGCGCTATTTTTCCCCGCAATAACGTCAAAAAGCGAAACAAACACAGCAAACAGTGCTAAGGAGCCTAAAAATGGATCCCAGAAGCCAGGAGAGACCCCAGGGAGACCCCAATCTACCATTAACCAGCCAGGAGGACACAGACAAGACACAGGAGAGAGACAAGAAGAAAAGGAAGTTGGAGCATGAAATACTGGTCAGAGAGGTGACGGAGCACCAGCATCAACTCTTCATCACCTCTAAATTGCCAATTGGGAGGAGAGAGGCAATTTGGCAACAAATTGTGACAAATTGTGGACAAGATTAACAGTGTGGCAGAGGTCAGGAGAACTGTCACAGAGTGTAAGAAACGCTGGCATGACTGCAAGCACAGGACAAAGGAGAAAATGAAAAGGAACAGGAAGGCAGCACTGCAGACTGGAGGTGGGAGTCCAGCACTGCAGGAGGCCCTGGACGAGATGGAGGAGATGGTTGCAGCTGTCATCCCAGAGGAGATCATTACAGGAATTGCAGGACAGGACAGTGCAGACTTTCAGGAAATAACACATATTCAGGGTAAGTTGCATGAGGGAAAATGCCTAAATGTCAAGTGTAAGAAGGGGGAGGTACATACCTACTACACAATGCATGTCAACCATGGAAATCAGGCTGTGGAAAGGGCAAAAGGGTATGCACGGGTGCATGGGCTGTGCAGGGGCATCCAGGGGCACAGCACAAAACAACACCAACAACCTTTGCATGGGGGTACACCGCCATGCTAAGGCTGCTGGAAAGGCAAAAGCAGTCCATGAGGGTAGGGTAGAACATAAAACTGGGCTGCTGTCACAAGATAGCTGGTATTGTCAGAATGGGAACTAGGGGACAATGCCCAGTCTCAGGCCATTTCCTCAAGCAGCATTTACCATTTACAACATTTGCCACTACTA
Source organism: Pleurodeles waltl (assembly GCF_031143425.1). Lineage (NCBI taxonomy): Eukaryota > Metazoa > Chordata > Amphibia > Caudata > Salamandridae > Pleurodeles > Pleurodeles waltl. Next base: position 46,051,241 of record NC_090436.1, read on the forward strand.
CCTGTGCTGTGTGTGCTGGTCAATTGGGAAATGGCAGTTAGGTGCCCATGGCACAAACACTCAAAATGAGGGTTCAGGTTGACTATGTGATCAATCCCTTCAATTCCTATCCAAGTGCAACTCCTGTCAACTGCTCATGTCCATAGACTCAATAAACATCAGGCACTGTTACTTACATTATGAAGTACACATCAGTAATCTCATACCCATGCTGCACATTCCAGGGTCTACCACGTATCTGTGTTACAATAGCTGCAATGCCACCTTGCAACATCTCAACTGTCATACTGCTAAGACAACAACATTGAGGGGGAGGACATATGTGTGTAGCTAGGGAAACACACCCACACAATCTTAAAAGACATGGAAACCTGCCAGGCCCATCAGTGCAATGTAATGTAGCACACATACGCAAACATCAACATGACAGAATACCAATGCTGACACCTGTATGCAATACATGGTATGTTGATAGGTCTCAGCAACGTATAGGTGTATGTGAAATAGCATAGACTGGGTCAGGGCCATATTGTTATGTGTGGTGCATGGCATCAGAACACCAACAAGCATTGCAAGGCCTCACCATGCTAATGGTAGCAGAGGGAGGGTTGAGTAGGACAAGAAGGTGGCAAGACACAATTTGGACAGAACCTACACCTAGAGGATGTGACACAGACAATTCCCCAAACTACCCACACTACATGTGACATGCAGGTGGGGCATAGGCCTGTCAGAATGCAAATATTAATGACAGGAACAATGGACAGAAACCCAGATTGCAATGTTCCACCAATAGGAAGTCAGTGACGTCACATTACAACTGCCACAACAAAGACACACTCATTGTACAGTATCTCATTGCAGAGGGCGATGGCTTTCCTGTGGATCTGCCTGTCCTGGACTACCCTGTTGACATTGATGACAAGCTGACAACCATCAGCCAGGAAACCCTCCAAGATGCCCTGTGAACCATCCAGACACCTCCTCCAGTTGCAAAGAGGAGCACAGATAAAGCAGCCATCCCAGACGACCCACCCTCCACCCCAATAGTACGACCTGCCAGCTCCAACACAGCTGACGACTATGATGATGACATCCGCAGAACAGTAAGCAGCCATTCAAGTCCAACAATCACTACTGCAAGAACTCCAACAGTGTGTGAGGTACCTCACCACTGCAGTGAGGGAGTTGCCACAACACCTGGCCTCCCAAACTTTTCACCGCATGCATGACAACAATCCGGACTCCCTCAGGGCAGACATGGCTGACTACCACAGGGATGTTGCTGACATACTTAATAACCAGCAGCTCCTCCTTGCTGCAGTTATGCTAGTTCCACAGTTGGCAGCTACAGGGAGTTCAGAGTCCACTTCTCGAACCACTGAAGTGAGTGTTGCCCCCTCAAACCCACCACCACCACCATCAAGGGCAGAGGAGATGACACACACATCAGAGGATGAAAATGTGGAACAGATCACCTTCACCCGTAAGAGTACACAGTAGTACCAGCCCATGCCACATGAGCACTGATTTTCCTTTGTCCAGTGCTTGACAACATGCCAGTGTTGTCACAGTTCTCCAACACACACTGTTAACCTTACCACTATGGACTGCAATTGTCTCTCACTACCCAATTGGCAATTCATGTTCCTCTACACTGAATGACACTCCATCGCAGCATGTCTAATGACATGTCCCTCAACATTGCACTTGTCTTGCCTCTCAATAGAATGTGTCACACCAATGGACTTACAAACCTGGACCATGTAAATATTGCATTACTGCTGTTTAAAATAAACAGCACCTACACAATCACTTTGTCTCTGTGTAATGTGACCCATCTACTGTGCTGGACATTTGTGATGCATGTAACATGTCAATGTTCACCGAATGTTAATACAAGAGCGTAGAAATAATGTGGGCTGATACCTATGCACAAGGGCCTGGATTTTAAAATCATCTGTGCTGCTTGTGGCTCCTTTCTAAAGTAAAAGCACCACTAACAGTCAAATGCTGTATAAAAATTGTATACGTCAGGTCCAAGGTATCTACATTGTGTATGTGGCATTTGACTTTAAACATAAATGCCACAACCACAACATACAGCACGAATGGCTGTGTAAGAGTGTTTGGACAATAACATCATCTGGGAGTACAATCTAAACTCATAGGCGTGAATTTTGTGTTCTTAACCTCATAAGATTTTGACACCACTCAGTTTATCAGGGACCCAAACGATGACAGCTTAAAAAGCACACCAACCTTTCCAATACATGGGCACCATAGTCACCTTGAGTGGTGGGTACAATGGATGGCAGATGCATAGAGAAGTACCTTTGTTGGAGCTGCCAATGTGACAGATCAGTTGGAAGCGGAAAAAAACAAGAATGGGATGTGGATGCAGGACGGAATACACAAGCAAACACACATTTGACACTGTACACTCATGCAAAGGCCCAGATCCCCAAGCATATGACACATACCTTAAAGGAGTACCTAAAACATTATTAAATATATATAAAAGAAAAAGCTTGATCTATGTTCCACACCTATACTAACCTCACCTATCCTAACTATACATTTCCCACAACTGGCTCTTACTACCCTATGCTAAACTTACTTAGCACATGTAACTAAACACTCTAAACATTAACTCCCCTTATAAGACGGGACACATGTAGGACAACATATACTAACCTAAACAGATACTAACTAATACTAAAAAAAAATATACATATATATATTTTTTTTATTTTTTTTAAAGAATACACAAAAAACAACATAAAACCGCCACCCACCCACCCACAAACTAACATGTAATAAAATAACTCCCCCATCCCCCAGCCTACTTATCCTATCTAAACTAATAACCTACTCCAACCTATCATTAAGCTCTATAACCCCACTAAAAAACAGTATAAGGAAAGAGGAGGGGACGGAATTAGGGGTGAGGCAAAACAGGACTTAGAAGTTTTCCCTCCTCAGAGTTTTTTGGATAGATTTCAGTCTCCGGCTATTGCGAGCTACGTCACAGTGGAGAATGTCCATTCCCTTTAGGACCTTACGCATGTCCGGCTGAAGCTGCCTGAATTCGGCCATGTCCATACCAGCTGCTGTGGTTGTTTGTGTTGCTGAAGTCGTAGCAACTGCAGGTACAGGTACCGTGGTCGGGGGTGGTGGCATAGATGGTGCAGCAGGTGTTGTGGCTTGTGCTCCAGATGTCGAGGGTGCAGTAGGTGTGGCGGTGACACTGGTGCTCACTGTGCCACTACAAGAAGAGTAAAACACACAACACTCACACATCTGACTCTCACATATGAATTAATCCAATATCTATACATATTCTAAACAGAAAAATAATTTTATTAATATACACTAAGAAATCTAGAAAAAATAACTACACATATATGAAGAAACAATATTTTTTTACCATTAGCTTTTCTATGTATTGGAAACTCATTATATGAAAAACTGTTGTGTATTTAAATTGGATTGTATTCAGATTAGGAGCCATATTATATCTATTATTATGAGCATGGCAAATAAAGATTATTGTCTGTAGTTGTTTGCTTATATTGCTATCATTAATTTGTTTGTCTGGTGTTTCGAATTTTTATTTCCTTTTTTGTCTCTGTCTTATATGTTGTCTCTCTGTGTTGCAGTTGAATTTGTTATTGTTCTCTATTGTAATTCAGATGATTGAGTTTCAGGTTTTGGTATGTGGGGTGAATTGTTTCTTTATATGTGTAGTTGTTATTTTTTCTAGATTTCTTAGTGTATATTAATAACATTATTTTTCTCAATATTAGATTAGGGACCCCTGTTTAAATGTCGCTCACTGTGCCACTGCCTGCAGTCGGGGAGGTGGCAACACCTGTTGTGGCCAATGCCGGGCCCCCTTGGCTTAAAGCCCACCATGCTCCAGTGGCTCTCTCCCGGCAATAGCGTCTTGCCATCATTCTAAACCCAGCCTCCACATCCAGGATGTGCCTGTATCGTACTGACCCCCTCTGGAACTCTCTGATTTGTGCGACATTCATCTAGGCAGCTGTAAAAAAGAGACAGCCAAACATTAGTATCATCATTGTCTGATGCATGTACAGATGATAATCTAACACTCTCTCACAAATTGCACATGCTATCCAAATCACAGTACAGATGATAGATTGGCCCTGAGGAATGACATGGCAACCCAGCCTACCCATTAACTATGTAACAGCACAGCAAAGCACAACAAGGTGTTTACCAAATTAAATGATCTGTGCATTTATGTAGTGCAATGTGTCACAATGCAAATGCAGTAAGTACTCAACATGAGCCAGGCCAACTAATCCTTATCATCTAGATCAACTTCAAGGCACACAAGACCTGTGATTTGTATATGGAAATGGCAGGATGGTATGCAGTTGCTAATCATAAGGGGTCAGTGTAGTTTGGCACACATGCATGCTTGAATTAGATGTGTGTCATCTACACTGTGACCATCATACCTAGCAACATAGATTGTCTCCCTCTAACCCTGTGCCTCAGGGGGGATGGGCATACAATACATCTTTTCAACCATCTTTTCAACCGTCAAGGACAACCACAAAGCTTTGTTCAGCTGTACATGGATTTAATGAGTGGAACACACATAAGGAAGCCTGCCAACTAGGAGTGAGTCAACCATTGGTCAATCACATCTCCATTAATGTTTCCATTTGTGGACACCCATCAACCCATCAACATCAGATCTCACTGACACATGACACATTTCCTAAATCACCACATTGATGCAAGCACATATCTGGCATTGACCTCAATGCATGCCTAAACCATACCACTTAAATGCCACATAAATGGAGTATAACATGTGGGGCTAGATGCTGGGGGACAGTCACTGATACAGTCTACATGTTTATTACAATACAGGGTTGCGGACGTTTGTGTGTAAAACTGATGCATCACTGTCTTGTATAAAATAGGGTATGACTTGCTGACAAAATTCTGGCACTGGACCACCTCCAAATCAAATGTGGGCCTACATGTAGCTACAAATCACCTTGTTCGCCTGCTCCTGCATATTGCACAGCACTAGACTCTCTGCCAGTGAATGTTGTAGGAAAGTAACATCTTTCTTACCATGTTACCGCCAATTTTACATATATGTCAATATGTTTTTGCCTGTCTCACTGGGATTCTGCTAGCCAGGACCCCAGTGCTCAGAGTTTGTGGCCTAAATATGTATGTCTGTGTAGTGCCTAACTGTGTCACAGAGGCTCTGCTAATCAGAACCTCAGTGCTCATGCTTTCTCTACCTTTAAATTTGTCACTATAGGCTAGTGACTGCATGTACCAATTTTAATTGGCATACTGGAACACCCTTATAATTTCCTAGTATATGGTACCTAGGTAGCCAGAGTATTGGGGTTCCAGGAGATCCATATGGGCTGCAGCATTTATTTTACCACCTATAGGGAGCTCAGACAAACCTTTACAAAGGACTGCCATTTCAGCCTGAGTGAAATAATGCAGAACTTATTTCACAGCCATTTTCACTGCACTTAAGTAACTTATAAGTCACCTATGTCTCTAACCTTCACTTACTGAAGGTTAGGTGCAAAGTTACTAAGTGTGAGGGCACCCGTGCACTAGCAAAGGTGACCCCACATAGTTCAGGACCATTTCCCCGGACTTTGTGAGTGCGGGGACACCATTACACGTGTGCACTACATATAGGTCAATACCTATTTGTGGCTTCACAATGGTAACTCTGAATATGGACATGTAACATGTCTAAGATCATGGAATTGTCCCCCCATTCCAAATCTGGTATTAGGGAGCCAATTCCATGCATCCTGGGGGCTCCACTATGGACACCTAGTACTGGCAAACCAGCTCTCTGGGGTTCTCTCTGCAGCTACAGTTGCTGCCACCCCACAGACAGGGTCCTGCCCTCCTGGGGTCTGGGCAGCCCAGTCCCAAGAAGGCAGAACAAAGCATATCCTCTGAGATCAGGGTGTTACACCCTCTCTCTTTGGAAATATGTGTAAAAGGCTGGGAAGGGGTAGCCTCTCACAGCCTCTGGAAATGCTTTGAAGGGCACAGATGGTGCCCTCCTTGCATAAGCTAGTCTACACCGGTTTAGGGAAACCCCAGTCCCTGCTCTGGTGTGAAACTGGACAAAGAAAAGGGGAGTGACCACTCCCTTGTCCATCACCACCCCAGGGGTGGTGCCCAGAGCTCCTCCAGTGTGTCTCAGACCTCTGCCATCTTGTTTTCAGAGGTGTGGGGGCACTCTGGAGGCCTCTGAGTGGCCAGTGCCAGCAGGTGACGTCACAGACCCCTCCTGATAGGTGCATACCTGACTAGATAGCCAATCCTCCTCTGAGGGCGATTTAGCCAGTGGGCTTTTCCTTAGATTACGACTTGCAAGAATTTATCAGGGTTCCTCTGCACTTATCTCTTCGACTTCTGCCAAGGATCGACCGCTGCAAAACTGCAACAAAGTAGCGAGAAGACTCAACTGTTTCCTGGTGGTGCATGCTCTGGAGGCTTCCTCCCTTCACCCTGCACTGGAAGCCACAAAGAAATGTCCAGTGGGTTGATGGAATCTTCCCCCTGCTTCAGCAGGCACCAAACGTCAGCTTCACTGCTGCTCTGGGTCCCCTCTCATCCTGGCGAGCGTGCCCCCTGGAAAACAGGAGGTAGACCCAAGTGACCCAGACTGTCCAGTGTTCCAACTGTCTGAATTTGGAGGAGGTAAGTCATTGCCTCTCCTCCCCAGACAGTAATCCTGTGCACAGTGTGATCTGCAGCTACAAGGGTTTCTGTGCACATTTCCAAGAAATCCTGCATGCACAGCTGGGCCTACGCCCCCAGCGCTCTGTCCTGTGATGCACAGCTCCCTAAGTTGATCTCAAGGTTCGTGTGACCTCTCTTTGCAGTGTTGAAATGACCACCATGTTTAGTCTTCTTGAACCCATGTTCAAGGACTTCTGTGGGTGCTTCCTTCCTGTCCATGGGCTCTCTACGTTGCTGAGGGCCCCCTCCATCTCCTCTCCAAAATTGGGACATCCTGGTACTTCCTGGGACCGGGCAGCACCCTTTTTCTCCAACCATGACTCTTGCAGCTAGCAAGGCTTGTTTGTGGTATTTTGCCAAGGAAACAACTCTGCATCCTCTAGCATGCCATGGGACATCTTCTGCACAAAGCAGAACCTCCCTTGTTCTTTTGTTGTTGCAAAACCTGCAGCTTCTTCCACCGAGAGGCAGCCATTTTGCACCTTTATCTGGGGTTTAGTGGGCTCCTGTCCCCCCTTGACACATTAGCGACTCTTGGACTTTGTCCCCTTCCTTTGCAGGTCTTCAGGTCCAGGAATCTGTCTTCAGTGCTTTGCAGTCTGTTGTGGTCCTTGCAAAATCCTCTAACCCGACTTTTGTGTGTTTTGGGGGAAATAGTAGTACTTTATTGCTACTTTCCAGGGTCTTGGAGTGGGGTCTCCTTTACACCCTTAGTGTTTTCTCACGCTTCCAGCGACCCTCTACACACTACACTAGTCTAGGGGTGCAGTTGTGGTTCGCATTTCACTTTCTTAGTATGTGGTTTATGTTGCCCCTAGGCCTATTGCATCATATTGTGTTTTACAGTGTTTGCACTACTTACTGACTGTTTTACTTACCTGATTTGGCTAGTTGTGTATATTTTGTGGTTACTTACCTCCTAAGGGAGTATATCCTGTGATATTTTTTAGGCACATTGTCACTAAAATAAAGTACCTTTATTTTTAGTAACTATGTGTATTGTCTTTCTTATGATGTAGTACCTATATGATATAAGTGGTATTGCGTGAGCTTTGCATGTCTCCTAGTTCAGCCTTGGCTGCTCTGCTATAGCTACCTCTATCAGCCTAAGCTGCTAGAACACTACTACACTCTACTAATAAGGGATAACTGGACCTGGCATAAGGTGTAAGTACCATTGCTACCCACTACAAGCCAGGCCAGCCTCCTATAAATGTCTAACCCTTGCATGGAACACTATGTCAACCTCCAGTCAAGTCACATATTAGATCATGTGCCAGCTCATCATATCTTGCAATGAGTCCAACACACAAGAGTCAATCACACAACAGCTGCAATCACACCACAGGGCAGACATTTTCCCCCATTACTGGATACATCTGGGTCCTTGAATTGAGCGACTTCTACAATGGTATAGGGGCCCAGTCCACCTGTAAAACATGGAAGGGAGATATATGCTCAATGTCTGATCATTGCACAAACGTGGGAACAACAAATCACAGTGTGTAACATTTATATGATAGAGCTGCACATCAGGCATGTAGACACTCCAACAGACATACCACTGCAAACGCACATTGACACTGTCACTCCAGTGAGTGATAGACACACATATGCACACATACACTGGCCCTAACAATCATGTGCTGCTAAACCTGCCTACACACTTTTGTGGCTAATCCATTGCAAATGGTACTCCATTTCATCGTTTGTTATTGGGTGACAATTGCAATGGCACTTTCCTGGTGCACTGCAATACCAGTGACTCAGGTATTGTGGCTTGTGCATCAAGGGACAATGAGTAACTGTGTGATGCACGTGGGTCAATTTGCATTCAGGAATTATCGTGCTTTCAGTGGTCCATAATAGGTATGCCAGAGTTGTATGTAGGTAACATATGCCCCATTGGCAATGTCCCCTAAGCCGTATATGCCCCCTATGACAACATGGTGGCAGGGATCCTGTGTGTGTGTGTAATGATGACAATGTAGCACTGAACATGGATTGCCTACTTTGCTGTTCCAAAACTGCAAAAGAATGTATGCTGACAGTATCTTAGCTGATCATCGTTGAAATGTGTTACTCAGAGCCATATGTGCCTATATCAGGTATTGTGATTCACACATTGCTAGACTCAGGAACTAGCAATAAACAAGTTGGATAATCAGAGGTAGAACACTCGATATGACACTGTTTGCAAATAAAAATGGGGTAGCAAATTACCTACCTCTTCAATCATGATGAGGTAGGTCTCTTTTTGCCACCCCCTTGGGAATGGCAGCACTCACAGGGATGCTGGCTTGCTGAGCTCAGCAGACCACCATGTCTGTGACAGCTTTCATATTGAGATGTTAACATTTGTTGAAATGCAGCAATATTTCAGCAGGGGTGTACAGAAAGTATTTTGACAACCTATTTCTTTACTAAAATAGAATTTTGGAAACAGTCAGTGGTCCCTTGCACAACTTCATGCTCAGAAATAGCTTGTGGCCATGCATTCACAAAGAGGAAGGGAACTCATGGTGACCCTTCCCCTTTTGAAAATGGGTTGGCGCCAATTTGAAACAGATGGTAACTGCAATAGCTCAGTCCCGGCAATTGTGCCCAAGAAAAAAATGATATAGGCGCCTGCGACTCAATGATAGGATTTGAACGCCTAATCCTACATGCCACTAGAAGACCCTGTTTTGTGATTGTGCAATCTTATAGCAGAATAGGCCATTTGGTTTTGTCCATGTGAATGAATATTTGTCCCTGACGTAAATACAAAAATTCAGTAAACTTAGCCATTAGTGAAAGTTATCAAGAGCTTGGTACATATGGCCCTGAATATTAGTCGGACATGGCTCAACGAAACTGTGGACTGCATTGTTACCATGTATTAACATGTGTAATACATCACAATACCGGTACACTAACAGTTTGTTCAACTTGCATTCCATAGGGCCACAAACATTGCATGCAGCATGTCGCAAAATCTGCTACTGTCAATGTGATACTCACCAACAGGACCGCCAATCACCATAACCAGGTGGTCCAGCAGGTCCTGCTCTTGGGCCACCAGGTCAGCCCAGTGATGCTTGAGCTAGTGCTCATTCCGGGTGGTGTTGAATATTCTTCTTAGGTGGAAGAGCACCTTGGACCAACGCAGCCGTCTTGCCTCCATGTGACACCCCTGTATCACACGCCGCCCTGCCTCCAGCATCATAGAAAGGAAGTGGCACACCAGCCACACAAATGCCCCAAGCTCCTCCTCACCCATGCACCCCAGCCTCGTGTTTCCCGACACGGTACAGTACATAATATATTACAGTAAAATTAGAAATAAAGGAAAAGAAAGTAGAAAAAGGGAAACTTACAAACCCCAATTAAAGATCCAAACTACTCCAACAAATCTTACCCACAAACAGACCCCCAATTGTATTGCCAAATACAATTCTGACAACAATAAAAGACACAAAAACACTTACACAGGTACAAAATACAGTTAGGTAACACTAAAAGACAAAAGATGGGCCACACAAGAGACAAAATACACAATCCACAAGAGAGCAAGACCAACACACATCCACACAGTCTAGAAAAATCACAGACAGCAAAGTGAAAGTGAAAGTACACCCACTGTACCATTTCTGTAAATAGGATATCCTATTACATCACTTCCTGTCCCATTTGCACCCCGTTTTCCATCTTGTGTGAAACATTTTTACGCTTACCTAGTTTGTGTCAATATTTATGACGCATAAGCTACATTAGGGTCAAAATCCCACGCATGCACGGAAAAATACAATTTTTATGGATATCCGCATGCCTGGGGTGCGCTGGTGGAATTATCGCTAGGGACCCATTGATGTTTAGTGTGCATTTGTGTCATTTTTCAACACATTTGCGTAAAAATTTCCGACTCAAATTTTTCTTTATTTACCATGCATGCAGCCTATATCTAGACAAAGATAGGATGGTATGCAGAGTGTGTTCTAGTGTTTGGCCACATGTGGTAGACCACGCAACTGCGGCCCACATTTCTAATATCTGTGTGCAGGTTTTGCTTTTTTTTTTACTGACGCAAAAGCAGCACAAACTTAGGTAATTCAAATGGAATTTGTAAGTTGGCACAGATGTTAAGTAAATAGAGGACAGAAAGGCTACGCTACAAAAATATAAATCATGGCCTGTGTGTTTTGTGTGTGATTTGACTGTTACAACTAATTGTGTGCTTCTGTTGGAACAGTATGCAATACATTATGCGCGATATTCATGTATGAATGTGTTACAAATGTGTATCAACATCAGATGCAAATCAATGAGGTACAACAGTCATGATATGTGTTTGCAATATGTGTTGACTCTTTTGCTGTGTGTAGTTGTTTGATTTTGGGAACAATACATTTCCCAACACAAACAATATACAGGGAAGACCGAGGATGGCTGATGAGGGCTATGTCAGATATGTTACCCCTCACATATCATTAATTGTTGCCTACCACTTCATGGTCACTTGTGTGTACACTACCCAGAAGTCAGACATTTGAACATGTTTGGTAGGTACAGTGTTTGCGACACAGAGCCTCAATTCCAATATTTAAATTGTTATGTAGACGTCCGTTTGATTACTGTAAATTACCTATGTTCCTTCTGTAGCTGTGGTGGACCAGCAGCACAGGCTGCATGTGTTCACATATTTTCAGAGGTGCATTGTACAAAAGTGTACAGTTCAAGTGTGTATTGGCCTCCATGGTGTAGTCTGTGGAGGCAACCCTTGAGTTCACAGAGTATCTTTCAAAGCAGATTTGACCTAAAGCTGAAGATTCACTTAAGGCATACAAGGGGATAGGGCAGCTATGGTACAGCAGAAAATACAGAAAAGTGAAGCCAGAGCAACCTTGGTGTGGACAAATATGTTACGGATCAGTAATGGACAAACATGCAGGTCTTATCACCACGTTTGTACACAGGGTAGGGCTCTGAACTTCCCACAGCAACAGGGAACATCAGTGCCTCTGTGCAGATTAATCTCACAGCTAGTCAACACGCAAGCCCCAACGAAATGTGGCAGTAGAAGTGAATCTGTGTCTGGACCGTCGGGGCACAAACATGGATTGTCCTTACATACACAAGTCCATCCCTTGCTTGTTGGGCTGGAGGCACAGTACCAAATCCAGGAATACAGCCATAGCACACTGTCACTGTTTGGTACTAATTAATACATGCAAAACCAGACAAAGGATGGGGGCTGGATTAGCCCCCTAGAAAACATGTGCCAGTACAAATACAAAATGAAACTATTTTATACAGTGGAGGACTGATCGTGCACTTACCAGACACAATACCCCATGAGGAAATGGAGGGCATGGAAACCAAATAGGAGGCAAATGAAGGCACAGGGAACAGGCTGTGGTTGATGCAAAGACTGGGACTGGTCTGGCTAACCGGAAGCAGGCTCTGTCAGGAACAAACATGAACAAGGCAGAAAAACAAGGAGCAGAGTCTGACTGGAACAAGCAGGAACAACACTGTGGAAACAGGGGACAGTTTCAGGGGTACTGGAAATGCTTTGAAGGGCACCTTTAGTGCCCTCCTTGCATAATCCAGTCTACACCAGTTCAGGGACCCCCAGTCCCTGCTCTGGTGCAAAACTGGACAAAGGAAAGGGGAGTGACCACACGCCTGTACATCACCACCCCAGGGGTGGTGCTTAGAGCTCCTCCAGTGGGTCCCTGGGTTTTACAAATTTGGACTTGGAAGGGGACTCTGGAAGCATCTGAGTGGCCAGTGCCAGCAGGTGATGTCAGAGCCCTCCCCGATAGGTGCTTATCTGGTTAGGTGACCAATCCCGCTTTCAGGGCTGTTTAGGGTCTCTCTTTGGGTGGTCCCTCAAATTCGGATTGCAAGACTCCGCCAGGAATCCTCTGTATACTCCACTCCAACTTCTGACTGAAGAAACTGCATCTGGACTCTTCAGGAACTTACATACTGCAACAAAGAAGCAAGAGGCCTCCTGCAACATTGTATTTCCGGCTTCTTCCAGCAACTGAAACATTTTCCCTCTTGTTCATCCTCTAATGACAGCCCATTTTCAGCCTGCATCAGAAGGAAGAAGGAATCTCCCTTGGGGTGAAGGAGCCACTCCCCTGCTTCTGCAGGCATCAACTGCAACAACAACTGGCTGCATGGATCCCCTCTCATACTGAGCTGTGTGGATCCTGCATCACGGGTGGTAGACTGAAGTGGTCCCGACGGTCCTCTCTTCCAGCTGTCCTACTTTGGTGGAGGTAAGACCTTGTCTCCCCACGCAAGACAGTACCCCGTGCACCTTGTTTTTTGCAGCTGCCAAGAATTGTTGCCATCCTTCCTTCAAGATCTTCATGCATCTTAAAGCTCCAGCCCCCAGCACTCTACCCTGCGATGCACAGCTTCCTGAGTGGTTCTCCGATGGCACGGGAGCCTTTGTCGTAGTGTTGCGTGGGCCTCTTCTGCAACTTTCTTGTCCACATCCTGTGGGACTCCTGTGTGTGCTGTATGGTTTTCTGTGGTGTCTCTGTGTCGCTGAGGGCCCACTCTGACTCCACCTCCTGGGTAGAGTCCATCTGGCCCTTCCTGGTCCTAGGCAGCACAATTTTACGCTAACCGCCAGCTTTGCGTGTGCCAAGGCTTGTTGGAGGACTCCGACAACGCAAACCTGACTGAAATTCTCTATCCAGCGTGGGACATCACTTGCACCCTCCAGGAACCCACCTTTGTCTTCGTGTGTGTAGCTCTGACTTTTCTTCTTTACCGGTGGTTCACCTTTTACACCTTCATGCAGGGTAGCAGGGGCTCCTGTTCTTCCTGGACTCTTCTATCCTTCTTGGACTTGGTCCGCTTCTTCCACAGGTCTTTTTGTTCAGGAATCCATTGTTGGTGTCTTGCAGTCTCTTCTGAGTTTTGCATAATTCTTCTTCTCGTTTCTGTGTGTGATCTGGGAAACTTACTGTGATTTACTCCTGTTTTCCTGGTTGCTGGAGTGGGTTCTGGTACTTACCTTTGGGCTTTTCTAGTACTCCCAGCTCTCCTCTACACACCACACTTGCCTAGGTGGGAGACCAAATTTCGCATTCTACTTTCTTAGTATATGGTTTATGCCTATTTCTGCATACTAGTGTATTTCATTTGTGAATTACTTTCCTCCTAAGGGAGCATAGTCTCTATGGTATTTTGGTAATTGTGTCTCCAAAATAAAGTACCTTTATTTTTGCAACACAGTGTTTCTTTCAAGTTTGTGAGTACTAAGTGTAACTATAGTGGTATTGCATGAGCTTTGCATGTCTCTTAGATAAACCTTGGCTGCTCATCCGCAGCTTTCTCTAGAGAGCCTGGCTTCTAGACACTGCCTACACTACACTAATAAGGGATACCTGGACCTGGTATAAGGTGTAAGTTCCCCAGGTACCCACTACATACCAGGCCAACCTCCTACAATGTTTGAGTGGGATACATGCTGGCAATGTAAGTACCTACGTAGAGAGGATCAACAAGACCGATATCTGATTACCAATCTGTCACTCCACATATGTAGTGAGTGCACATAACATAGAATGGTCAGGAACATCTCCAAATAGCCATCATAGAAAAATACTGGATCACCATGACAGTCAGGATTTAGACCTCTACAGTTTATGAGGCCATGTCTAGCATTTGCTATTACACAGAGAAATTGAATAGAGGTCTAAACCTATGACCAACTGTATAAGTAACACATATTGTGAAATACTTCAAGAAATGTGTCTGATTATTTCAGTACATATAACACACATGGATGAGAATGAAGCTGTTACAGAGATCAAAAGTAAAGACAGGTGTCATTTCTTTTTCACTTGACACAGCTGACCAAGGATATAGGCCCTCATTATGACATTGGCGGTAAATGCCGCTTACTGCTGCGGTGACGGCCGACCAACATCCCACCACAATGGCAAATATCAGTTCGCCATACTATGACACACACACACCAAACCGACAGAATATTGCCACAAACACAAATCCGCCAGCCCAAAGATTAGTGCTAAAGTGGTGGTACAAACACCCATACTGTTATGCCAACAAAACAACGGCCACCAGATTATGACCTATGAATCACCACAGTGAACATTCAATTGCGGTAAACCGTTGGAGATTCCAGCCAGGGAACCACGACTGTATGCTGATTGCTGATGCTAACGCAGACCCCAGTCCTTTGCTCAGGTAGGAGGAATGATGTCTTTCCAGGGGAACCTGAAAGGCAGAATTAGAGCTTAACATGTTGTGCTCAAATTACAACCTAGATGGGAAATAGTCCCTTGATTATAGTGACAATATAATAGGGTTGTTTTTATGCTTCACTCTTCTCGTCACAATGCTAATACATGTTGTGTCGTCTTGGTTATTGCAGCTCACACTTTGCTATCTAAGATGCAGTCATTTTATTAAACTCATTATTGAAGCATATACTGCCTCTGTTTGTCATTTATTTATATACAGGACTGAACTGTAAATGAGAGAACCGGATGCGACCTGAGTGACCACAACTTCCCTGAGAAGCCTAGTATGTAATGCTCTCGGCTGCCCAATCATCACTATCCTTTAGTAGGGATGAGGCACTGCTAGTTGGCCAGAGCAAAACCCAGATTGGAGCAACAGGTGTCACCCGTAATGGGTTAGACTCAGTCTCCCACACCGCAGGCGACTCTGCTGCTCACACATTTTACATAGGAGCACTTGCACTTTAGCACTGGATAGCAGTGGTGAAGTTCCCAGAGTAACAAAAACAACAAAAACAGAGTCCAGCACACATCAATAACCTGGGAAGTAGAGGCAAAACGTTAGGGGAGACCACACCAAGGATGCCAAGTCTAACACGTGTCCCCCCAAGCTGAAAGTGGGGAGCAATTACCCAACCTCATGGGAGTTCTCATCAGTAAGGCGGAAGAATCTGGACAGACCATCAGCATTGGCGTGTTCTGTGTCAGGGCGGTAAAGTCCATTCACTGTAGGGAAATGGACCCCCTCAACAGTTTTGGATTCTCACCCCTCATCTGCATTAAACATCTGAGGGGCCTGTGTTCGGTCTGAACCCGGAAGTAGGGTCTTAGCTTCTTCAGTGCCTAGACCACAGCAAAAGCTTCACGCTCTATGGCACTCCACCTACGTTCCCTGGGAAGTAACCTCCTGCTAATGAAGGCTACAGGTTGATCTAGGCCCTCTTCATTAAGCTGTGAGAGTACTGCTCAAATACCATGCTCTGAGGCACCTGCACATCAAGCCCAACCTCCTTGGAGTAGTCAGGTGCCTTCAGCACAGGTGCTGTGCATATGGCAGCCTTCAGGGCATCAAAAGCTGCTTGGCAAGACTCAGTCTAGAGCACCTTTCTGGGCTGCTTTTTGGAAGTCAACTCAGTCAAGGGAGCAACAATTGTGCCATACCCCTCTACAAACCTCCTATAGTATTCTGTGAGACCTAAAAAGGCTCTTACTTTTGTCTCGGTATTGGGAGGCTCCCAAGCCAGAATGGTATCAATCTTTGGCTGCAGGGGTGCCACCTGGCCACTCCCCACCTGGTGTCCCAAGTACACCACAGAACCCTGCCCTATTTGGCACTTGCTTGCTTTAATAGTGAGGCCTGCCTTTTGCAGGGCCTCCAACACTTTGCAGAGGCGTTGCAAAGGTTCCTCCCATGTGAAACTGAAGACAGCAATCTCATCCAGGTAGGTGGCACTGAACTCATCCAGCCCAGCCAACACCTGGTTGACCAACCTCTGAAAGGTGGCAGGTGCATTTTTCATTCCAAATAGTATCACCTTAAACTGAAAGTGCCCATCTGGTGTAGAAAATACAGACCTCTCCTTGGCCCCCTCAGGCAAGGCAATCTGCCAATACCCAGGCGTTAAATCAAACCTGCTGAGGTATTTGGCAGCTCCCAAATGATCTATGAGCTCATCAGCACGGGGATGGGGTGCGCATCAGTTTTAGTGACCGCATTGAGACCCCAGTAGTCCATGCAGAACCAGAGTTTTGGGGTGGCACCAGGAGCAGCAGCATTTGGGACCAAAACCACAGGGCTGGCCCAATGACTGCTGTAATGATCAATAACCCCTAGGGTTAACATCTTGGATACCTCATCCTTGATGCTAGCCCTGACCTTGTCAGTCACCCTGTAAACCGTTTGTTAATGGGTGTACTGTCCCCAGTGTCCACATCAGGTGTATAAGTGTGTGACCTCTGGGATCAAGGAGAACAGTGAGGCGAACTGTCCCAACACCTGGCAACAGTCCCTCTGCTGCTCTGCAGTCAGGGCAGGGTAGAGGTTCACTCCCTCCACAGACCCATCTTTCTCTCCTGCAGACAGGAGGTCAGGAAGAGGCTCACTCTCCTCCTCCACCCTGTCATCTGTCGCTAGGAGCATGGACAACTCTGTCCTCTCAAAGTGTGGCTTGAGCCGGTTAACATGCAGGACCCTCAAAGGATTCTTGGGAGTCTGTAAGTCCACCAGGTAGGTGAATTCACTCTTGCGCTCCATCACCTTAAATGGCCCAGTCCACTTGTCCTGGAGTGCCCTAGGATCCACTGGTGCCATCACCCACCCTTTCTGGCCAGGTTGAAACTCAAACAGAGTGGCATTCTGGTCATACCAGCGTTTCATATCCTCCTGGCTTACTTCTAGGTTTTCCTGTGCAAGACTCCTGAAGCAGGCAGTCTGGTTTCTCAGAGCCAGCATGTAACTGAATACATCATGGGGGGGGTTACTATGAGCTTTTTCCAAAGCCTCTTTCACCAGACTTAAAGGTCCCCTCATAGGGTGGCCATAGATCAGCTCAAAAGGACTAAAGCCAAGTCCCTTTTGATGCACCTCCCTGTAAGCGAACAGAGGGCATGGCAAGAGGACGTCCCACTTTCACCTCAAGGGCTCTGAGAGGCCCATGATCATGCCTTTCAAGGTGCAGTTGAATCTCTCAACCAGACCATTGCTTTGGAGGTGGTAAGAACTGGTGAACTTGTAGGTTATCCTACACACCTTCCACAGAGACTTCATATATGCTGATATGAAGTTGGTACCCCTATTGGACACCACTTCCTTGGGGAACCCCATGCAGGTAAAAACTCTTATCAAGGCACTGCCCACCACAGGGGCAGTGACTGATCTTAAAGGAATGGCATATGGGAACCTGGTGGCATGGTCCACCAAGATCAGGATAAACCTGTTGCCCATGGCTGTCTTGGGATTCAGAGGCCCCACAGTGTCATTACCAACCCTTTCAAAGGGGGCACTAACAACAGGAAAAGGTTGGAGGGAAGCTTTACATTTCCCCCCACTCTTGCCACTTGCCTGACAAGTTGGACAATGTAGGAAAGTACCATTTTCTTGGCATGTTACCCCCAATTTTAAATGTATGTCAGAATTTTTTTGCCTGTCTCACTGGGATCCTGCTAGCCAGAACCCCAGTGCTCATAGTTTGTGTCCTAAATGTGTATGCCTGTGAACGGCCGAACTGTGTCACTTAGGCTCTGCTAATCGAAACCTCAGTGCTCATGTTCTCTCTGCCTTTAAATTTGTCATTATAGGCTAGTGACTACATTTATTTCACAGCCATTTTCACTGCACTTAAGTAACTTATAAGTCACCTATATGTCTAACCTTCACTTGCTGAAGGTTAGGTGCAAAGTTACTAAGTGTGAGGGCCCCCTTGCACTAGCAAAGGTGCCCCCACATAGTTCAGGGCCATTTCCCCAGACTTTGTGAGTGCAGGAACACCAATATATGTGTCCACTACATATAGGTCAATACCTATATGTAGCTTCACAATGGTAACTCTGAATATGGCCATGTAACATGTCTAAGATCATGGAAGTGTTCCCACATTCCAAATATGGTATTAGGGAGCCAATTCCATTTATCCTGGGGGCTCTACTATGGACCCCCAGTACTGCCAAACCAGCTCTCTGGGGTTTTCTCTGCAGCTACAGTTGCTGCCACCCCACAGACAGTGTTCTGCTATCCTGGGGTCTGGGCAGCCCAGTCCCAGAAAGGAAGAACAAAGCATTTCCTCTGAGATCAGGGTGTTACACCCTCTCTCTTTGGAAATAGGTGTTAAAGGCAAGGGAGGGGTAGCTCCTCCCAGCCACTGGAAATGCTTTGAAGGGCACAGATGGTTCCCTTCTTGCATAAGCCAGTCTACACCAGTTTAGAGAACCCCCAGTACCTGCTCTGGCGCAAAACTGGACAAAAGAAAGGGGAGTGACCACTCCCCTGTCCATCACCACCCTAGGAGTGGTGCCCAGAGCTCCTCCAGTGTGTTTCAGACCTCTGCCATCTTGTTTCGAGAGGTGTGGGGGCACTCTGGAGGTCTCTGAGTGGCCAGTGCCAGCAGGTGACGTCAGAGACCTCTCCTGATAGGTGCATACCTGCCTAGGTGGCCAATCGTCCTCTGAGGGCTATTTAGGGTCTCTCTGTAGGAAAGTACCATCTTGCCTGGCATGTTACCCCCATTTTTACTGTATGTATGTTTGTTTTGCCCATGTGTCACTGGGATCCTGCTAGCCAGGACCCCAGTGCTCATACGTTTATGCCATGTATGTGCTCACTGTGTGGTGACTAACTGTATCACTGAGGCTCTGCTAACCAGGACCTCAGTGTTTGTGCTCTCTCTGCTTTTAAAATTTATAATTTTACCAATTCTCATTGGCACACTGGAGTACCCTTATAATTCCCTTTTTATATGGTACCTAGGTACCCAGGGAATTGGGGTTCCAGGAGATCCCTATGGGCTGCAGCATTTCTTTTGCCACCCACAGGGAGCTCAGACAATTCTTACACAGGACTGCCACTGCAGCCTGAGTGAAATACTTACACGTTATTTCACAGCCATTTTAACACTGCACTTAAGTAACTTATAAGTCACCTATATGTCTAACCCTCACTTAGTGAAGGTTAGGGGAAAAGTTACTAAGTGTGAGGGCACCCTGGCACTGGTCAAGGTGCCCCCACATTGTTCAGGGCAATTTCCCTGTACTTTGTGTGTGCGGGGACACCATTAGCAGCGTGCACTACATATAGGTTACTACCTAAATGTAGCTTCACAATGGTAACTCCGAAAATGGCCATATAACATGTCTAGGATCATGGAACTGTCACCCCCAATACCATTCTGGTGGGACAATACCATGCATAACCTGGCTCTCCTAACTTTCCGGGGTCTCCACTGCAGCTACTGCTGCTGCCAACCCCTCAGACAGGTTTCTGCCCCTCTGGGGCTTGGGCAGCCTAGTCCCAGGAAGGAAGAACAAAGGATTTCCTCTGAGAGAGGGTGTTACACCCTATCCCTTTGGAAATAGGCGTGAAGGGCCTGGGAGGAGTAGCCTCTCCTGGCCTCTGGAAATGCTTTGAAGGGCACATATGGTGCCCTCCTTGCATAAGCCAGTCTACACCGGTTCAGGGAACCCCCCAACCCTCCTCTGGCGCGAAACTGGACATATAAAAGGGGAGTGACCACTCCCCTGACCAGCACCTCCCAGGGGAGGTGCCCAGAGCTCCTCCAGTGTGTCCCAGACATCTGCCATCTTGGATGCAGAGGTGTGAGGGCACAATGGACAGCTCTGAGTGACAGCAGGTGACGTCAGAGACCCCTCCTGATAGGTGCTTACCTTTCTCTGTAGCCAATCCTCCTCTGAGGGCTATTTAGGGTCTCTCCTGTGGGCATCTCACCAGATAACGAATGCAAGAGCTCATCAGAGTTCCTCTGCACGTCCCTCTTCGACTTCTGCCAAGGATTGACCACTGACTGCTCCAGGACACCTGCAAAATTGCAACAAAGTAGCAAGACGACTACCAGCAACATTGTAGCGCCTCATCCTGCCGGCTTTCTCAACTGTTTCCTGGTGGTGCCTGCTCTGAGGGCGGTCTGCCTTCACCCTACACTGAAAGCCAAGAAGAAATCTCCAGTGGGTCGACGGAATCTTCCCCCTGCTAACACAGGCACCAAACTTCTGCATCACGGGTGCCTCTGGGTCCTCTCTCATCCTGACTAGCGTGGTCCCTGGAACACAGGAGCTGGGTCCAAGTGTCTCCCACAGTCCAGTGGCCCTTCTGTCAAAAGTTGGTAGAGGTAAGTCCTTAGGTCCCCACGCCAGACAGCAAACCTGTGCACTGAAGGATTTGCAGCTGCTCTGGCTTCTGTGCACTTTTCCAAGGATTCCTTTGTGCACAGCCTAGCCTGGATCCCCAGCTCTCCGTCCTGCAGTGCTCAACCCACTGAGTTGGACTCTGACGTCGTGGGACCCTCCTTTGTGGCTCTGAGTTGACTGCTCTCCTCAGATCTTCTAAGTGCCTGCTCTGGTACTTCTGGGGGTGCTGCCTGCTTCTGTGGGGGCTCCCTGAGATGCTGAGTGCCTCCTCTGTCTCCTCCTCCAAGGGGCGACATCCTGGTCCTTCCTGGTCCCCAGCAGCACCCAAAAATCCTCAACCACGACCCTTGCAGCTAGCAAGGCTTGTTTGCTGTATTTCTGCAAGGAAACACTTCTGCAACATCCAGCATGCCATGGGACATCTTCCATCCAAAGGAGAAGTTCCTAGCACTTTTTGTTGTTGCAGAATCTTTGGCTTCTTCCACCCAGAGGCAGCCCTTTTGCACCTTCATCTGGGGTTTTCCGGACTCCTGCCCCCCTGGACACTTTTGTGACTCTTGGACTTGGTCCCCTTGCTTTGCAGGTCCTCAGGTTCAGGAATCCATCTTCAGTGTTTTGCTGGTGCTTGTGGTTCTTGCAGAATCCCCCTATCACGACTATTGTGTCTTTCTGGGATAGTAGGGTAACTTTACTCCCACTTTCTAGGGTCTTGGGGTGGGGTATTTTGGACACCCTTACTGTTTTCTTACAGTCCCAGTGACCCTCTACAAGCTCCCATAGGTCTGGGGTCCATTCGTGATTCGCATTTCACTTTTGGAGTATATGGTTTGTGTTGCCCCTAGACCTATGTTCACCTATTGCATCCTATTTTGATTCTACATTGTTTGCACTACTTTTCTTACTGTTACTTACCTGTTTTGGGTTTGTGTACATATAAATTGTGTATATTATTTACCTCCTAAGTGAGGGTATTCTCTGAGATACTTTTGGCATATTGTCACTAAAATAAAGTACCTTTATTTTTTGGTAACTCTGAGTATTGTGTTTTCTTATGATATTGTGCTATATGATATAAGTGGTATAGTAGTAGTTTTCCATGTCTCCTAGTTCAGCCTAAGCTGCTTTGCCATAGCTACCTTGTATCAGCCTAAGCTGCTAGAAACACCTCTATTCTACTAATAAGGGATAACTGGACCTGGCACAGGGTGTAAATACCACAAGGTACCCACTATAAGCCAGGCCAGCCTCCTACACTCCTCTGCACTTCTCTCTTCGACTTCTGCCAAAGATCGACAGCTGACTGCTCCAGAACGCCTGCAAAACAGCAACAAAGTTGCCAGAAGACTACCAGTGACATTGTAGTGTCTAATCCTGCCGGCTAGCTCAACTCTTTCCTGGTGGTGCATGCTCTGGGGGCTGCCTGCCTTCACCCTGCACTGGAAGCCATGAAGAAATCTCCTGTGGGTCAACGGAATCTTACTCCTGCTTCAGCAGGCACCAAACTTCAGCTTCACTAGTACTCTGGGTCCCCTCTCATCCTGACAAGTGTGGCCCCTGGAACACAGGTGGTGGACCCAAGTGACCCAGACTGTCCAGTGGTCCAACTGTCCGAATTTGGAGGAGGTAAGTCCTTGCCTTTTGTTCCCCAGACAGTAATCCTGTGCACCATGTGAACTGCAGCTACAAGGGCTTCTGTGCACATTTCCAAGAAATCCTGCATGCACAGCTGAACCTAGGTCCCCATTACTCAGTCCTGTGATGCCCAGCTCCCTGAGTTGAACTCCGATGTTGTGGGACCTCTCTTTGCAGTGTTGAGACAACCACCATGTTCAGTCTTCTTAAACCTGTGTTCAAGGACTTCTGTGGGTGCTTCCTTCCTGTCCGTGGGCTCTCTACATTGCTGAGGGCCCCCTCTGTCTCCTCTCCCAAGTGGTGACATTCTGGTCCTTCCTGGGCCCGGGCAGCACCCTTTTTCTCCAACCATGACTCTTGCAAGTAGTGTGTTATTTTGCCAAGGAAACAACTCTGAATCCTCCAGCAAGCCATGGGACATCTTCTGCACGAAGAAGAACTTTCTACCTCCTTACGTTGTTGCAAAACCTGCAGCTTCTTCCAACCAGAGGCAGCCACTGACTGCAAAGCACTGAAGACAGATTCCTGGACCTGAGGACCTGCAAAGAAAGGGGACCAAGTCCAAGAGTCACGCAAGTGTCCAGAGGGGCAGGAGCCCACTAAACCCCGGATGAAGGTACAAAAGGGCTGCCTCTGGGTGGAAGAAGCCAAAGATTCTGCAACAACGGAAGGTGCCAGGATCTTCTCCTTTGGTCAGAAGATGTCCAACGGCATGCTGGAGGATGCAGAGTTGTTTCCACGCAGAGAGACCGCAAACAAGCCTTGCTAGCTGCAAGAGTTGCGGTTGAGGATTTTGGGTGCTGCCAGGGCCCAGGAAGGACCAGGAGATTGCCCCTTGTAGGAGGAGACAAAAGGGGCACTCAGCAATACAGAGAGCCCACGCAGAACCAGGCAGCACCCGCAGAAGCACCTGAACAGGCATTCAGAAGATCTGAGCACAGCAGTCATCTCAGCACAACAAAAGAGGGTCCCACGAAGTTGGAGTCCAACTCAGCGAGTTGGGCAATACAGGACGGAGTGCTAGGGACTTGGGCTATGCTGTGCACAAAGGAAACCTTGCAAAAGTGCACAAAAGCCCTAGCAGCTGCAGTTCACGCAGTACAAAGGATTACTGTCTGGCGTGGGGAGGCAAGGACTTACCTCCACCAAATTTGGACAGAAGGGCCACTGGACTGTCAGGGACACTTGGATCTGGCTCCTGTGTTCCAGGGACCATGCTCGTCAAGATGAGAGGGGACCCAGAGGACCGGTGATGCAGAAGTTTGGTGCCTGCGTTAGCAGGGGGAAGATTCCGTCGACCCACAGGAGATTTCTTCTTGGCTTCCAGTGCAGGGTGAAGGCAGACAGACCTCAGAGCATGCACCACCAGGAGGTAGTCGAGAAAGCCATCAGGCTGAGGCGCTACAATGTTACTGGTAGTCTTCTTGCTACTTTGTTGCGGTTTTGCAGGTGTCTTGGAGCAGTCAGCATTCGATCCTTGGCAGAAGTCGAAGAGAGAAGTGCAGAGGAACTCTGGTGAGGTCTTGCATTCGTTATCTGAAGAGAAACCCAGAGGAGAGACCCTAAATAGCCCTTAGAGGAGGATTGGCTACAGAGTGAGGTAAGTACCTATCAGGAGGAGTCTCTGATGTCACCTGCTGGCACTGGCCACTCGGAGGTCTCCATTGTGCCCTCACACATCTACATTCAAGATGGCAGAGGTCTGAAACACACTGGAAGAGCTCTGGGCACCTCCCCTGGGGACGTGCTGGTCAGGGGAGTGGTCACTCCCCTTTCCTTTGTCCAGTTTCGCGCCAGAGGAGAGCTGTGGGGATCCCTGAACCGGTGTAGACTGGCTTCTGCAAGGAGGGCACCATCTATGTCCTTCAAACCATTTCCAGAGGCCAGGAGAGGCTACTCCTCTCAGACCCTTAACACCTATTTCCAAAGGGAGAGAGTGTAACACCCTCTCTCAGAGGAAATCCTTTGTTCTGCCTTCCTGGGACTGGGCTGCCCATGCCCCAGGGGGGCAGAAACCTGTCTGAGGGTTGGAAGGAGCGGTAGCTGCAGAGAAAACCCCAGAGAGCTAGTTTGGCAGTGCCTGGGCTCTATGCTGGAGCCCCGGAGATGCATGGAATTGTCCCCCCAATACCAGAATTGTATTGGGGTGACAATTCAATGATCCTAGACATGTTATATGGCCATGTTCGGAGTTACCATTTTGACGCTACATATAGGTATTGACCTATATGTAGTACACGTGTGTAATGGTGTTCCCGCACTCACAAAGTATGGGGAATTTGCCCTGAACAATGTGGGGGCACCTTGGCTAGTGCCAGGGTGCCCTAACACTAAGTAACTTTGCACCTAACCTTCTCTAAGTGAGGGTTAGACATATAGGTGACTTATAAGTTACTTAAGTGCAGTGTAAAATGGCTGTGAAATAATGTGGACGTTATTTCACTCAGGCTGCAGTGGCAGTCCTGTCTAAGAATTGTCTGAGCTCCCTATGGGTGGCAAAAGAAATGCTGCAGCCCATAGGGATCTCCTGGAACCCCAATACCCTGGGTACCTAGGTAACATATACTAGGGAATTATAAGGGTGTTCCAGTGTGCCAATGAGAATTAGTAAAATTAGTCACTAGCCTGCAGTGACAATTTTAAAAGCAGAGAGAGCATAAACACTGAGGTCCTGGTTAGCAGAGCCTCAGTGATACAGTTAGGAACCACACAGGGAGCACATATAGGCCACAAACTTAAGAGCACTGGGGTCCTGGCTAGCAGGATTCCAGTGACACATATCAAACACACTGACAACATAGGGTTTTCACTATGAGCACTGGGCCCTGGCTAGCAGGATCCCAGTGAGACAGTAAAAATGCACTGACATATACTCACAAACAGGCCAACAGTGGGGGTAACAAGGCTAGAAAGAGGCTACCTTCCTACATTGGTTGGACCCATATGGGTCTGCCACTGCCAGGAAGCATCCATCTGAGGAGGAATCCGTAGATGATGTTGTTGATCCGGTCTCCCCCGTAACACTCCCCTCGCCCTCCGTCCTACTGGTCTCCTTGGCTCCGCTGGTCTCAGCCACCTGGGTCCCATGGGTTGCAGCTTCCCCACTCGCCAGTGCCCCTTCTCCTTTGCCTGATGGTGCTGATGCACACAAAGACAGTGGAAGAAAGGGAGGGTAGTTGAGAAAGAAAGGGTGCAATGGGTCAATACCTACCCATCTTTCACACACAGCACACAATCTGCTGCCATGCCATTGCGTGCCTTTGAACTGACGCACATCTGGCTGAAATCATAGGACAAACTAAAGCTATGCAGTAAAAACCTACTGATGTGGACACATATAGCACACTTTGACTTCATGAAGGGTCCTACAATGCACAATAGCACAGTACTTGCCACACTATCATGCTCATTTACATAGACATACTGTTACCCATACGATTCCTGCATGGCAAGGTTGCATGCCATGACATTCTTTCACAATTTGGACAGTAACATCTTGGCCTCCTGCAGCCATTTACACCTACAGTATGAGGCAGCTGTTTGAGAACTCACCAATTTCCTCAGTCATAGTGGCAGGCTATTACTGACGGCAATTTCCTGACCCCTCAGGTATACTGTTGCTGATGGAAGGATCTGCTCACTCAAAGGTTGTTTGAATGTGTCCTGACAAACTCTAACATGGGAGTAAGTCCCCTTATGAGTCACTCTCTGCATGGCACTGGCAGACAACATAGAGAAACAAATCCTGCCAGGGTGGCTCATACTTATAGCCAATGCGCAAGTACCAATAATCCACACCACATCTTCCCACTAGTAGGCTACCCAATACCCATATGTGCCTACCATTAGCCAGTTTTGAGTTTGTACTTACCCACTTGTGGCTGCTGTGCTGCCCTCAAGCGCCCATCCACCTCAGGGTAGGCCACCGCCAAAATGCTGGCTATTGGGGGGGGTCAGGGTCGAACGGGCACCCCTGCCTCATAGGAAGGGCATCTCTGGTTGGGCCTCAGCAGACTTCTGGGCCCAGCGTCTCAGGTCCACTCACCACTTTCTGTAGTGGGTGCTCCGCCGGGCATAGACTCCCAGGGTCCGCACTTGCTTGGCGATGGCATGATGGGCACTGACCACCATGGGTGACACAGACAGAAGGAGAAAGTAATGTAGAGTGGTATCACAATAACAGCAGTGGACTCCACAAATCAGACACATCTCATGACCACAAACATGTGCACATATGCCACTAACGGACCAAATCCTTTGCCATCTGCATGCTTCTTGCACGATTGTCTGGAGTCAAGTGAGCTATGCAACAAAAAATGGTGGTCACGACCATCAGTGATCATCATTGGCCCCAGTCTCCCAAAGGCAACAATGTTAGCCAATGAGGAGTTGCACGGCAGTTGAGACCACCTATCGCCAGGACAACAAACACTGGCAGAACCATGTCACTTCCATCTGTCCTGTGCTTGCAGGACATGCGGCTGCCATTTTACATGTATGTTGTGTATTGTAGATGAATGATTAGTCCCCCATGGATGATTTTAGTGAGATGTGCACAAATGACCTCTGTTCACAAATGTCAACATGGTTAACACATTTGATATTCATGCATAGTGTTGTTGGATATACAGATAACTATGACACAACATGTGCATTCACTTGCTGCCTCATAGGCAGAGTAACCATATCTATATGTTCAAATTTGACATACATATCATTGGTAATAGAGTGTTGTAACATGGAAGTGCTAATGTATCATGTCTGGCTAACTCTCTGTCTGGACCTGGAACTGTCATCAATGGTGGCTTACAGGGTCACTCAACGTGGCCTTTTAGATTCAGTGTACCTCAGCGTTATGTCCACACTAGTCTTGTGTGCTACATGTATTGTGTTTGGTGGCTTGTGAACTGACATCAACTTGTGGGTATTCCTCTCTTCCATTCCTGGATTCCATGAAATGGTGAGAATGAGACATGCATCTTTGTACCGGGCCCTTGTCGATCTTGCTACCCTGGAACAAAGACACATCATACAGAACTATTGTCTGAACCATCAGACCATCATGGAACTGTGTAACCAGGTGGAGCCAGATTTCTTGTCTGCCATATGTCATCCCTATGCCATACCTCCAGCAGTTCAGGTGTTGTCTGTGCTATACTTCCTTGCCTCAGGCTCATTCCAGATCATAGTGGGCTTTGCAGCAAGGATGTCACAGCCCATGTTCAGTCATATGTTGAAGAATGCACTGTGTGCTTTACTCAAACTTCTGGACAGCTACATCAGGTTCCCCCAACATGCAGATTTGCCCACTGTTAAAGCTGACTTCTATGATATGGCACATATCCCTCATGTGATAGGGGCCATAGATGGCACCCACATTGGTTTGGTACGTCCCAGGGCCAATGAACAAGTGTACAGGAACAGGAAAAACCTTTACTCCATAAATGTCCAGGTGGTGTGTCTTGCTGACCAGTATGTCTCCCAAGTGGATCTGTGCATGACTCCTACATTCTGGGAACATTAATGTCACACACATGATGGCACAACTACAGAGAGAGAGGGCCTGGTTCATTGGTAGGTCTCCAATTGTATGTGTGCATCTGTTATCTCAACTCTCTTCACATACTGCCCCCTGTCACTACCAGTATTGTTATGTGTCAAATCTTTCTGCACACAGGTGACTCTGGCTATCCTAATGTGCTGTGGCTGCTGACACCAGTGAGATACCCAACAACAGAAAGGGAAAACCGTTTCAATGAGGCACACGACAGGACAAGGCGTGTCATCGAGAGGACATTTGGGCTACTGAAGGCCAGATTCCGATGTCTACATGTCTCAGGAGGTGCCCTTCTCTATAGACCATGTCAGATAGTTGTTGCCTCTGCATGCTACACAATCTAGACCTGAGACATCACATACCATTACTGGATGTTGAGGAGGTGGCAGTTGGACCAGTGGCTGATGATGGTGACATAGATAGTGATGAGGAGGCAGATGATGAGGATGCAGATGACACTAGAACAGAGTTGACCCAAAAATACTTCCTATTACATGCAGGTATGTGTTTCTTCTGTTGTATGTATATTGTACTTCTTTTTGCCTTGTGACATTTCTTCTCCTGATGTTGTCCTATCAGTGGAGGTAGCAAGTGAAGCTATCCCACTGTGTGGGTTTGGAGGAAAACATGTTGGCCATCAGGAGAGGAGTTACTGTTCTGATGTCAGAGCTATTTTTGCTTTGCTGTAGTCTAGTATCACATCAGCAATGCCTTGGGCATATCCCCTGCACTTCTCTGTCAACTGCAATTGGACTGCCACACATATAGTGGTTGACAATATTGCTATCCATCATCACTGTAGACAATGGCCGTTTATGGAACATTAGTTTGACTGACAGTGGGACTTGCCTTTAGTGGAGTAATGCCAGCTGTAACGGATGTACCATTGGGAATGCATGTCTGGAACATGTGGGTCTGTCATGGTAATATGTGTTTATATTCCCCTTGCATATTGGCATGAGGTATCTTGACAATTAACTGCATTTGTGTTGGTTGTGCAACATTGATTCCTATCGTGATGATTGTCTGTGTCTTGGTCGCTTTGCAGATCTGTTGGGTGGTGCTACTCTGGTTCCTGGCTTGACTGGTGGATCCCTTGACACAAGATTTCAGTATATGTCTGTTCTACTGTCATACTCCCTGCACATTGCACCCTCTTCTGTGCATCTTTCAGAGTTTAATGGTCAATGTGTTAACTATAATGACATTGTGTACAACAGTAAATCTTATATGTTACAATAAAGACAGGTAAGCAGTAGCTGTGCTCAATGCTGTTTATTCTGATACACAAGTGCAGTGGGTGAAGAGTGGGGTAATGGTGGCTGAAATCATCATAGCAGTTGGTCCAGCTGCAGCTAGTAAAGTTCCAGTATCCAAGGGCGGTGGGAAAATGGAGACATGACAGTGGAAAGTCAACAGTGTGTGTCAGTGGCACACAAAGGAGAATGTTCATGACAGGGTCACTTCCTGGCAGTAGATGTGGTCTTGGTGTCAGGTCCTGCAGGATGTCTGGATGGATGACCCCATTTGTTTGGGGGTCTCTCAGCCACAGAGGGAGGGATGCTAGTGGCCTGTGGGTTCTCTGGCAGGGCCCCCATTCCACTAGCTGCAGCAGAAGTGGATGGCTCAGGTGGTATGTGGCTAGTGGAAGGGGCCTGCTGCTGCATGGAGAACGCACACGGGATAGTATTACGTTTTTTTAGCACCCCTGCAATGGAGGCCATGGTGGCATTGTGGGCCTGCCACTGCTGCATGGCTCCTGGTTATATTCCCTCTACAGCATCTGGTTCTCCTGGAAGGTTGAGAGGATCTAGCCCATCTTGTCCTGGGATTGCTAGTATGCTTCCTGGACTTTGGTGATGGCTTGCTGGACAGTTGTTTCCCTTGGGGGGCCCATTCCTTGGCCTACAGGTGCCTTCTAACTGCCCCTGACCCCCTCTGCCTGTGCACTTGCCACAGTGTGCCCACTCCCAGTTACACCAGGACCTTCATTGTCTTGGGTGTGAGGGGTTGACTTTAGTCCCTGTACTGGGGGCACACTTCTGATTGACCAGTCCTTGTTAGACAGGTTTGGGGATGAGGGGTTGGCTGTTCTGTTGTTGCCACTTGGGTGGAGGATTCAGATGTGGTCAGGGTGGGGCTGGTGGTGGCGGACTGACCAGTTGTCCCAGATGGGCCAGGTAAGTCATCATAGTCCAGACATCCACTGGGGCCTTCATCCTGGGGAGGGCTGCGTGTCTCTGGCATTCTCTGCAGGCTGTCAGTGGCAGGTGTACCTGTGGATGGAGAGGAAGAGAGTTACATTATGGAGATGTACTTCTTTGTTTCATAGTCTGGTGCATGCAGTGGCCTAACTTGCTTCCTAGTGAAGGCAATGACAGATGCAACAATGCAGACATTGAGGGTCATTCACCGACCACGGGAGCACCGCCAACAGGCTGGCGGTGCTCCTAAGGGCATTCTGACCGTGGCGGTTCAGCCGCGGCCAGAAAGGGTAAACCGGCGGTCTCCCGCCGGTTTACCGCTGCCCTACAGAATCCTCCATGGCGGCGGAGCGCGCTCCGCCACCATGGGGATTCTGACACCCCCTACCGCCATCCTGTTCCTGGCGGGTCTCCCGCCAGGAACAGGATGGCGGTAGGGGTTGCTGCGGGGCCCCTGGGGGCCCCTGCAATGCCCATGCCAATGGCATGGGCACTGCAGGGGCCCCCGTAAGAGGGCCCCACAAAGTATTTCAGTGTCTGCTATGCAGACACTGAAATACGCAACGGGTGCAACTGCACCCGTCGCACCTTCCCACTACGCCGGCTCAATTCTGAGCCGGCGTCCTCGTGGGAAGGTAGAGCCCAGGGCAAATCTCAAAATACCCTCAGCGGTCTTGCGACCACGGAGCGGTATTTTGTCGGGGGAACATTGGCGGGCGGCCTCTGCCGCCCGCCAATGTTAGAATCACCCCCATTGTCTTTGGGACATGGATTGTGACATTGGCTCCATTTACCATTGTGGGTTGTGGATAGTGGCAAGCATTGCGTTCATTGACATGTAGTAGTTCTCACTCAATACATCCAGTTGGTGTAGCTGGTGTGATGGTTTTACATGCAGGTGTTCTGCTGTGAAGTTGTAATAGCAGCTTTTCATGTGTAGAGAGTAATGCATTGTGGGAGTTGTAGGACTTGCCATTGTGAGCGCTATCTGTGCACAAGGTAGGGACTACATGAGGATAGTGACAGCAGGGTGGTGTGGCATGAAGGGGAGGGCCATTAGGTGATTGGAGGGGCAGAAGTGTGAGATGGGGTGAATTGGGGAGTGATAGGGTGGTGGTGATGCATGCTGTACAGGTGCCATTGGGGCCAGTGAAATATTGCTGACTTACCAGAGTCTAGTCCTCCGGTTATTCCATTAAGGCCCTCTGGATTCATTATGTCCCAGACCTTCTCCTCCCACGATGTGAAATCAGGAGGAGGAGGTTGGGTTCCACCGCCAGTCTTGTTGATGGCAATCTGGTGTCATGAGGCCATGGAATGCACCTTGCCCCTAAGGTTGTTCCATCTCTTCCAGATGTCCTCTCTTGTGCGTGGATGGGTCAACTATCCTTTGCCATAACACAATTTTCCTGGCTATGGATGTTTGCTGGACGTGTGCTCCCAACAGTTGTGGCTCTACCCTGATGATTTCATCTACCATGACCCTCAACTCTTCGCCTATAAATCATGGGTGGTTTTGAGGGGACATGGTGGTTGTGATGTGGTTCATGGGTGGAGGGGTGTTGTGTGCAAGGGTGGGGTGATTGGGTCTTGGTAGGGTGGGTGTGCCTTGTTTTGTGTGCTGGTGTGTTGTGGTGTTTGTGTGCAGTTGTGATGTGTGTATGTTGTTGATGGTGCAGTTATGTGACGTGTATTTGTGTCATGGAGTATAAGTGGTAGGTGATGGGTTTGTGGATCCTCGCTGTCTTCCTGTGGTTGCAGTTTCAAAGGATTGTGGATTGTGTGTAGGTATGTTTTATAGTGGTAGGTGTGGGTATGTGTAGTGTGGCAATGTGTGCCAATAGTTTACTGCTGTGCAATGACCGTTGTGCTGATTTGTGGGTCGTAATATGGAGGGGTGGGTGGTGTCAGCCTGGTGGTACTGGTGGTGGGACCGCCTCCCTCCCTCAGTTGGCCTGGCGTTGTCGGATTTGTGTCTGTTCTTCAGTGTGTGACTCGTAATACAGCGGTCGGGATACCACCATCACTGGCAGTCTTTTGGCGGCCATCACCACTGCCGTCTTCCATAAAGACCGCCAAACGTGTAATGAGAGCCTGAGTGTCCTGTGTTTATAATTGTCTGGGTGGAATGCAAAAGGGGAGCTGTCAACCAGCACAGACCAGACATAGGCCCTCATTATGACATTGGAGGTAAATCCTGCTTACCTCCACAGTGACGGCCACCAACATACCGCCGCGGTGGCAGATATCCGTTTGCCATATTATGACACACACGCCCCAAACCGACAGAATACAGCCATATACACATATCCACCAGCCCAAAGGTCAGTGCTAAAGTGGCGCTACCAACACCCATACCATTACGCCAACAAAACAATGACCCACGAATCACCATGGCAGACATTCAACGGCAGGAAACCATTGGCAGTACACACCGCCATGCTCAAAATGGACACCCAAATACTAAACTACACAACATTGGCCAATTAAGAAAACACATACCTGACACTCATACACACACCACACCCACCACCCACACCCCTACAAAACACACACCCACATTACCCACAACCCCTTACGAATACAAATCATTGCCACCAGACAGACATCAAGACCACTACAACTACACACACACCCATACATCCCTCATGCACTCCACTACGCACACCCAACCACACTACCCAACACCCACACACTTACACACACCACCCATGGCCCCAGAAAGGAACCCCCGTTTCACAGATGAGGAGATGCGGGTCATGGCCACAGCTCTTTGGAGCACAGGTACAGCAGATTTCCATTGCAAGGAAGATGGAGCTATGGCGGAGAATTGTAGACAGGGTGAACACCGTGGGACAGCATCCAAGAAAAAGGGATGACATCAGGAAGAGGTGGAACGACCTACGGGAAATCTACGTTCCGTGGCAGCAAGGCACCAGCCTGCCATACAGAGAACTGGAGGTGGACCCCCACCTCCTCCCCCACAGCTCACATCTTGGGAGGAGCAATTCTTGGCATTACTGCATCCAGAGGGACACACTGGAGTAGCCAGAGGACTGGACACTGGTAAGTCAATATTTACCACTTATCAACCCCCATACCTGCATGGCATCTCACACTCTCACCCTCACTCACATCATACCACTCCATCCCACACACTGCACCAACGCAGATGACTAACTCCAATGCCAAACCCTGCATGCAACACCAATGCATGGACAGCCCTCTCAGCCCTGCATGAACACCCACCACCAAAGCATGCACAGCATAGGGGTACTAACAATCCCACAATACATCACCATACACATTCAAAGGTGGCAGGGCAACAGCAACGATAGAGGGGAAGCTTGGGAAAGTTCATGCCTGTGAAAGCTATGACACAGGCATGAAGCATAATACATCACTTACATTCCCACAGGTGCCCCAGCCAACGTCAGCGTAGAGGAGGTGCCACAACAAACCAGTCCCCCAACAGATGATGCCCCCAATGATGACAGTAACTCTGGACTTCAGG
Source organism: Pleurodeles waltl (assembly GCF_031143425.1). Taxonomy (NCBI): domain Eukaryota; kingdom Metazoa; phylum Chordata; class Amphibia; order Caudata; family Salamandridae; genus Pleurodeles; species Pleurodeles waltl. The sequence continues at coordinate 46,085,063 of NC_090436.1, forward strand.
ATTTGGATCAACAACATGGCCCATCAGGGACCACTGAATAATCGGTCATCCCAGCCCACTCACAGTCCACCACAGAGCCTCCCCCATCAGTATCCAACACCACAGCACCTACCCAAAGCCCCACACCTCTGTCCCCAGGACACGTCAATCAGCAGTGTGTCCACCTGTACAGGGACCCCAGTCCACACCTCGCCCCCAAGAAAATGAGGTAGCTGGGGTCAGTGGCAGTGGGCACATCGTTCAGGGGACTGGGAGACAGGGCAACAGGGACACTGGGAGGACCAGTGTGCGCCAGGGGGTGACAGGCCCAGGGAACTGACTCTTCAGGAGGCACTCACTAATGTCCTGGGGGATTACCAACAATCCCAGGACACGATGGGCCAGATCCTGAACAACATGCGGAAGAACAAGCGGCTGCAGGAGGAACACCATCGGGAGATCAGGGAGGACTTGCAGGCCTTCACCACCATCATCTTCTCCATAGCAGGGGTGCTGGCAGACATGGCCAACATCATGAAGGAATGGAAAGCACACCAGCGGGCCCCTACCACTAGACAGTCTATTGACCATACCACAACTTCCACTGCAGCTAGTGGGCAGGAGGCCCCACCACAGGACCCACAAGCCACCAACACCCTTCCCCCTGCACTAGGTGAACCACCCTGCAAACATTCCATGCGAGCCAGACAGAAGCCAGAGACACTTGCCACGACGAAGACCACCACCAGGAAATGAGACTCTCCTGATTGTCCCCCTTGTGTCCCACACTGTCACCTTGTCCACTTTGAACTGCCTTTGCTCCCCTTCCCATGGCCCACTGGACACCAGACCTGTGCTATAAACAGACTAGAACAATACCCTGGACGTTCCTTCACCATCACCCCATACCATTGCACTTTTCAGTCATTCATTTGCACCACAATAAACACCCTCAAAAACAATTTGGGTGACACTGTTTTATGTGTTGGAAATGTCACATCTAGTGCAAATGATCTGAACACTGTGATAGCATACAATTAATGACCTCTAACTGTCTGCAGTGATCACATCAGGACATTGTTGTCATATCACCAACATCTGGAAAATGAAAAGCCCTCGGTGACAGTAAGTTGAGATGCAAAATAAGTGAATGCCATCATGCTACAGTCACACAGATTAAATCAATAGTCAGAGCAATGATCAGTTCCACTGTCTCACCTGTATGTCATTGGAAATATTGACGGATAACTGATGCTCTGTTGTCCACATCCTCCTCCTCCTCCTCACTGTCCTCAGGGTGCACTGCTGCCACAGGGGCATCTCCAGTTTCCTCCTCCTCCAGTCTCCTCCTCCTGAGGGCCAGGTTGTGCAACATGCAGCATGCCACTACTATCTGGCAGATCTTTCTGGGTGAGTAGCACAGGGATCCACCTGTCAGATGGAGGCACCTGAACCTGGCCTTCAGGAGGCTAAAGGTCCTATTGATTATTCTTCTTGTTCACCCATGTGCCTCATTATAACAGTCCTCAGCCCCTGTCCTGGCATTCCTCACAGGGGTCAGGAGCCATGATAGGTTTGCTTAGCCAGGGTCACCTGCAAGTATTGAGGGACAACATTTAGCCTTACACAATGCTATCGGGATAACACTTGGAGGCATACACTGACATACAGTGGGTGGAAACTCTGGCTCACCTATTAGCCACACCCTGTGCCTCTGTATTTGGGCCATCACATTTTTGATGCTGCTATTCCTCAGGACAAAGGCATCATGCACCGATCCAGGATACTTGGCCTTGATGTGGGAGATGTACTGGACCTCCAGGCACACCTTTTGCACATTCAGCGAGTGGAAACTGTTACGATTTCTAAACACTTGTTCATTCTGGCGGGGGGGGACAAACGTAATATGTGCCCCATTGCATAGAATCCTGCCTTTACAGTAGCCAAATCTTCCACCTTGGGGAAAGCAATGTAGCTGCACATATGTTTCACCAGGGCAGACAAAACCCTTGCCAGCACGATTGAGAACATTGGCTGTGACATTCCTGATGCCAAGCCCAATGTCACCTGGAAAGAACAAGTTGCCAGGAAATGGAGCACTGACAGCATTTGCACAAGAGGGGGGATCCCAGTAGGATGATGGATAGCTGATATCAGGTCAGGCTCCTATTGGGCACACAGTTCAGTGACTGTGGCCCTGTCCAGTCTATAAGTCAGTATAAGGTGCCTGTCCTCCAGTGAAGCCAAGTCCACAAGGGGTCTGTACACGGGGGTTTGTCTTCTCCTACCATTCATCCACAGCAGTAGGTATCTAAAGGACACAAGAGTGATTAGGCTGTCACAATTTGAACAATAGAACCCACACATCAGTGTACATAGTGCATTTATGTGATGGGACAGTGGGAATGGAAAGGTATGTGCAAATCTAGGCAGTGAGCAGTTAAGGTTAATCTGATTGTTGTCCACCACCATGAAATGGCGACCGCCTGTCCTTTATGTAGGGACAGGTGGAAGTGAGGTAACTCCGCCGACATTGGGCATCGTGGCGAAATGCGGTCTTGCACCACAGTGCGATTCCTCATTGGATGATATAAGGCTCTATGGAGTGGCCAATGGGTATCAGCGCCGGCAGTGACGGTGTACACCGCCGAAGGCATGACCACCATTTTCTATTTGAATCCTCACTTGTTTCCTGACCTTCAACAGGAGAACACGTACACTGCGACCTGTGCCTGATGCATGTGGGAAGGATGCTTGGAGATGTGTGTGAAAGCATCATGTCATCAGGGGGGAATGCCTTGTGGTGGTGTACATGGTGGGCGGCGGGCGATGTGTGTGCCAATTGTATGTGTAATGGTGTCCTCCTGCCTGTATCGCCTCCGCAGGTCAGCGCCCATCAAAAGAAGGGATTATGGCATGCCATTGCCAAGGATGTGCAGACCCTGGGGGTCTATGGCAGGGGGAGAACCCACTGTTGGAAACGTTGGGAGGACCTGAGGCGCTGAACAGGGAAGACCCCGGAGGCCCAGCTGGGGATGGCCTCCCAATGAGGAAAGGTTGCCCGTCAGAACCTGACCCCCCTGATGGCCCACATACTGGCGGTTACCTACCCAGAGCTGAATGGGCGCTTGAGGGCATCACAGCAGCCACAAGGGGGTGAGTACAGTGGATGTTACAACAATAATTTTTAGGTGGCATGGGATCAGGGTGGTGGGTGTCAGTTAATGTGTGCCCCTTAATGCCAGGCCAGACATTGCAGCGTGATCCAGCTCAAGGGTAATGGTTGAAATGGAAATCAAGATAACCTAGCTAGGTTGCATTCAATGTTAGACATGGCTTAGTGGGACCCAGGAGGGTGCACTTGGCTGTGGTTGGCCCTCATCTTGCCGTGGCATCTAGCCAATTGTTTGGCAATGCAATGCATAGTGCTCAATCCTGATCCCTGTGTGTGACAATACTGTGTTTGCCTTCTGTGGTGTTGGTGCAGAAATTGACCTAGTGCTCCCTTTCCCTCTCCCCCCATTTTCTGTCATCCTGTCCATGTGTGCATTAGCATCCTCTGGTGGAGGAGCAGGGGCACCGGTGACAGAGGGAGCTGCATCCCACAGGAACTAGAAGGCAGAGTCCACTGACGCCGAGGGAACCAGTGGGATGGAGGGCGAGGGGAGCACCACAGCAGAGACGGGAGGTGACAACACAGACTCAGAAACCTCCTCTGATGGAAGCTCCCTGGTGGTGGTGGACACCTTTGTGACCACCCCAGCTGCAAGTACAGCCACCACCCCCTGTACCAACACCACCATCCCAGTAGCCCCTCAGTGAGTTGGCTGTGCCTGCTCACCCAGGAGGGTGGGCATCTCCTTCACCCCAGGCACCTCAGGCCCTGCCCCAGTGAGCCCTGCTGCCCTGAGTGAGGAGGCCGTTGAACTCCTGAGATCCATCTCTGTAGGGCAATCAACCATTTTGAATGCCATCTAGGGCCTGGCATCCCAGACGCAGCAATGCAATGCATTCCTGGAGGGCATCCACAGTGGATTGGCGGCTCAACAGAAATCGATTCCGGCTCTGACCTCCTCTCTGATGGCAGCCATTGTCCTTGTACCTACCGCCCCCCCTCCAACTACCACTTCCCAGTCCAAGTCTCCTCAACCCCAACCCATCACATGCAGACAAGCATGCACACAAGACATCACACAAGAGTGGCACAGTCAAACACAGGCACCATAGTTCAGACCACAAGCGGAAACACCAAACAGTTGCACACAGAACCACATCCACTGCCTCCACTGTCTCCCCCTACTCCTTCTCCTCCTCCTCCGCCACCTCCCTCACAGTGATGTCCACACTCACACCTGCATTCACTGCTTCAACATCCACCACCACCATCACCACATCAAGCAGCACACACACCTCACTAGCAGGCACCTCCACAACATCCATCCACGCATCCCCTGTGTCCTCTCCCACCCTGTCTGTCCCCCCCAAAGGACACAAATGGAAGCCCAACAGCCATCCACCTTACACACTGCCCAAGCACCTGCACCCCAGTCCAGCAGACATATACCTCAAACAACCACTCCCTCAACCTCCACTACCATCCCTCCTTCCTCTTCCTGCCCCACCATCCCTAAGAAGCTTTTCCTTGCCCAACTTGACCTCTTCCTTCCTCCTACCCCGTCCTGCTTGTAAGATCAAGGTCTCAACGACCCAGCCCAGCACCTAAGCCAAACAGTCCACGGGGATAGTGGAGGCACCTCCTACTCGTGGAGGCTAGACAGTGAAGGATCCCACTCCACCAACCAGGAAGGGTAAGGATCCGACACCTTCTGCTATGAAGGGGAAGAAGCCCTTAACTCCTGCATAAAGGGGAAGGAGCCCTCAACTACTGCCATGAAGAGGAAGAAGCTCTTATCTCCTGCCATGAAGGGGAAGAAGCCCTCACCTCTTGCCATGAAGGAGAAAAAGCCCTCGACTCCTGCCATGAAGGGGACGAAGCCCTTGACTCCGCCATGAAGGGGACGGAGCCCTCGACTCCTGCCATGAAGGGGAAGGAGCCCTCACCTCAAGCAGAATTTGGCAGGCTGGTACCACCACCACCACTACCAGTGGTCACAGAGCCCTCACCTCCAGCTGAGGCAGTGCAGCCCACGCCTCCTGCAGAAGCTGCACCTTCACCTGTTGACACAGTGCAGCCCTCACCTCCAGCTGAGACAGCGCAACCTTCACCTCCAGTAGAGGGCAAGTAGGACACCCTCCAGGGATTGCTGTACAAGGGGCCCCCTCCAGAACCAGTGGGCAAGTCACCCACCTGAGAGACTGTGACCTTGCACTCCCCAGCAAAGATAATAGGCATGGAGCCCCATCCAGCACCAGTGGGTAAGTTCCCAATTACGGCTGAGGGGCCCCCATCCCCCTGAGGTGCCTGCCCACTTGCAAAATGATGCCCCTGCAGAGTTCTGTGCGGATGATGTCAGGAAACAAGTTGAGCCTTGGATTGTGCCCTGTGGTCATGTGGGCCCTTAGTACTTTGGACTGGGCATTTTTCCCTTTGTGGGCATTTGTACATATCTCTTTGTTATTCAATTAGTTAATTTGGTGGCTGTTCCCATTCAATAAATTCTCATTACTGCCTTCTTGTTGTCCTTGTATTATTATGCCCTGTGTCGTGTGCCATAGGTTTACGTCTACAGCTGGTTGAATGTATGGTGTGTGTGCTGGTGTATGTTGTGCGTGTGTGTGTCACTCTCATTTTCCTCCCTCCCTCCCTTGTGTGCGAGGCGGCTGTACTCACCATCATCGTCTTCATCGGCATTGGTGTTCCAGGTGGAGCATGGCGTAGAAGATCATCGGGAAGACCTGCAGTTCCGGTTTCATGGCAGCTTTGTCTTTGTGTCTCTGATGGTGAATCTTTTGTCTTCTGTGCAGTGTTTCCGCCAGTCATTTGATGGAATTGGTTCCACCCTGGAAATTGTGGCGGTGTGCTGTGTTGTGATATTGTGTGCGGTACTTTGTCTTCCGCCTGGCTGTTGATAGCTGCCCCCATCGTGTGTGGTGTTAACACCCTGGCGGATGGTGTGGTACATTGGCTATCTATGGGAGTTCTCACCGCCATGGTCATATTTTGGCGGTAATTGCCGCTGGCCTGTTGGCGGAATTTACACCAGTTTATCACTCACTGCCAATGTCATAATGACCACCATAGATTGGAGACAGGCGGTAAGGCACAGATGGCAGTAAATGCAGAGAAAAGCCCAATTTCTAAAAGTGGCATTTCTAAAATAGTAATATTAAATCCAACTTCACCAGTAAGCAGGATTTTCTGTTAACATTCTGGCAATACTAGGGCTACTCCTTCCAGATCAGAATCTACCACTTAGAAGTGTATGAGGGCAGTTCTAGTGCTAGTCTATGAGAGGGGCAAGCCTCACAGTAGTGGAAAATTAAATTGGGAGTTTTCATTGTTGGAAAGGAACATTAATTCTATGGATTTAGGGCCACAACATAACCCCGCGGAGAGGAGACCGCCGCAAGGCTGGCAGGCTCTTCTCTAGCCCCATTAAATGTTTTTTACTGGGCTGACTGGCTGAAACCTCCGAAATCAGAGGTTATTGCAGGTCAGTGGAAACCGAGTGGCAGCATTGGCCTCAGCTCCTCATGTAGAACACATTCTACTTAGTGTTGCATGACATAGTTGTAAATGATCATCTGTACATATTAATGACATGAGTCAAATAGTTATAAAGTGTTTGATACTTATTCACACATGTTGTTGGAGGCGAATATAGCTACTGTGCAGGCCAATGCTGTTGCAAAGAGGGTGCTCCCAGCACCCTTGGAATACACACTGTCTGCCGTAGCAGACTGCGCATTCTGAAGGTGCTGTGCAGGGGGGTCATGGGCAGTGTAGGGGCCACCTCTGGCCCCCAGCACTGGCTTTCCACAAGCCTTTTCATGGCAGGGACCCCACAAAGAAAATGGTGGTGGAAGGTGGACTTGTGATCAGCACAGCGGCGCAAAAATCAGTGCTGCCGTGGCTGAGCACGACTCTGACAGCTGTCACACCATCGGGAACCACGTTCCTGGTGGTGACAGCGGTCTCCTGGTTGTCAGACCACCAGGATCGCAATCAGGTAGTCAGATCACCTGGAATGCGGTGGTCCGGATGCCACTGCGAGTCTGGGCGAGTAATGAGGCCCTTAGACATTGATTTGTAATGAGTGACAACTTGTCATGCAATTCTGCAGACACATCACCACATCATCACAATAACTCTGAAGTTCTACAGTTCATTACATGATAGATACACAAAAATTGTGATACTTGTTGTAGGTGAACTTTATTAACATAAAGCAAATGCTGCACATATTTGTTGAATAGCACATTCAATAATGAAAATTTGATGGTAAAGGAGGAAAGTCAAACAAAACAAATGAAATTAAAAGATGGTAAACATATCACACAAATGGAAAGGGAATTATTCTATATTGTCGCTCCTCTCCATGATATTACTATTAGCTAGGAAGGATGCTGAATGATAGGAACAGATGACCAACAACAGCTGTATGTCACAAATTGAAGACTGTAGTGGATTTAAAATAGTGTGGCATGATCAGAAACGCATACTAATGAAATGACCTAGCCAGAACACACTCAGAAATGTTCATAGGTGAGATATTCTTTGTACTATAGGAAAGTATATCTGTTCATCCTCCAATGATTGTACATCTACCTTTTGGTATTGTTGTGATGGAGTAAGAGGGTGAAGAGCAAAGGTAGTTGTTTCCACAACACAGACATCAGATGATGAAGCTGTATAGCTCATTATCCCTATGGCATCAGTGAATGCCAGTAAGGTTGCATGATAATCCCTGTCAAGATCTTGCTGGTTTTGCAACACAGAAACAATGTTGCTGTTGAAGGCACTACTTACTGACATGTAGGAGTTTGTCTTGGCTTTCAATTGTTTCCCCGAGGCCTCCAGCCCCATTCCCAGGACTGGATTGAGGAATTGAGTGCTCCTAGCTGCTATTGTACATCACTGGTGTGAGGTGTAGAATGATTGTGTTCTTTGTCCCCAGTCATCAGCACACCAGCAATGTTTGCTAAGGAGGCATTTATTCCACGGAGCCAGGAATGTGAGTCTCTTACAGCCCCTTCGACCCTCTTAATGGGGTAGTGAGATCTCTGGGCTCCATTGAGTGGGCCCACTAGATTTGCCATTCCTTTCTTGGTATTTTCCACTATACAGTGCTGGACCCCTACCACGCACCCTTGAACAACAATCTAGGGTTCACCAGAGTCTGTGCTGCCAGTATGATGAATTGGTGGATGATACACTGTTTTGGATGGTTCATTTGGAAACCCAGCAACATCTTGTTACCCTGCTAAAACCGTAGGAGGAGTTTGTATAGTGTCCAGGAGTTGATTGAAAGTGTCTTCATCCATTGGGCAGGGTGGAGTCAACAACAGACTGCTGTCATTTCCTCTGTAAAAGATTGAGATACATGCAAAGATTCTTCATTAACTGATTTACATTTTAAAGAACAGGCATTATTTATGTCAGCCTAAAATAACAGTTTGTCCTAGACAGTCATTTTTTCATACCTATGTCAAAGCACCTCAATGTCTAAATTGCAGTGTGTGCAATATATTTCCCAGGTGGACTGTCACCACACAATTATAATGTTTACTTTGTGGATTGTAGGACCTATAGGACCTTTAGGAGCTGACAGCCTTGGTGTGCTTTAGTACAAACATTTTCACTTACAGCCTCTTGTTTTTTCAGACTTAGGGCCTCATTCAGATCCTAGCAGAGGGGGTTTCTCTGTCACAAATGTGACGGATATCCCTTCCGTGGAATTGCAATCCCACTATAGCCTATGGAGACCGTAATACAATGGGTGGGAGTATTCCCTCCACCAGGATCTAAATTAGGCCCTTATTCTTTTATGCCTGTAGGACTCTGCAAACTTTACCAATGTACAGCAGTGCTAGTGTACTTGTGCTGTCTCTTTTCAACATGGTTAACACTGGCTCACAACTAAACTTTCTTTTTATACAATATCTACCTCTGGTAAAGTAATACTACAGGTACCCAGGTCCTACTAATGATAGAATACTAGTGTCTATGCAGCACTCTTTGTGGCACACAATTATGGAGGCCTTTACACATGACTGTGGCCTGCAGTGTGTGCATATGTACACAATCATTTGGTCCTAGCATGATCAACATTTTGTACTACACTTTAGTCACCCCTGAAATAGGCCCATTAGTACTCCAGAAGGCACAGTACAGACTATTTTAAAGGTGTTCTATATACTATGAAATTTGATATTAACTGGTAGTGACAAAATGATGATTGCAACTATCAACTGGGCTCAAGTAGGAAAGTAGATTTTAGTGTGTAAGGAACTGTATGATAGAACACTATGCAATTGCAAAATTGGATTTGGAGTGACAATTCAGTAAATACAATTATTTTAATGTAACATTATGTTGTCCTGACCATTTGGTGACTGTAGCCTGTATCGTGGGTCACATGATCAGGTTTAACTCACTGTTTGTCTTTGTGTGTTGTTCTCAGACAATGAGACAAAGGGCCTTAGATATTGGCAGGATCGACTATCTCAGACTTGATAAGGGGGAGGAGCTGTCATCTAACACACTCGCACACCACATAAACTCTGCTCGAGTTGAGTCACAAAGGACACTGTTTTGTCACAGCAGACAAGCTAGGTTAGGCAGGCACAGTAATCACAACAATTTAGTAAGGTGCCAAACTCAAGTAACTTATCCTAATTTAAAGTGGCCACTATGTAAATTATATAGGTACTTCATACCCAACTGTTCATTAAAACTCTTGAGTTGGGACGATTTAGAAGCAATGCGGTGGTGCTTTGCAAAAAGGACCACTACTTGGTTGCCTTCCTGACCTGCTGCCAGATTGAATGTCGTGGACGTCGTTCTTCAACCCAGAACCAACAGTGTCCTCAAAGGCTATTTGTCCAAGTACCTGTCCTGTGTCTGCTATGAGTTCTTCTCACCAAGTGGTGCCAACACAGTCCTGGACCTTGGCAAGTAGGCCTGTAGGTGCTCTGCCAAGCCACCTATGGTCCTGTGCAGCAGTACCTACGCAGCTCAACACATCTCTTCACATTCACTTCTTAATAACTGCAGGTCCCGATCTCTTTACAAATTGCAGCCCAGGATTTAACTAAATACTATCAGATTTGCAGGCCTAAATTTGTACCTGTATCCGGCTCACACTCCATTTCAGTTGTCCTATATCTGGCACAAAACAGCCACAGTTGTCACGTTTTACTTTTTGCCACTATTTTCCAAAAACACTTCAACATTGCATAGCTCTGGTTCTCCAGATTATTTTCTTACATCTTTTGTTGTCAAGTAATGGTTTGACTTAACTCTGTTTATCAAAATTGATGTATTAATTTGATTGTGTTGTTTTTCATTGAATTACAGTTTTAATTACTGCATATATAATGTACTCCTTGCAAGCCTGATTGCTTTCTGGCATAATACCAAAGGGTTAGGCAAAGGTCAATTACTCAACTAACTAGGCCTACTTGTGTTACATTACATTTTAGTCCATGTGCCCCAATGCTTGTTGTAAGGCTAATAGCAATTTGTGACAACATTCGACACGTAATCTGTTCAGCCTCACCCTGTAAGACTTGTTTGTTTTTTATGTCAGCACTGTCCTGGCCCTCGACTCAGGCAAGCTACTCCTTTGGAATAGGGGATGCCACCTACTCCTCTAATGGATTCAACTCTCCTGGACATACAATCCTCCTCTGGTCCTCATTGCAGCCTTTAGGTTCCTGGCCAGATTTTCTTTGGTCCTGTAATTGTAGTCATGCCAAATAGTCCTTCTTGTTTGTGCCATACAGTTGATCTTGTCAACTATTGTTTGTCATAAAGCATCCTTTTTTGCTAATTGCAATTTTGAGGAGACAAATAATAAATTCTTATTTATGGTAACCTCACATGAGTATTTCACTTTCCTTCCTCGGGGAAATTGGACTTCCTTTTCATTTTGCCAACCAATTGTGGTACATCTTGTTGGATTGGTGGTCTCCTGGTTTCCTGTTGCTACTTCAATGGTGCAAAATGTGGAGAAATTCTACAGAGATTTGTGTTGTGAACTGTACATTTTCCACAACACATTGCACTCCTGTGTGATGTAATGCTGACTTGCGCCACATAAAGGTGTCTTACGACATGCAATTCAACCTTGTGCCATGTAAGGTGTAGTTGCATTATGGTGCACTGTGCCAAAACCAAAACTGCCTCACACTGCCTGACACATCTGTGGCTCCTGAGCCGCAGTACACTGCATGGTAAATATGGAGCACCCTTCATGCAGGATTCTGCCACAACACAGCACAAGTCATTCTCAGACAACACTGCTCAATGCAGCGTTTCGTGATAAATGATAAATCTGGCCCTTAGTCCTTCCAAGCCTTCATCAGGGCAAACATTATCTTCATTTATATAATGGCTTTCCAGGCTTTGTCCTAGTGTTTTGAGGACTAGGAGGGTTGGTCTTCAAGACTCATGCACCATGCACATCGATGAAATTTGAAATGTATATATCTACTAATGTGGAAAGGTGCGGCACCAATCACCTTGGCCCTTCTTCATTTTTGAATGCGTTGATTATTTGAGTGTTGCACTTCCACCAGAGCTACTCTATACAACAGGATATAATGGAGTTTGATGATGATGGGGAGGCGTTACTAGGTGACCTTTTTTCATAAAATACCTTGAAATCTGAAATGCAGACAATTACTGTACCCAGAAATAAAGGACTAAAAGCTAAATTCATGAAATATGAGAAATTAACGAAGCAGGAGTTGGCAAAGTGGTGGGATTGTGCCACCTTTAAGAAATAGATAGAAAACAAACGAATACCAAGAGGACTTTGAATTCTAATTTTTCCAAACTTTGAAGATCTGGAAATGGATCTTCTACAAGAGTGGGAAGAAGGTTTATATGAGGCATCTTACAAAATGCCGGGCATTTTACTTACCAATTCAGAAAGGAAAGGAAAGAAAAGAAACTGAGGGAAGAAATAAACCAACTTGAGAAGGAGATTAAAGATATAAACGTACAGGAAGTCACACAGAGAAATCATGAGATCTTAAGGAAAGACTTGGCTAGCTATCAGCTGTATATAGACGATAAAAAGCGAAAGAAAATCAAGCGTGATGATGGTGATTATGAAAGAGGCCGCATTTTCACTTTTGCTAAAAGGTATGATGAAGTTGTGGTTAGGTCAGGACCTGCACATGCAGATCATAGTAGACAGATGAGTACCTCATCCAGAAGCAATCCTCACAGGACAGTGATCCTGGAGAGGGTAAAAGTAATAATGACATGATTAATATCAAATCAGGTTTTCATGTGAAGTACAAAGATTCTGATTGGGCAACAGAAAGAGGGCTGTCAAAGAAAAAGAAATAGGACTCGAAGAGGAGGGAAAAAACACAAAAACAGGAGTTCAAACAAGACTACAGTCCAAGAATTCACAGGAGAAGAAATAAAAGTGCAATGGTTATAGGCCAAATAACAATACACTTGATGTGTTAAATGGTCATATTTCAAATGGTTTAAGAATTGTAAACTTGTCATCCAGAACTTTGACTGAAGTAGAAACATTAGTCTTAAGCAAAAGTCTAAGCTTCTGTCCAAGTGAAAATGTGATTTTGTAGATGTACATGTTGACATAGTCAAATGTGTAAGAAATTTAAAATTAACGTTCCTGTGTACACCTGGCTCATAGATTACACAGTGAAACATAATACCGACGACTGCTTGTTGAGAGCGGCCCATACATGCTGGAAGAGATATGTACAGAAAGGAAGAAGTAGTCCCCCATACTCACCCCTCATTTCCCTAGATCATATACTGGGAGGCATGCAATTGCTCAAAACACACCCCCTAACAACATGGGTGGAGGCAGGGATAGAGACAGTGGGGGACTGCTTTGATGATGGTATATTGATGTAATTCATGGCTATCAGGGACCTTACGCCGGTGGGGCAGGACATTTTATATTGTACTATACCATACGTCGCCTGATTAAAACAGCATGGGCCGGGGGACATAGGGAACCTGTGCCATCTCCCACTTCACACTTCATGCTTTCTGATGATGACCTATCAAAAGTGATCACAAATTTGTATGAAGCTTTAATGGAAGTAGACGGTAATGGACTCGAGTTGGCAAGACAGAGATAGAATACAGTCCTCCCCGTGCCTTTGACCCCCGAGACCTGGTTGGTGACCCTCCAACAAGTGCAGCGGGTTTCACGAAACCCTAGGTTCCGATATACCCAATTTAATTTTGTACATCAAACATACCTGTCACCATCCTGTATTCACTGCATGTACCCTGCGGCCAATCCGGCATGCCCCCAATGTGGGTCACACACGGCCCACTTCTATCACATGGAGTGGGATTGCGGGCCCCTTCAGAAAGTATGGCACGAGGTAGTGGCGGTGGCTACTGACATCATAAAGCATATGTTCTCACTAGAGCCGAGATCCTGTGTGCTAGCGGTTAGAACCAGAATTAAACAGGACATACATACTCACAGGTTCGCCGACCTGGCATTTATTATGTTCAGGTGATTGATTGCTATGAATTGGAAGGCACCGAGGGCACCAGAAATGCACCAATGGCGAGACATGACACTGCGGTGGGCACGTGCAGAACTACGAGTGTTGCGAGCTCTGCTAGATGGAGGGCAGACACACACAGGTTTGGGACACGCTAGTTACACAGTTGGAAACCAAAAACGATGAACGCCCGCCATGAATGAGGAGGTATGGCATCAATGATTGTTAAATAATGTAAATAAAACTGTTCTCTATCTGGTTACATGGCCTGCAACCAATAAAGAATAAGTTGAAATAGATGGGATTGTCAGACTGCGACTTCGCTTGTCACTCTTTGTTAAATATATCTGTGTTACACCAAAAGAAAACACATGATTTACTGAACCTTGGATGATGGAATGTAATAGACCAAATCGCTGGCTACTGATCTTTGACTTGTGTATTATGTTATTTGAAGATGTAACTGAATATATGTGTTTGAAATAATAAAACAGATATATAAAAAAAAATGTGACCTTCCTTTGGATACTCCACATATATCTACATTTTCAATTGTGGATTTACAGGATATATATACAATTGCCACAAAAGACGAGGCGAGGGTGTGGGGGATCTAATAAACTTAGCAAGTGAACTTGGAATACAGGAGAACATGGGGACACATAGTCACCTTAAGCCTCCATCAAAATATATGCCACCAAGTGCACAGGATACTGTGATTGATGAGTTTTATCATAGAGTGACAAAAGGAGAGAGGAAACTTTTGAATACCTTCAAAAGTGACTCTAATCTAGTCATATGTGAGGCTCACAAAGGTGGAAATATCGTACTTATGAATAAGACCAATTATCTAAAAGAAATTGAAAGACAGTTACAAGATGAAACCTGTTATGAGAAGTTAATGAACAATTCCACAACTGAGATACAACTATAGATCAATGCCAAACTTATGGATTGGCATTAATCATGTTTATTAACGGATGATGAATATAAATATTTAAGAGTATGTTACTCTAGATTTCCATGCATATATATCCTTCCAAAAATTCATAAACCGGGAATATTTCCCCCTGGAAGACCCATTATTTCCCACAATGGGTCCCCCACAGAACATATGGCAGAATATGTAGACAGTTTTTTACAACCCCTTATCAAGAACTTGCCGTTCTATTTGAGAGATAGGAAGGACTTACTTAAGAAACTAGAGGATTTCCCATGGGATGGCACTGATCTTACTTTTGTAACCATGGATGTTGAAAGTGTATATACATGTATGCAAATTGAATGTGGACTTGAAGCACTTAAGTTTTATCTTTTCAAATGCAATGCTAGTTATTTGAAGTTCACACTCATGGTACTAGATATGGCTAAAATAATTTTGACCAAGAATTCCTTTCTTCATAATGGGACATGGTTTTTACAGAAACAAGAACTGCGATGGGCTCCAGATTTGCCCCGTCTTACGCAAACCTTTTCATGGGTTTGTTTGAGGCGGAGCATGCCTGGGGTCCCAAAGAGCATTAATGGATCAATAACATCATCTTCTATGGATGTTACATAGACGATATTCTAATCATACGGAATGGCAGCATAATTGATCTTTTGGCATATAATTTCTTTTTAAACAAAAATAGATTTAATGTAAAACTCACCTTAACACATGACAAACAAAAGATCGAACTTCTTGATTTGTGTTTATACATACGGGATAATGTCATCAATAGTTATATTTTACAAATGAAGCCTGCAATAGCGTACTTCATGCTACTAGTGCCCATCCTAAAAAGGCCATTAAATCAATACCGTATGGTGAAATGATGAGGGCTAGACACAATTGCAGTCAGGAAAAGGAATTTGAAAACAGACTATCGGCATTAGAGTGTGATTTCCGGAATAGAGTATAAGATGTGGACATTCTTAAAAAGGCTAAAAGTTAGAAGCTTAAATAGAAAATTCACCTTGAGAGAAGATGGGGAAAAAAAGAAAAATAAGGAAACAAATAAGAGACAAGAGGTACTCTTCATCACAAAATACAATGTATTTAGCAATCATATTTTCAATGTGCCAATGAAAAAATAGCACATTTTGGATTCTATCATATTATTGGAAGAAATTTTACAAAAGATGCCGAAATAGTTTATCGGAAGGGCAACACATTAAGAAACATGTTATGCCCAAACTCTATCAAGAAGAATTGCAATAAATCAACTGCAGGGACATGGTTGCCAGATAAATCTAAAGGCTTTTTTTTTACCTCTGGAGATTGTTCCATATACCTAATAGGATGTAATAAAATAAAGAAGTTCAGATATAATTCTGATGTGCATATGGAAAGTTTGTGTACGCAGTGGTGTCTAAAAACAAGGATAAAAGAACATGTTGGGGCCATAAAAAATAGTGATGAAAGATACACAGTGGCCATGCATATACGCTTGGCTCATCCTGCAAAACACAAATGTGGTTTCATGGTCTAGAACATGTGATACATCATAAAAGAGGAGGAAATAGGGAGCTCTCGCTTAGACAGATGGATATGTCTAGGAGCCGTCCATGAGGGCTTGAACATTAATAATCAATTTCACAATTTTTAAATGAGTTTAAAAAGTTAGATTGTAGGTAATGGATCAGGGAGAGGTTTTTTTCTCAGAATTAAATATGAAACATACTCCCTTCCTCTTTGTCCAATCGTGTATCTCACCTTGATTTTTAGACATTTCTTGCAAGATACAAATATTTAGTTGCAGATCAGCATCACGTCTCCAACTGGGTTATGCGTACCAGAACATTAAGCTGCTCTTATTTTGTGTGTGTATATATATATATATATATATATATATATATATTCATATTAATGAAAATATCACATTCAATATCAATATGATTATTGATAGAGATATTAATACAGGAGATCTTGAATAATTATATATATAAGATACTTATAACGAGTATCTAGATGTGTGTCCGTTTCTTGAAATCTGTGGGTCAAGTATGCCCTAAATGGTATATACACAAAAAACTACTTCATGGTGGCCGCCTGTTTTTTTATTTATAGTGTGAATGTATATACAAGAACATGACATCGTTCATATGCCTCCAACAAATTTAGTATTTAAAATGACATATTCTATATTATTATAATACTGAAATACATATTTACAAAGATACGAACATATGACATTCAATATATACATATGTATTTCAAGATGACCGCCAAAATTGTTAGAGATACAAATAGTCAGCTACAGATGACCGATTGTTTCCTCAGTGGGGCTATGCATGTGTATCTTCGCCCATTGTGATACGATGAGCATACATAGCATTCCATATTAATTGTTTTACATTTTTTTGTGCTTTCAGCCTCCTTCTAGTCAGTGACAGAAAAGGGTGTGAAACCAATGCAGAATCCCAGAAACCTAAACATTTCTGAAAGGTAGACACAATTCTGAATTCAACAATGGGTAATTTGTGTAGATCCTACAAAGGTTTCCTACAGAAAATAACAACTGAAATAAACAAATATTGAAATTGAGGTGAAAAAAACAGCCATTTTTCTCCACGTTACTCTGTAACTTTTTCCTGCAAATTCAGATTTTTTAAAGCAATATACCGTTACGTCTGCTGGACTCTTCTGGTAGCGGGGATATATAGGGCTTGTAGGTTCATCAATAATCCTAGGTATCCAGAGCCAATAAATGAGCTGCACCTTACAATGGGTTTTCATACTATACCGGTATACAGCATTTCATTTGCTGAAATATTAAGAGTGAGAAATAGGTATCAAGAAAACCTTTGTATTTCCAAAATGGGCACATGATAAGGTGTTGAGAAGCAGTGGTTATTTGCACATCTCTGAATTCCTGGGTGCCCATACTAGCATATGAATTACAGGGCATTTCTCAATTACATGTCTTTTTTACACACTGTCTTACAATTGGAAGGAAAAAATGAAGAGAAAGACAAGGGGCAATAACACTTGTATTGCTATTCTGTGTTCCCCCAAGTCTCCCGATATAAATGGTACCTCACTTGCGTGGGTAGGCCTGATGCTCGCAACAGGAACCGCAACATGGACACATTACATTTTTACATTGAATTCTAAAAATGATACCTCACTTGTGTGGGTAGGCCTAGCGCCCTCGACAGGATATGCCCCAAAACACAACGTGGACACATCACATTTTCCCAAAGAAAAGGTGTTTTTTGCAAAGTGCCTAGCTGTGGATTGTGGCCTCTAGCTCAGCTGGCACCTAGGGAAACCTACGAAACCTGTGCATCTTTGAAAACTAGACACCAAGGGGAATCCAATATGGGGTGACTTGTGGGGCTCTGACCAGATTCTGTTACCCAGAATCCTTTGCAAACCTCACAATTTGGCTAAAAAAACACTTCCTCTTCACATTTCGGTGACAGAAAGTTCTGGAATCTGAGGGGAGACACAAACTTCCACCCAGCGTTTCCCCAAGTCTCCCGATAAAAATGATACCTCACTTGTGTGGGTAGGCCTAGTGCCCGCGACAGGATAATCTATCTGGACACATCAAAATGATCAAATACAAAACTACCTGTGTTGGTGGGGGGGGGGGGGCAACCTGCATTTTTGGTCCTGGCCTCAGCAGCAATCTAGGGAAACCTACCAAACCCAGATGTTTCTGAAAACTAGACACCCAAGGGAGTACAGGGAAGTGTGACTTGCATGGATCCACCAATGATTTCTTACCCAGAATCCTCAGCAAACCTCAAATTTAGCTGAAAAAATCACTTTTTCCCACATTTCTATGTGAATTCACCACACCGGGACACACTTCCTACCAGCCAACGTTTCTCTCAGTCTCCCAGTAAAAATGATACCTCACTTGTGTAGGTGGGCCACGTGCCTGTGACAGGGAGAGCCGAAAACATGTTGAAATTGAGGGGGAACCAAAGAAGGTCCAAAAGAGCAGTTTGAAAAAAAAAAAATTTTAGCCTGACAAGTGCAGCAGAGTTTTTATCAGTATAGATGGGAAAATGTGGGGTGGTGGGAATTTTGTGGATTCCTGTAGATTCTGGAAGGTTCCATCACAAAAATGTTGGAAAAAGTTGGAGGTTTGCAGGGCATTGTGGGTAAGAAAATGGTGTGGGGTGCATGTGAAGCACACTACCCTGGAATCAACCAGATGTTTAAGTTTCAGATGTGTCTGGGTCTTGTGGATTTTTCTACATGGCAGCGTCCCAAAGTCAAAAAAGTGCAGCCCTCACCATTCCAAGTTGGACGATTTTGAGAGTTAACAAGCTCTCATTGGCCCAAATGTAAAACCAAAACCTAAAATAATCAAATGTCTTCTTGCTTGCCGTGGGATAAAATGATTTATTGTGCGGGTGGAGAGCTGAAAGACTGTTACCCCCTTCAGTACGGGTGGGGGCATAACCAGGCTCATACTGGTTGGTAGCCACTACCACACTATTTTTTAAATTCCATGCCATCTAGTAGATTTTCTGCCTCACTGAGGTGTGGAGCGGGGGTAATTGCCCCATCTGCCCACTGGTGGGCAGAACAACTTTGGCCCCATTTATTTGGAGTGGGGGTCTCTGATGGGCTTCCTAAAGGGCCTTCCAAAAATAGGCCGATCTGCCCCCCTGGGGAGCGCCCTTTGCCCAAGGGGCCACTCTCATAATGTTCATTTAAAAAAAAAAAAATCCCTGCTTTCTAGTGGTGTCTGCTCCCCCAGGGGCAGAAATGGCCTAGAAACAACTTGGCCCAGGGAGCGACCCTTGCTGAAGGGGTCGCTCCCTAAACATAAAAGAAAAAACAAAAAACAAAAAAAAATGGTGTCTAGGGAGTTTTTTGCCCCCCCCCCCCTGGTGGCAGATCGGCCTAATTATATTATATTAGGCCGATCTGCCCCCAGTGGGGGCAGAAATGGGCGAAATGACCTAAAAATTATTTGCCCCCTGGGGAGAGGCCCTTGCCCAAGGGGCCGCTCCCATTATGTTCATTTTCCCCCCAAAAAAAATTCCCTTGTGTCTAGTGGTTTCTGCCCCCCTGGGGGCAGAGCGGCCAAATTATATTAGGCTGATCTGCCCCCGGGGGGGGGGCAGGAATGGCCTAGAAACAATTTGGCCCTCCAGGGAGTGACCCTTGCTGAAGGGGTCGCTCCCTAAACATTAAAAAAAAAAAAAAAATCCCTGGTGTCTAGGGGGTTTTCTGCCCCACCGGGGGCAGAAATGGCCTAAAAATTATTTGCCCCCCTGGGGAGTGGCCCTTGCCCAAGCGGCCGCCTCCCTTTTGTCCATTTCCCCCCAAAAAAAATTTCCCTGGTGTCTAGTGGTTTCTGCCCTCCCTGGGGGCAGATTGGCCTAATTATATTTAAATACCACTAATAATCTGAATGTTTTCTAAATACAGCATGAACATGTGAGACAGGGTTTAATGAAAATCGGCTCAGGTCGCATAGTCTTTCTTTCCCTCTGTGTTAAATAATTTGTTTTGGAATATTTCTTTAAATATCTAGTAGAGTTTAAATTTACAAATGTAATATATCTAAAACGAAATTGGTTTAATGTTATACACAAATGCAAAACATAGTTATATCATTACTTGTTTTTAAAAAAAAAACTTTTCATAACCTTCTCTTCTATTTGCATAAGGAAATGTTAAGTTATCATTATGAGATTACATAATGTGATATAGATTTATAGAATTAAATATTGAGCCTGCCTCTTGATCAGTGATTTAAAAACCAATAATGATATAATAGTGTGGCCTGGCTAATTACTAATATGAATAAATATGTATTTGTAAGGTTTCAACAAACAGGCCTTTAGCAAACATCTGTTTTTTTCTGTTGAAGGACATGAGTCTATGTGAACATTACAAATAGAATGGCACATTTTATAATTGCAATAATATTTTTTTAATAAATGTATATGTGTGTATATACATTTATGTTTTTTTTTTGCATGATTATAGCCCTGAAGAAGTTATTATGGACGAAACGCGTTGGCTATTATGATCGCGAACAATTGGAAAAATATTCTTTATGGACATTTCGAACCATAGAAGAACATGATCATTATGAATTTTTTCGAATAAAGATTTGTTCCACTAGTAAAGAAGTATTGCAAGTTTGTGCCTTTTTTTACCCTAGAAATAGACTGGGGAGAGGAATGCGGATCAATAGGAGTTCTAAGAACAAGAAAACTCAATATTTGTAAAATAACCATAATTTTCAAGGACTTTCAAAATAGAGAGAGAGAGAGAGTGTTTGTTTATGTCTGTCTGTATGTAGAAATTCCTGGCGAAATCCGACAGACACCTCACCATTACCGACTGAAAGCACTTGTACCCAACTATGTATTATAAAACACATTTATTACAGGGGTGTAACAGCCCAGACACCCCCACTGAAGCTACGCCGCTGATGATTGACAATAAAAGTTTCATCCCCAAACAATTTTGGCACTGACTGATGCATGACATTTGGCAGACAGTTGGGAAATAAAGCCTAATGCAGCCTGATGCAGAAATATCAGATTTCATGCAGGATAGATAAGGTGGAACTAAGTTAAAGGAAATGAAAAAGTAAAAAATGTGTATTCCTATTGTGCTCCCATAGATATTTTATCCACTGCTACAACAAAAACTTCAGAGTGGATATACATCAAGCTTTGCATAAATGTGGAAATTTATTCAGGAAGTGTGCTTTTAATGGTTTGGTGTAAATATTTTCAGACATTTTTGAGATATTAGTCTTTGACAAAAGTACTGCATGGACCTAAAATAGTTAACACATTTGTAAACTGTAGGAGGCTGGCCTGGTTTCTAGTGGGTACCTAAGGATCCAGTTATCACTTATTAGTGAAATGTTGTTAGTGTCTAGAAGCCAGGCTCTCTAGGGGTAGTGTGGATGAGCAGCCAAGGCCTAAAATAGGAGACATGCAAACCTCATGCAATAGCATTGTAGTCACACAGTACCCGCACACATGAAAGAAAATAAAAGTACTTTATTTTGGTGACACAAATGCCAAAAATACCATAGAGACTATACTCCCTTAGGAGGTAAGTAATATACATAGTCTATACACTAGTATGCAAAAATAGCTGTAAAAACAGTTAGAAAACATTGAAAATTGTGAAAATCACAATAGTTATAAATGAGCCTGGGGGGAACACAAACCCTATACTAAGAAAGTGGAATGTGAAAGTTGGTTTCCCACCTAGGCAAGTACAGTGTGTAGAGAGGTGCTGGGAGTATTAGAAAACACCAAAGGTAAGTAATAGAAAACACCCAGAGCCCAGGGAATCAGGAGTAAATCACAGTAACTTTCCTACAACACACAAGAACACGAGAAGATAGATTATGAAAGAACCAGAAGAGACTGCAATGGATTTCTGGACCTGAAGACTTGTGGAAGAAGGGGACCAATGCAAAGAAGTACTGAAAAATCCAGGGAGAACAAGAGCCCCTGCTACCAAGGATGAAGGTGGAAAAGAAGAACCACCGAGGAGGAACAACAGTCAGTATTGCACCCAAGAAGAAAGATACGGGTTCCTGGTTGGTGCAGAAGATGTCCTATGCTGGATGGATGAATGCAGTCCGGTTTGCGTCACTAGATTCCGCCAATAAGCCTTGGCACACGCAAAGCTCACGGTTAGCGGAAAAAGGTGCTGCCCGAGACCAAGAGGGACCTGGTGGCCTCTACCCAAGAGGGTGAGACAGAGGTGGGTCTCAGCAATTCAGAGAGCCATCAGAAGACCAGGCAGCGTGCACAGGAGTCCCACAGCATGGGGACAAGGAAGGTGCAAAAAGAGGCTCATGCAGCACTACACAAAGGGATCATAGGTTGCCGGATGACCATGCAGGAGGCTGTGTGTCGCAGGAAGGAGTGCTGGGGACTAGAGCTGCACGGTGAATGAAGAACTTTGTGGAAGGATGCCAACAAGCCTTGATAACTGCAAGACACGTGGAGCACAGGCGTACTGTCTTGCGTGGGAAGGCAAACTCTTACCTCCACCAAAGTTGGACAGCTTCACGTCAGGACCATCAGGACCACTTAAGTCCACCACCTGTGTTGCTGGATCCAAGCACTTCTTCAGGAGAGGGTACCAAGTCCACCAGTCGTCTCTGCAGAGAGGTGCCTGCTGAAGCAGGAAAGTTACCCCTTCACTTCAAGGTGGATTCCTTTGTTCTTATGGTGCAGGCTGTTCGCTGAGGATGCAATACTGGGAAACAGTTGCAGTTACTGTCAGAAGCTGAAGATACAATGTTGCAGAAGTCATATTTGCTTCTTTTTGCAGTTGTAGAGTTCCTGGAGGGACCAGATGCTGTTTCTTCGGTAAGAAGGTGAGACCATGTATAGCCCTGAAAGGAGGAATGGTCAGATACACAAGTAAGCACATATCGTGGAGGGCTCTGACGTTACCTGCTGACACTGGCCACTCATATGCTCCCAGAGTTCTCTACCACCTTGGTATCCGAGATGGCAAAACCCAGGGACTCTCTGGGGGAGCTCTGAGTACCACTCCTGGGGTGGTGATGGACAGGGGAGTAGTCACTCCCCCCTTTAATCCAACAGAGCAGGGACTGGAGGGCTCCAAACTGGTGTAGACTGGATTATGCAAGGAGGGCACCATCTGTGTCCTTCAAAGCATTTCCAGAGGCTCTGGGATGCTACCCCTTCAAAGGCCTGTTACACCTATTTCTAAGGGAGAGGGAATAACATTGCTCTCCCAAAGGAAATACTTTATTCTGCCTTCCGGGGCTTGAGCTGCTCAAGCAACAGGAGGGCAGAAACCTGCCTGAGAGGTAACTGCAGCTGGGGCTGCCTGGAAGACCTCAGAAGGCTGTAATGGCAGTACTGGGGGTCCTCTATGGAGCCCCCAAAATGCATGGAATCATACATCCAATGCTTGCAAAAGCCTTGGTGTATGATTCCACCATGTTTGATACCAAACATGGCCATATTCAGAGTTACCATTGTGAAGCTGTTCATGGGTAGGGGTGCCCTCACACACAGGTACTCCGCACCCAGCCTTTGGGGTTGTAAGGCCTGACATAGGGGTGACTTATAAGTGACCTGGTGCAGTGTAACTGGCAGTGAAAGGGTGCATGCACCATTTCACACAGGCTGCAATGACAGTCCATTAGAAGCCTTTGCATGGGCTCCTTCTGGGTGGTAAAGGAAATGCTCAGCCACAGGGATCCCCTGGAACACAATGTCCTCGGTACCTAGGTACCACATAGCAGGATCCCAGTGACACAGTCAAACACACTGACATCAGGTAGAAATTGGAAGTAACATGCCAAAAAGAGGGTACTTACCTCCATATATATTGCAAGTAAAATTGAGATATATGATAACAACATTTGAATTTTGCAATTTGGCTGCGGCCAAACATTGCAGCCAACCCCTGCAATGTATTGCCAAAGCCTCTGCGATTTGTGAAATGAGTATGTGGAAAGTATATGTTAGACCTTTCAGCCTTAAGGAGGGTTACCCCTGCCTGTTTCCTGCTATCTTTTACTGACATTTGTTTTTATAGGCCTCAGGACTTCACCACTGATAACCAGTGCTGAAGAGCTTTTGCTAACTCTCCTAAACATGGTTAAATTTGTTTACATCTGATTAGCATATTTAATTTAATTATAAGTCCCTTATAGAGCAGTATACCCTATACCAAGGGCCTGTAAATTAAATGCTACAAGTGGACCTGCAGCACATGTTGTGTCACCCACTTAAGTAGTCCCTTAAAACATGTCCCAACTCTGCCATTGCAGCCTGACTGCAGCTTCAAACTGCCAATTGACCTTGACAGTATCTTTGCCATGCCATAAAATCCAATTTTATTGCAAATACTTCTCACTTAAGGTAGGCAACAGTTAACACATAGGGCATGGTGCATTGTAATTAAAAGAATGGACATGTAATTGTAAGTTTTACTTGCCTTGCCAATGAAAAACTCCATAAGTACTTTTCAGTACTGTGAGGACTATCTGTCTCAATGGATAACACTGGGTGGCATTATTATTATATTTAATAAGTACAGCCTTTTTATTGGGAACAAATAAGAATTTCATGGTTGGTATCTATGAAATTGTAATTAAAAATCCTCCCTAATGGTAAAGTCAGATTTTAAATTACAATTTTGAGAGTACCACTTTTTGAAAGTTTGCATTTTCCTGCCCTTTACCATTTTTCTGCCCTGCCCGCAGCCTGCTCTAGGTCATGTGACCGGGTGTAGTCAGCAGTTAGACTTTGTGAATTCTTCCCAGAGAGTTACACAATAGAGGGATTAAATGTGCCTGAATTGGCCATCTGCTGGTAGGATGGGGGGGGGGGTGAAGTTGGACATAGCCCCACTTGCAACTGAATAGGCTGTACTCTACCTTCACACAATGGGTTGTCACCAATAAATTGACTCTGTAGCCAGCTTGGGACCAGGGTGGGGTGGGTCAGGAAATTCCAAGCACTTCAAACCTCTTGAAATGTTTTACAAATTCAGATAAGGCTCAAGGTAGAAAAATATGCCCCTCAGTCCCATACTTCAGTTCAATTTCTGTACCTGCAGAAGGACACTCAGAGGTCTACCTCCTGTGGCGGCCTGCTGTGTACTCCACAAAACTGCTTAGCTGCACCAGGAAGCACTGCTTTTCTGTCTGAAGCCTGCCTTGATCCCTTGGAAGCTTGGTGGCCTATTGAACTCTGCCCTTCTTCGGTCCCAACAGACCATAACTATAACCTCGGTATAATCTTGGACAGCAAGTTATCTATGCAGAAACAGGTAAAATCTGTCTCATCCTCCTACTTTCACACACTGAGCATGCCCTGTAAGATTTTCAGGTGACTCCTAATCAACACCAGAAGGATTGTCACTGAAGCCCTCATCACCAGCAGACTGACTATGAATGAATCTCTCACTGTACACCTCCTGAAGAGACTACAGACAATACAAAACTCAGCAGCAAGACTCATCCTTGACCTCCCCACATGGACACACATCACCCAGCATCACAAGAAGCTACACTGGCTCCTGATCCAGAAGAGATGCCACTGCAATATTCTGACTCACTCATGGAACGCCCTGTACAATGAAGGGCCAGCATATATCAACAAACACCAACCAACCAGACAGCAGCAATTTACTTTCCTCTTCCACAAGGAACCCACAGATCACGAAGTCAACAGCTGAGGATGCTCCTTCTCTCATCCGGTGGTCTTAGCCTGGAACGACTTTCTCTTGCACCTTAGGAACGCCACATCACTCTGGGAGTCCGAGAAAGGACTCAAGGTGTGGCTGTTTGAATGAACAAAGCACAGTGATGCAGCTAGCAACACAGGTGCCTTGAGAACCTCACGGGTGATTTGCCATGATTTATGAATCCTGATTGATTGATTGAGAAGTCAGACCCATTGTTTGAGCCAAGCATCATCATCTGAATCCAGGACTAACAGAGTTACTCTAAGTGGTAGTCTGCTGACCTCCTAATTAAAGCAACAGGGACATAATAGGTTCCTACCATCTTGATCAGCACCTGGACCTAGTTTGAGTGAGTTCCACCAGTCGTGGATTCTTGGTTGTGGTGCTAAATGTGCCAAAATAGCCATAATACCAAACCTTGGACTTAAAACATTTTTTGGCTAAAAACTGCTTTGAGAAGTGAGGGAAGGTTGGGACCAACCTGTTTATGGATCCACGCAGGTGCATCACCGGTGATCCCGAATTAGTGGTTGCTCCAACTACATTCTTCTCTGCAGCAGCAATTTCCGGTCAGTTGTCTTTCGATTTGCGCATATCTGTCCTCCTGGAACTTTCGTCGGCTAGAGCCTGCCACCTCTTCCCACTGGAGATTTTTAACTTCCATAAAAGTAACTAAGTCCAAACTTAGAAATCTTCACAATAACTATATCCAGAGGCTCCCCAACAATGATGTTCCCTCCTCAGACACTGCATGCAGCCTTTTCCCACTGAACTTTACCTTCTCAGAACCCTTTTTTCAAAATATCTTCCTCTTCCAAATGCATTCCATTGCAGTTGGTCATTGTTAGAAATTGTTTTTCTGGTTGGCAGAGGTATGGCAGAGGTATGCACCCTGTGCAAGCAGGAGCCGCAATCCTTGCCAGGGTAAGTCAGATACACACACCTAATCAACCTGTGCTCACCCTTTCGTACCTTGGCACAGAGTAGTCAGTCTTAACATAAGGGGCAAAGTTTAAAGCATTTTAATACAGACAAAACAATTAAACACGAAACAAACATATACCACACTACTAACATAAAGCAAAGATACAGCCTAATCTATTGAGCAAAGCAAGACCAAAACAACAAAAATCCAATAAGTACAACCGGACTCATGAATTTCTAAAGAATATCCTGAAATGTAGTGCTTAAGAGCATTTGCGTCAAAGGAGATCCATCGGTTCCGACTAGCGCAACAATGGCCAAGCTTGGATTTTTCACAGTTGCAGTACTTTGCAAGGGCCCACAACTAGATTGGAACCACTTGGCATGTCAAGGCTCTTTGGTGGAAGAGTCCAGGTACTGTTAAAAGAATGGAGGGAAGTCCTTGATGTCCCTGAGACTTCCAACAGGAGGCAAGCAGACAAGCCCTTGGAGCAACACTGGGTTCAAGTGATGGAGAGATGCAGATCCAGTCCTTCTCACTCCCAGGCAAGATGGAAGCAGGCAGCAGCTCAGCACAACAGGAGTCTAGCAGAGTCCAGCAGAGTGACAGTCCTTACAACAACACAGCAGTCCTTCTTCCTGGAAGAGTATCCACATGTCCAGAAGTGTACTGAGTTGGTGGTGCCAGAGTACTTATATGCAGTTGTGCCTTTGAAGTGGGGAGACTTCAAAGAGAGGACTTTGAAGTGCACATAGTCCCTCCCCTTACTGCCCTGGCTTCAGACTCACTACAGGGGAGTATGCAGTCCTTTGTGTGTGGACAGTCACAGCCTCATCAGGTTTGGCTGTCTGCTCTTCTCTTCCATCCCATCCATAATGGCCCATCAGGATGTGGATGGCCCATCAGTTGCACCCAAGCTCCCTTGTGTGTGGCTCTCTAGAGGGAATTTACAAAGCCAGGTCAAACAGCCATATTTTTCAACTTTGACCTAGTCTGTGGTTGGTGCTTAATTTATTAGATACTAGTTTTTACTAAAATCTTTGTGAAAATATAACTCCCGTTCTCATGAGTAGATTTTTGTGGTTTTGGTGCCAAATAATTTATTAAAATTCACTCTACTTTTCCAAACTGGTTTTGTGTTTTTACTTTATTGCTGCTCCTGAGCTGCATTGCCTCTAAGTTAAGCCTGACTAATTTTTGGGCCAAGCTACTCAGCGCTAGTAACATGTTAATTTTGTTACTTTTTATGTTTCTCCGAGCTATGTATTGTGGCTGTTGCTTGACCAGTGCTCACACTCCAGTCAGTCAACTATATACCCAATTTCTAACAGTATATCATAATAAAACAGGAGAAATACATTGAAAAAAACACAGTCAGTGCACTGAAATGTAATAAAGGCCCTGAAATTCTCCTCTTATGGTTTGCATATATACAACACACACCCTAACTCATGTTTACAATGCTTTTGGCGTGAGCGACCAAGGGTGGGCTCTCTGTGCCGCTCCCCATCGTCACTTACCAGAAGATGATGGCAGCGTGACAGTGGGCTCCGGGTGGGACCGGATGCCTCTCACTGACATGAGGGCAGCAGGGGTTTGCTCCCCTTATTGCCCTCCAAGGAGGCAAGCATGCAGAGGGTGTCCGGTCCCACCTGCACACACACAGAAATGAGGTGCGAGGCTGCATGAGGAGACAAAAGAGAAACCAAAGCAAAGCGTCTCTCTCTGGCACATCGGGAGAGCCACTCATCAAATATGCATACCATCCCATAATGCCTTGCGAGGCACAGCGTTTCCATTAGCTCCATCCCCAGCTTGAGGTGGCCCTAGGAAGATGGGGTCACCAACAACAGAATGCCCATGGACAGGGAGAGCTGCAGGAACAATGCAGCCTCCCACAACACAAAGTGTGTGTCCCTACCCTAGGTTGGGTGGGACAAGAGAGTTGTAACCCACCAAGGGTTCCAAAGCATACAGTAGTGATGCACAAGTTTGCTGGACCTTTTGTTCTCCGCTTGTAGAGCTGTGTTCTCTAGGGGTGAAAAGCTGTAATTGCAAGTGGTATTACAGCACTAATTGAAAGTATAGCATGCTATTTTAAATGTATTTTAGAAATGTGTGGTTCTAGTAAGGAGACTCCTACAATGGTTTGTGAAGGGTCATATGATAAAGCACTCTCTAGGGGTGCAGGATGGTGTTACAGAATGTTATCAAGAGTAATCTTAAAATAATCCAAACAGCACAAAGTATTCCAACATGCCTATACAGGTTCTTGTTCAGGCTTGTTTGAGTAATGAGACTAATAGCCACTTCTTATCAAAGTAAATGTACTTTATTCAGGATGTAGGTGCTCTCACTCCAAGTTGCCATCAAATAATACATTGGGATACAAGTAAATGTTTTGCCATGTGGGTTGTTGGATTATATGTCCCCACAGCGGGAGACCAGAATGATTACTCGATGTCATCCAAAAGTAATTCTTGTGTGTTTATTTGTAAATTGTGGCATAGTATTGAGTAGTGTGTGTGTAATAAATGTACTTTTACTGTACCAAAAGCAAAAGCAAAAGCACAGACTGGACAATCATTTATTGAGTGCTATTCTTGTGTGCTCATGAGTGGTGATTAGTAGCCCACACCACCTCCCTTGAGTACGCTTCTGACTGTTCTTCAGTGCTACCCTATGAGAGTCAAGTGCTACAATGGGGTGTTTGGTTCCCGGTGGTGGTCTGGTGCGGACCCATTACTTGCCACACAACTAATGACCGATCTTCCAACATTTGGTGTTCAGTGGTGGGAAACATAGGGGCATATTTATAGTTCCCTAGCGTGACCTTGTACCACATTACCATCATTGTGTTTTATGTTAATGTGGCCCAACGAGGCCAAAATCCCTGCACCTTATTTACAGGGTGGCGCAATGCATGCATTGTGCCACCCTGTAACCCTTTGCGCCACATTATGCCTGCGCCAGACATACTGCATGCAAAGGGGGCGTTCCCCTGTTATAGGAAAAATGGCATAAGGAAATCCACCATCAACCATACACCATTTTGTGCTGCACTTTTAATGCCTGCTCAAGGGCAGGCGTTAAAAGGGGCCTTCCATTATTTAGAATGGGGCCCTATGTACTTTGCAGGAGTAGCGCCAATATTTTGGCTCTACTCCTGCAGAGTACATCAATAGCGTCATGAATAATGACACTATTGCCCCCTACCCTGCGCCGTGGTGCACCGTATTTTAAATATGGTGCACACACGGTGGCAGTAGAAGGGTGCTAAGGGTGGCAGGGAAAGTGGTGCAGCACTCGCTGCAGCTCCACTTTCCATAAATCTGCCCCATAGTATCCCATTCCAGTATGCATTTATGGCACTTGATAAGTCCCGTTTTGCCACACATTACCTATGCAGTAACGAGCAAATATGAGAGAGCAAGGCTCTGAGAAGAGTTCAAAGGCTTGATCATGTGAGCTAAAAGTATGAGAAAGGAAACCCCCTGTGCAAAACGTATATGTCATGTGTGGAAATGAAGAGTCAATTTTTTAACTGTGTTGTTATTACTAGTTTACCTGCAAAAGGGACAGGGTGTGGGGGAGCTTTCCAAGAAATGTCAGAAAGTGTTTTAGACCATTATGGATCCTTTTGAACTCCCACACTACACACATTAGGCATGCATGAGGAGGGGTTCTTCTCTAAAGTTTAAACGACAGCAACCCACACCACAGACTGGGGTGGAGGGGTGGACCTGACTTCGTGGGTTAAGAGGTGGTAAGGGGGCCCTGGGAAATCCTTATGCTTGTTAACCGTAGGACACATTTTGAAAGTGGGGGGGACCCAGCTAGTCATTCTTCCTGCAGAATTTTTTTTTCCCACCATTGCCACAGGCCAAATCCACTGAGAGGGTGCAGGGGTGAGAGATTTCATACCCACAGGTAGTGATACCCCCAAGAAGTTCCCACAGTGGGAAATCCCGAAAAATTATCCCATGGTGGTGGAAGGGTATGAGGAAGTAGTGATTCCCTTGATACCCCTAGGTTATCTGGTGGGGAGGGTGAGTGACCCATGGGTGGCCCATGACGGTTGGTGGCCCTAAAGGAAGTGTTGTGTTAGCAATTAGGTTCCCTAGCTAGGCTAAGTGACTAATCTAGGAAAGTAGCCTCTTTCTAGCATGGTTACCCCTGCTTTTTGGCCTGTTTGTCAGTGTGTCTAACTGTGTTCACTGGGATCCTGCTAACCAGGACCCCAGTGATTATGCTCTCTCCTTTGAAATTGGTTACAGGAACCTTTTTCACCCCACATTTGGCATACTGGTACCCCCATGTAAGTCCCTAGTATGTGGTACATAGGTAACCAGGGCATTGGGGTACCAGTGGATCCCTATGGGCTGCAGCATATATTATGCCACCCATGGGGAACCCATGCAAAGTGTTATGCAGGCCTGCCATTGCAGCCTGTTTGAAAGGGTGCATGAACCCTTTCACTACCAGGTCACGGCACCAGGTCACAGTATGTCACCCCTATTGCAGGTCCTCCTAGCCCATAGGGCAGGGTGCGAGTACCTGTGTGTGAGAGCACCTCTGCACTATCAGAGGTACCTCCATGAACTCCAGTTCCATTATCCTGGACTTTGTGAGTGTGGGGACACCATTTTATGCGTGTACTGTACATAGGTCACTAAATATGTCCAGCTACATAATGGAAGCTCTGAAACTAGGCCTGTTGCAAGTATTGGAAGTATGATTCCATGTACTATGGCGGCTCCTTAGAGGACCCTCAGCACTGCTACCACCAGTCTTTCCGGGTTTTCCAGGCAGCCCAGCTGCCACCCCTCACACAGGTTTCTGCCCTCCTGATGCTTGATCTGATCAAGACAAGGAAGGCAGAACAAAGGATTTCCTTTTGGGAGAGGGAGGTAAAACCCTCTCCCTTTGGAACTAGGCTCCCCAAGCCACAGCTTTGCTCTGAAGGGCACATTTGGTGCCCTTCATGCATAAACCAGTTCACATCAGTTCAGGGACCTCAGTCCCCGCTCTGGGGCGAAACTGGACACTAGAAAGTGGAGTGACCACTCCCCTGTCTATCACACCCCATGGGTGGTGCTCAAAGATCCTCCAGAGGGTCCCTGGGTTCTGCCATCTTGTTTCCAAGACTGGCAGGGAACTCTGGGAGCATCTGGGTGGCCAGGCCAGACAGGTAATGTCAGAGCCCCTTCCGGATAGGTGCTTAGCTGATTAGGTGACCAATCCAGCTTTCAGGGCTATTTAGAGTCTCTCTCTTGGGTGGGTCCTCAGATCTGGCTTGCAAGATTCTAGCACAATTCCTCTGCTACCGCCACTTTGACATCTGACCGAAAAAACTCCATCTGGACTCTCCAGGACCCGACAATCTGCAACAAAGATGTAGACTTCATCTGCAACACTGTTTCCATAGCTCCTTCTAGCTTCTGCAACATTTCCGCAGTCGTGCATCCTCTAAAAACAGCCTGTCTTCCGTCTGCACAGGAAAGAAGAAGGAATCTCCCTTCGAGTGAAGGAGTCACTCCCCTACATCTGCAGACACCAACAGCAATGATGACTGGCTTTGTCGATCCCCTCTCCTGCTGAGCTGGGTGGCTCTTGAATGGCAGTAACGTCCCCATGGATCATACACACCTAAATTAGTGGGTTGAGGATGACAACTTTAACAATCCCCTGAAACAAGACAAATGTTCCAGTCCTGTCAATTGTGAATGCCCATAGTTGCCGCAAACATCAGCCAATGTCATCAACAGTAGGAGCTACACAGCACTAAGGTCACACCCATGCAGCATATGCCGGGTCCATCCTGTGTCTGGGTCACAATGCAACATCCCAAATGTCATACTGCTCAGACAACAGCATTGAGGGGGAGGACACATGTAACTAGTCACTGAAATACACCTGCACAGTCAGAGGAGGAAATAGGACACTGCTACGACTATCAGGGCAATCCAATGTCCACACATTCCCTAACATCAGCTGAACACATTACCAATGCTAACATCCATATTGTGCCATAACAATGCTATACATAGGATACGCTACATTTCAACTACATATAAGTGGATGTGAAAGATCAGAGACTGGGCCAGGTCCAGATTGTTAAGTGTGCTGCTAGTGCCATTAGAGCACCCACAGCCAGTGAAAGGTCTCACCATGAGAATGGATGTAGACAGAGGGTTGTGTAAGACAAGAAGGTGGCAATTCACTATTTGGCCTAAACCAACACCTAGAGGAGATGATGCAGACAAGTCAAAAAACGTACCACAATACATGTGACATGCAGGTGGGGCATAGGCCTGGGAGAATGCCCATCTGAAAGACTGGATCAATGAACAGGAACCAAGATCACAATGTGAAAATCATCACTAGGCAGACATGTCACATCACAAATGCCACAACACAGATACATTAATTGTACCCTATTTCATTGCAGAGGATGATGGATCTCCTGTGGATATGCCTGTCCAGGACTACCCTGATGACATGGATGACAAGCTGACAAACATCAGCCACCAGACCCTCCAAGATGTCCTTATAACCCTCCAGACCCCACCTTCAGTCACAAGGAGGAGCACAGAACAAGCAGCCATCACAGAGGACCCACCCACAACCCCAGTTGTAAGACCTGCCAGCTCCAATACAGCTGAGGACTCAGATGACACAGGCACCAGCTTTGAGAGAACTGTATTCGGAGTACAGCAGGAGCTGGCCAAGGAGGTGCGGGTGGGGATGCGAACTATGGCAGCCAGCCTAGAGGGGGTGCGTTCATGCATGATCTCATCTGCAGATCAGGCAGCACCCATGCAAGCGCTAACATCCATCCTGCAAGGACTACAACAAACTGTAAAGGAATTCACCACTGCAGTAAGGGAGTTGCCACAACACCTCGCACCCCAAACCTTCCACTGCATGCACGAATGCAATCATGACTCCCTCAGGGCCGACCTGGCTGCTATTCTTAAGAACCAGCAGATCCTCCTTGCAGCAGTACTGTCCTTAAGACCCTCACAGGTAGCAGCGACTGAGATGTCTGACTCCACGTCTTCAAACACTGAGGTGTGTGTTGCCCCTTCACAACCACCACCACCAAGGACAGAGGAGGCAACACACACATCAGAAGAAGAAGACATGGAACAGATCACCTACACACATAAAAGTACCCGGAAGCACTAGTCCCTGCCACATGGCCACCTATTACCAAGGTCCTGCCCTTTGTAACATGCCAGTCTTGCAACAACTGTACTCAATGACTGTTCTGCAAACCACTGTCTATCTTGTCAGTCTGCCTTGTGATTGTCTCTCACTTACTCATTGGCAAATCCTGTCCCTCTGCACTGTCTGACACATCACCCCAGCATGTCAAATGCTTTTTTCCTGCAGCACTTGTGTAGGATCACAATGGAAGATGTCACTATAATGGACTCACAATCATGGACAATGTACATACAGCACTACAGCACTTTTCAATAAATAGCACTTCCACAACCACTTTGTCTCTGTGTAATGTGACACATCAACCGTGCAGTGGATCACTGAATTTTGCCTCCTGTCAAATTACATAGCTTGTCAATACAACTGTCCTGAAATAATGTAGTCTGCTAATTATGCACAGTGGCCTGGATTGCACCATACTGTGCCCTTCCTGAGGGTAATGTCTGATGAAAAGAGAAACCATACACCATAATGCTGTGTTGGACAGAATAATGTTTCTTCAAGGGATATCTAAGCCATTAAATAGTGGCAGCAAAATGTTGCCTCCATGCAATAGTAACACATATAACATTGCCCACAAATCTAAGCAAACAGTGTCACAAATGATCTATGTGAGTCATGAACACGATACTACACTACCACCCAGGTAATAAGAGTTTCCTTGAACTTCACACTGCAGTCAGACATAACACAGTGTCCCCAATACCAAATCTGGAAGCACAGAATGTGACATTGAAACATACTTATTGAAAAAAACACGTTGGGATCCATAGCAACTGTGATTGGTGGTTGCAATGAATGGTCAAATCTTTGCGGTAGCTGCCAGTGTTACAGTTAATTTGGGATTTGTTTGTATCATAGGACACAAATGTAATACAAAAGAAATCATGTGCACTCATGCCAAGGCCCAGATCTACAAGCATTTCACATATACTGTAAAGGGTTTACTACATAATTATTAAACTGTAAAAACAGAAGAGAAAACTCGGGGAAAAGCCTTACCTACCCTAATCTACCCTAACTACTCAATACCCACAACTGTCCCAAACTAACCTAAGCAAAACTTACTTATCACATGTAACAAAATGTTCTAAACATCAACCCCCGCCCCCTTATGAGACGGGACACATGGAGGACAACAGATACTAACCTAAACACATACTATCCTATACTAAACAAATATATATTTTTTTGTCAATTTTTATTTCATATATTTTTTTTTAAAAACACACAAGAACCCCAACATTGCCCCCCACCCACCCACCCACACACTCAAAAAGAAACAGTAGAAATAATCAGGACCCCCCCACACACTAACACTAACTAAACTAACAGCCTATACTAACCTAACACTAAGCCCCT
The DNA here is from genome assembly GCF_031143425.1 of Pleurodeles waltl. Lineage (NCBI taxonomy): Eukaryota > Metazoa > Chordata > Amphibia > Caudata > Salamandridae > Pleurodeles > Pleurodeles waltl. The sequence goes on from NC_090436.1 coordinate 46,120,375, forward strand.
AAACCCACAAAGTATAAGAATAAGGAAAGAGGAGGTAGGGGAGGGAATCATGTCCATCAAAATGTCTAGAGGTTGGCCTTCCAGAGGGTCCGCTTAATGGACCGCACCCGCCGGTTGATATGGCGAACATCCTGCCACAGGCGACTCATTTTTCTGAGGACACGGTCCATTTTACGCTACATGTCCACAAAAGCAGCAGGGTCAATAGCTGCAGCTGGGGTGGTCTGTGTGCCAGCTGAGGAAGTGTGGGGCTGTGTAGGGTCAATGTCTTTGGGCTGCCCTGCAGGTGGTCCTGTGCTAGGGCCTGGAGCACTTGCAGATGTTGTTGCCACAACGGTCACAGCTGTTGGTGGTGCCTACTGGGTGGTAGTGGTGATGGTGCTGGTGGTGGCTGTGGTGGGCAAAGAAGGGCCACCCTGTGTGAATGCCCTCCAGGCTCCGGAGGACCGTTCATTTCGGTATCTGCGGGCCATTCTTCAGTACCTCGACTCTACCTGCATTATATGCTGGTACCGTATTGCCCGCCTTTGGAATTCCCGCACCTGGATGGGTGCCATATTAGCAGCTGTGAAGACAAATGAAAAAAATTACATTAGGAACTGCATTGTGTGAAATGGCCCAAGAAGTAAATCAGACAATACATCTACTTTACTTGTAACAGCTCATATCATCATACAGATCATTGAATGTCCCTGAGGAAGTACATGGTAGGCCAGCCTACAAAGGTTGTATCACACATAGCACATCCAAACCCTACAAGATGGGTAACAACTGTCATGTTTTGGCATCAGAGTTCTGCCAGTTGTCAGCTAACAATCATGCAGCACATCCTCCGTCAATGCCAGAGCTACAAATGTCATTGTACGGGATGGAAATCTAGGGCCACATGATCTGCAAGTTGTAAATGGACTTGCTAGTCTAGTACTCATGTGCTAAACATGAGTGTGTATACTAGGTTCAGACAAAGGACTCACTGATTTACATGTCTGTGTACCAAACGTGTATCATCAGTCCTAGGTACACTATTCTCAAACCCATGTCTGTGTTTGAGGGTGGGGGGCTGGAGAAACAACTAACAATTCCAAACAACATGGACACCCAGGAAGCTTATGAAAGCAGGGCATGTGTTTGGCTCAACACACATACCACAGGTAAGGTGTATCTACAAATAGGAGACAGCAAACCCTTGACAAATCCCACCGCCACACATGTCTGGTAATGCAGAACTTTGTCCACATCATATACTTCCAGTAAGCCATGACATACAACTAACACAGAGATGCAAGAACATCCCTGGCCATGATTTGCATGCACACCTGGGCCATTGCACTCAAGTGCCACATACTCATAGTACTACATGTGGAGCTACATGCTACTAGGAAGTTCAACCTAAAGTTTAATCAGTACATTAGTGAATAGGGAAGCACAAGTCTGTTGGTAAGTATTTTGCAGCCCCATTCTGGGATAATGTGGGTCTGACAGGCTGACTAAATCACAGATTAGGTCCAGTGCAACTCTTGCTGATACAAGTGTTATCCACATGACTCATCCCCATTCACATTGCGGGGCCTACAGGACTGACATAGTCCATCACACATCACCAGCAAACACAACACATAATAGACATATCAACACTTACTGGAGTTGTCGGGGTCCTCAAATGAAGCCACCTCACCCACAGTGTACGGTGCGGGTCCACCTGTAAGGCATGGAAGGGAGAAATGTGCTCAAATTCTGTACACTGTCCAACAATTCCAAAGACAAATACTATGTGTAAGATTACATAAGTAAGTAAAGCCACTCAGACATGATGATACTGCATCCGATATAGCATGGCTAACATGTACATACCAAGGGTCTCCTGTGAAATTTACACACATATCTGCACACATGCAGTGACCCTAACTATCATGTGTTGGCAAACATGCTCCTTCATTAGCGAGCAGACATTATAATAGAGTGTATTCGTCTCATCATGTGTATCCAAGAGAGACATCCAAAGCCACTTTCCTTGAGGAGTGCATTACCATTCAACCAGCCATTGTGGCCATGACAAATTTATGACACACAGGTACAATGTACAGAGGGGCAGGGACAGTTGTAAGTCCTCATGTTGTTACAGTTTCCTCATTTGATGTGGCCCAGCTATGATGATTTGCCCCAACCATAGAGATATGAACCCATGTGCATGCCTTTGGCCAGCCATCCCTAAACGAAAGGTGGAACAACAAACACCAAATACCAGTCTAAGATGTTAGCTGAGGGCACCTTGCACTTTTTCCCTATGTCTCCAAATCCAGATCTGACATGTATCCGAAATGACGATGGACCACAATAATCCCTAACATAAATAGAACTTCAGTGATTGCTTGCCTTACACACTCACCAGACACACATGAGACATATGTTTGGGCCACATTGCTATCATCAACTTACGTGAAGCCTGCACTCATTTTTAGCATCATGTAGTGTTTCGAAAGTCAGTCTAGCTGTTGCGTCAACAAATGATTTAGAAAATCTATACCTCACAGGCAAATGTGACCTATATCTACATAATTGGCTCCTGATTTGTGTTGCTGTTTGACACAAAGGCGGCACCAACTTACATTAAGCAAAAGTATTCAGTAAGTTTGCAGAGCACTTGCTTCCTGACAGCTAGCAATTGTGGTCCTTAACATAGTGTATCAATGACCCTGTATGTTTCCAAAGCATTCCACACACTCAACAACATTGCCGGCAGATAGTGTACAAATCATCTGATGTCACTACAGAGCATTTAATCGTGCACATTTACATGATTTGTACTCACCAACAGGGCCACCAATCACAATTCTCAGGTGGTCCAGCAGATCTTGCTCCCTGGAGATGAGGTCAGCCCAGCGGTGCTTCAGCTGGTGGTCATTCCTCTGGCTGCGATATACGTGTTGCAAGTGATGCAGAACCTTTCCCCATTGGAGCCTCCGTGCCTCGGTGTGATACCCCTGTATCACCCGCCCACCTGATCTTGCCAAGACGTGGCCTACCCAACATCTTAGCACAAAAAAGGATAATAGGGGATGAAGGAGAACAAAGGAGAATAGGGGGAAAGTAGAAATAGAAAAACGTAAACTAAACAACTAAAAGAGCCCAACTATCCCCAAACTATCACTACCACACAACAGACTCCCAAAAACAACAAAGACAGCACAATACTAGACAATAGTACACAATAAACACTCAGACAGGATACAACAACAATATTTTATTAACAAACTGAGAAGTAATGGACCACACAGGAGACAAAAGCACAATTTGACAGGGCATTAACTGGGTTTGGGTCATTTTACCATTTTAATGTAATGTTACATTTGTGACACAACTGAGATGGGCTGATTGCACGCACTTTGGTCTTGACGGTGTATGGGCACAAGTGAGACTTCATACTGCTGCGGACCATGATCCGCTACTTCCTTAACATGATTTTAACTCTTGGCTGACGCACTAGATGGCCATATGTGTGGCCTCCATATATGTATTGCACAAATTGTGCATGTTTTGCGTCAGGAGAGGATAGCAAGGTGACGCACATAGGTACAATACCTCAATGCCTATGGCTCAATGTGTGTGTATTGGCTACTAATGTAGTTGTTTACCCAGTGTGTGTGCATCACAAGATGCATTATTGAAAATATGCTTGTATGAATGTGTCCTAACCTTAGATGCAAGTCAGTGTGGAAATGAGAGAGGACATGTGTTACTCATACATGTAGCAACATCTGTTGTGTGCACTTCCAAGATTTTGGGTAACGTAGACACCACAAATGACAAAGCATGCACCGGATAGATGGCAGTCGCTTGTTCATGTCAATGGTCCAAAAGTTGCCCATCAAATGTCCTGGAAATTTGGAAACTGCTTCCTAGGCACTTGTTGGTGAACCCACCGTGAGTCAGGCACATGTACAGACCAAGTCGGTACCATGTTATTGACACGGAAAGCCAAAGGTGACCCACAACTGTAATTTTCCCCCACAGTTGTGGTCATATGACTGAGCCACAACGCTCCTGTGGCAGTGGTGGACCAGCAGACGAGGCAGCACGTGGCCACATATTTCCAGTGATCAATTGCACAGAGGTGTCTGGTTCATGTGTGTGGTCCAATGTTGATCCTGTATATTTTTAAGGGTTTATGTTGTCACAGTTACGTCCAGGTCTCATCATAAGTCAGTGGCGGCTATTCCTGTATATACTGAGTATCCTTCGGAGATCAATGGAAGGAAAGCCAATGAGGACATGAGAGCATACATGGGGATGATCCCACCCTGTCACTGCAGACGTGTTATGAGACTGTCAACAGGGCAACCTTTGTGTTCTGAGTGAAATCATATCTCAGGAGTCATGTTCAGGCAGGTGTCATTACAACATTTGCACACAGGTTGGCCTGTAAAGTTCCCACTGCATCTGGGAACATCATAGCCTCTGTGTTGATTAATCTTGCAGCTATACAGCACGCACAGTGGTTGCTGGTTCTGCTGGAGGCACCATACACAATCCCTGCATACGGCCCTGGTACACTGTCACACTTTGTCGTTCATGCATACATGAGACCAAGACAAGGGAGAGGCCATGATTTTAGTATTCCAAGACAATTTTAAAATTATGGTACAATTAAAAAGCAGATGATTCTATACAATGTATTTGGGTATGCATTGAGGAAGCACCTGACAAAATAACCCCAGAGGAATGTGAGGTTTGGGAAAGCAAGTGTGGTACATATGTAGCCACAAGGAACCTTTAGGGTAACGCACAGACAGGTGCCAGTCAGGCTGACAGGATGTAGGGTCAATCAGGATCCAGCAATTTCACAAGGTACATACTCAGTGGTCTGACTTACACTGGTCGGAGGAAGAACAAGGCAGTTGACATGGGAAACTGTGGTTGTCCTATGTTTTGGAAGGTGGCACATAAACCAAAGGGCTGTGTTACACAGCTTATTTTCTAGCAATGCATAACAGTGTATTCGGCTAAATGGCAACTTCTATGCTGTTCCAAGCATCTGCAAGGGCAGTGCACGTACAAATGGGTGGTCTGCATGGAGGTGCTCCCAGGTGTGTGCTGCATCAGTTTATCACAAGTCCTGTAGGTAAGATTTGAGTTCAAATGGCCAACAGTACCTTTCATATTGGAAGCTATCTACAGGTGATAACAGGGCTTAGAAACTACAAGCCAGTGTATTAATTGACCTGACGTCCATGCAGTCAGATGTACTATGACAATGGCATACCATAGGGAAGGGTGAAGCACACTGGATTACTATTGTTAGTCTGTGTGTGGAGAGGAGGGAATATCTGGGTACACATATTACCATTCCAGGGAACCTCTTCAGACATGTGGGGTGAGACCAGGAGCATGGGTGTGTCAGGAGTTAGGAAATGGGCTGACATGTACATGGAATGTCATGTGCGCAATGCTTGTCATAGGTGTGGCACTTGTGCTGTCTATTTTCTGCTTTTATGGAACTCTAGTCACAGATAGTCCTCGCAAAGATAGGTGCTGTACGACTTACTGCTGTCAAGGGTCTGGTCATACATTCCTGTTACCATGCAATAGCACATCCACTGCCTCATGTATGAGGCATTTTTTTCCCTTATAGACTGATGGTGTCTTAGTTGTGTGCCATATGCTGCGATGAACCATGTTGCCAACATGTATGTGTGAAATAGGTGTGGTCCTCTGCTATTGCCCTTCAAAGGTGAAATGTACAGGATGTATGTCATTTACAGTGTGTGTGTATGTGACTGTTGTGTAATACGCATCACAATTGCTTTGGAATGTTCTGTGTCCTGATCGGTATATCAGCAATGCTCCATGAGGCTACACTGTTATTCTGATAGTTAGAGATAAAGGTGAGCAAAAATGATTACCCAGACCATGATATGGTGATTATTATCGGTGTTTATTTACATATGTTGCTACAGTGGTGATGGTGAGTTTTTTAAAAAGAAATTGTTCACAATATGTTGGCGCCTAAGCAATCCAGCAGCTGTGTTTTGTTGTTCCCCCTCATGTTGCAGGCCAGCATCCTCCTCTTCCTCCTCTTCAGGCATTTGTGGCTCTGGTTCTAATAGGGAAATGTTGCTTCATATGCAAATGTTGTGCAGGTTGGCACATGTTAAAATGATCTTACAGACCATTTCTTGTGAATATAGGAGGCTGCCACCAGTGATGTTGAGGCACCTGAATCTCGACTTGAGGATGCCGAAGGTCCTCCCCACTATAGTGCGGATCCTCTTATGTGCCTCATTGTAGGCACGCTCGGCTGCAGTGCTTGGGTTTCCAAATGGTGTCATAATCCATGGCTGGATCCCATACCCCTGATCACCTGAAAAAGAAAATGATTAGGATCATGTTGATGCAGCTTGCCCCATTAATATCACCTTGCATGGCAGTAGTAGTCTTGTGTTGTCTGTGACTCATCTGTGTTATTGTGTTGATTCCTAGGCTTCTAGGATGTACCATCTGCATTGGGTTGTTTCCTTGGCTGAACAAGTGTTTGGCTGCTGACCGTTTGTCAGCAGTATGTTTTGGGATTTGCAGTACAGTGTGCACTCCCTAGCGTTGTGACTTGTGACACAGGTGTCCATGTGTCTTCACTGGGGGTGAGATGATAGTTCCATACACAGATTCAAATTGACAGTGGTGGTAACACGTTAGCATCTATGTACCCTGGGCATCCCATACCTTTAGACATATGCAATGGATTAATTTAAACATCAGTGAGACTCTTACATTTTGCAAGGTGACAAGTAGGCAAACCTCTCCATACGTTGTGATCATTGACGTATTGACATTAGACTGTACACTAATTTCAGATGTGTGACAGGTTCACTGCAGACCTATCAAACATGGCTAGCGGTGTCACGACCTCAGTGTGTTCCTGTCCACATGTTGCTGTTGTGGTGTATGTGTTGTGTGTCCTAGAGGGTTGCTGTGCAGTGTGTATATAAGTAGGTTTCTGTACTTCCCAAAGAGTAGTCCATTGCCATATCGTCCATCCTGGAAGTGTTGATTGATGGTAGAGTGATGGAAGATGAATGAGTCATGGCCACTCCCAGGATACTTTGCCACAATGTTGGTGATCAAGCCTTGGTGATCCACAATGGCCTGCACATTGATGGAGTGTGTGTGCTTCCTGTTGCGGTATAGGTGTTCAGTTGCAGCAGGTGGCACAAGGCGTACATCTGTGCAGTCAATGGCACCAAGGACGTGTGGGAATCAATTAATGAGGTAAAACCCCTGTTTTGTCTCCTGCTGCTTCTGCTGTGTGTTTGGGAAGCAGATGTGGCGGGGTGTGAGTCCAATGATGGCATCCAGTACTCTGGGCAAGAAGGCAGAGACTGATGGCTGTGATATTCCGGCAACCAGGGCGCCAGTGCTATGAAAGGAGCCACTTGCCAACATGTGAAGTACAGCTAGCAGCTTGGTTTCTGTTGGGATGGTGCGGGCTGTCAGCAAGGTGGGTGCCAACTGTGGCTCTATGTTGCGCAGCAGCTGCTGAATGGCCTGCCAATTCAACCTGTACCTCTGGATGATGTCATGTTCCCTGAGGCCATGAAGGGTTGTCCTGGTGCGGAATATCCTCTCCGGCCTTCTGCGCTGCCTTTGGGGTCCCTGCTGGTGTTGTGGTAGCTGCTGTTGTTGTTGCTGGGCTCTGCGTCTGCGTGCACGCTGGATAAGAAGCACCTCCATGTCTCCCTTTTGCTGCTCTGCTGTTGCTTCTGTGTGTTCTGATTATATACAGGTGTGTTTGCCCCATTTTAACGCCTGCCCTGACACAGGCGTTAATTTTTGATGCAAATCGGGCTGTGTGTCATTTTCCGACTTCGCCTCCCGGCCGTGTGGGATTTTTGCCCAGAAGCATAAATACAACGCACGGCCCTTTACGTCTTTTTTTGGACGGGAACGCCTACCTTGCATATGATTAATGCAAGGCGGTTTCCCACATCCAGAAAATGACGCACACGGGCTTGGGCGTCACAGTTTAAATATGGGGCAGGGTTTGCGCTGATTGTGCGTCAAATTTTTTTGACGCACATTCGGCGTAGACGGAGCATAAATATGCTCCTGAGTGTTTTCTTTCATGTGCATAAGTGCTATGTGACTACAGTGGTATTGCATGAGCTTTGCATGTCTCCTAGATAAGCCTTGGCTGCTCATCCACAGCTACCTCTAGAGAGCCTGCCTTCTAGGCACTGCCTGCACTACAATAATAGGGGATACCTGGACCTGGTATAAGGTGTAAGTACCTTAGGTACCCACCACACACCAGGCCAGCTTCCTACAATCTGCCCCTGAATTGTTCCAGATTTAACATCCTCAACTAAATTATTTCTGTAGGTATAAAACTGAGATACTTCATACAGTGATACATGTTCCAAAAAAAGACTTCTGTTAGAGAAGTAAGTGTCCAACAGATTCATTTTTTCAATGTTCTTATTCTCTGACTTATATTGAGCACACTATTCAATTTCTAGCACACTTTTCAAAACTCTTCTTCTAGAGTATGCTAATTCTAAGCTAAACCACGTACTAGTATGAGCTTTAGCACATAAACCTAAAGAGCTTAAATGGTCACAATCCTGATAACTGCTCATCTCTCTGTGAGATAGTATTTGAATGCTAAGTCAATATACCCCTTTGATTAAAGATTGCTCAGCGGATATTTCTTACCATACTTCCTTTATATCTGATTTCTCATATTTCCTAATATATGGAGTGACCTAATAGGCTACAGCTATAGAATTATCTGCAACAAATTGTATGTCCATATTTGCATTCCACATAAGTAGTATTAAAGGGTTGTATTTGTTGATCTGCTGCAATGCTTGTCCTATTTTTAAATTGTATGTGTTTTGGAAGGCTTTGCTATAATAACATGCCTAACAGAAGGCATACCATTGTTTACTCTTCCTTTATTGAGAATTGAACTTGGGAAATCCAACGGACATTTGGTGAATGGTTTAGATTTCTTTTTATATGTAAGTAAGCAGTATTTGCCACATTTATGACTTTGACATTTTAAAACTTGTTTAAGCATTGTATTATTATTATGTTTGTCGTGGATAACACAAGTAACATGCTGCTCAATAAAATCAAGAGAGTCATAGCCAAATTGTGGACCATTTTTCATCCATAACAGCATATGAATGTGAGGTGCACCTCTTGCTTGGTATTCGTTTCTCCAACAGACATCAACGATCTCTCCTAGCATATTTTGTATAAATGTTGTATGAAAGTGAGGTGCATCTCTTGCTTGATACTCATTTCTCCAACAGAAATCAACCACTTTTCCTAGTATATTTTTAGTTTATTTGTTATGATGAAAAGCATACTCTCAAATTTCTGATTAAAAAGTCTGCAAACATTTGCCGGCTCTAAATAACATAATTCACTAGTTGTCTTAAAGGCAGCATCTGGTAGATTATTGTTTGTTTCGAGTAGGAAAGTGTATAAACCATCCCATAGGTATTCTGCACAACTCAAAGTGAGACAACAAGTAGGTGGTCCAAAATTCCTCAACATACCTCTTAGTTCTCCATGTCTTCGGAATCAATATTCACTTCGCTGACATTCCATAATATATATTAAGTTATACTTGAGTTTTTTGTCATTTCCACCTTCTTTAGGAAATCTTTAGTTATTATGGTAGTAAATATGTGCAACAGCATAATAAATTATTGATAGCTCACAATCATATTATCAAGTGAAAATATAATAAATATTTTACACAAAGCACAGTCATCTGAGCATAGGCCCTCATTATGACATTGGCTGTCTTTTTCCAAGACCACCGATGCCATGGGCGCCAGAAGACCACCAGTGTTGGCGGTCTTCCACCCTGCCATAATATGGACACTGCCTGATTTCCACCACAATTAGGGCGGAAATCCGACAGTAGCCATGCTTCCTGACGAGGCACCTGGGTGGTTTTGCGACCTGTACCGCTCTGCCCGAAGGACACCACCAGCTGTATTATGGCCATTCATATGGCCTTTCAGTGTCCTGCTGGCGGTAGCAGCGCCCCTTCCCTTTCCCTGCTGGATAGCCTCCTCGCCGGACAAGGTAAGTCAGGCGTCAGTCAGCGGAAGGGAGCGGAGTATGGGGGACTTTGTGTGTGAGTGTGTGGTGTCTGCATGTGTGTATGTGTGTATGTATCTGTGAGTGTTGTGATGTATGCATGGCTGTAGGCATGGGAGTGAATGCATATATAAATGTTACAGTGAGTGCGTGGGTGCATGTCAGTGTGTATGCGTGTGAACATGTGTGAGTAAATACGTGTATGGATGAGTGTGAGTGAATGCGTGTTTGGATGAGAGTGAGTGAATGCATGTGTGGATGAGTGTGAGTGAATGCATGCATGGAAGTGGTGGTTCATGGGTGCATGCGTTGTGCGTGTGTGCATGACTGCGGGAGGGGGGCAGGGGCAGGTGGTGGGAGGTGGGTGGTTGGGGGGTGCTGTGATTCTAGGTGGGTGGGAGTTTAGGTGATGGGGGGAGCCTTCTACCGTTGACAGGGAAGGATTTCCCTGCCACCAGTAGCCCTACCGCCATGGTTTTCGTGGCAGTGGTACCGCCGTGAACACCATGGTGGTAGGCCTGCTCATTATACCACTGGCGGTCATGTGTGGACCGCCGGGTCGGAGATGCACATCTCCGGCCCGGCGGTTTATACTGCCATGGTGGTATGAATGGTGATGTGGCGGGCTGGGTACAGCCAACCCGCCACACTCATAATGTGGCGGTATACACCGACACCCAATACTGACATACAATTTGATTATCACAAACATCACATCTGTTTTCGACAATGAGGTAAATTTTCCAAGCTACTCTATCTTCTTTTTGTGTTTTTGTAGCAAATCATTATTCCATCACAATGTGAGTGCTATGTCCATATGACAAGTTTTGTTATATCCTATGGAACTTGTAATACAGCAGATGAGATATCCGTCACATTGGTGAGTAATCCCCTCCGTCACAATTGTAATGAGGCCCTGATCTAGTGTATGAATGGTAAGCCTCTTCATGAAAGTCTGGTTCTGTAAGAACGTCTAAGAGCCTCAAAATATGCCAGAAACATATGTTTTAGATCTCAAAATTAAACATGTCAGTGTTTTCATGAGATTCATATTTAAAATAAATAATGTTCTTCTTACAACAAACACTTTCTCCATAACATCTTGAAAATATTGTTTATGTTTTAGTCTGACAGCATTATTTCTAGCAGTGGGATCATTTAGCAGCAAATCTACAAGTATTGTTTATTTATAATATTTGTAATGCTCTCCCTTCGTGTATGACTGTACAACCTAAATGAAGTCTCCTTTTTCTGTTTGTAAGTGTGTTTTGTGCACATCTTAGATGAGTTTGTGGGATATTTCATATAAAAAAACATTATTATCACCAGAAAGTGGTTCCTCAGAATGCACACATTTACATATACCCTTACCAATCTTATTTTTCTCAATACCACGTTCTCCTTTTATAGGTGCTTATACGTTTTCTCTGTTCTTTTTGGAGTACATTTGCATTTTCAATTTCTTCAAGTAATATTTTGAAGGCATCCGGTTTAGTCTAGCTACCTGTGTCTAAACATATTAAAGCAAGAAACAGTATCATTAGTGTTTGTTAAACTAAAGTATTCATCAGGCATTAGTTGCACAAATAACAAGTTGGTGTGATTTAATATCAGCATAATGTACTTGTACCTTTAATAGTAATGAGATTTTGTTCTTAATAATATTAGGTTTGTGAATACATAGCTCTATGTACACACTTTAGATGTACTACAGCAGTTAATCTACTCTCAGTGCTCTTTGCTTATATTTATTAGTACTGGGCTAGGTGTGTAGCATAATGAAAAATATAATTGAATAACAATCTTTGTTGCTGCTCAATTATATTTCTTATGTAGCATCCTCTTTATATCATGTGATTAAACCTAGCCTCACCTTCACATCTTTTAAGCAAATCACCAAATAAATTGCATTTAAATGCTGGTTTTCCCTTTAAAACTTGTACTGTATTGATTTGGAAGGTCATGTGACCTATAATCTGTCTGAGATAGCTAAAGGGGTAGTATTATATTATGGAGCTATGTTGTCTAGTCTATTTGCTATTTAATGTGCTTCTTTAGTACTCTTAAGCCTATGTTAGTAGTCTAACATTACATATAACCATTCACAGTCCTTGTTTCAAAAATATTATCTCTTAAATATCATGCAGTTGGATACCGTTCTACCCTACTACATACACACTTTCATTTATTTAGTCAGTGTTTCAACAACCTATTTGGTTGTCTTCAAACAACATGGTTTGGTGTGTGGATAATGTGACACAGCTATATTTGTTAAGCTAAGGTGTGTGCTAAAAAGAGTGGTATTGACTGCAATTTAGGGTTAGCAAAGTTGATATAACCTGGGTGGCTGAAAGAGCTTTGAGATGCAATAACATCCTACCTCTCCATTCATCTCCTACTGACTATGTGCATCCATAGTTTATAATTATTAATTGTGGAGGGAATGATATAGTCCGCCTCACTGGTGTTCGAATAGCGATAGATATGAAAGTTACTTATCATTCTTTAATGACTATATTTCATCACACCCATTTTATATTTTCCACAAATGATGAAAAGTTTGAGAAAACATGCAGGCATACAAAACTATGACCCTCATTTGGACTTTGGTGGTCAATTTCAATGACTGCCAAAGCCCAACCTTCCAGACGACCGCCAGTGCTGGCGGTCAGCAGACCGCCATATTACGAGTGCAAGCTGCTTTCCTCCATTATTGAGGTGGAACGCAGCCAGCAGTCAAGCTGGCAGTCGGCGCTGCAGATGTGGTTCCCTCGCTGGCACTGCCACACCAGCAGGACTCCCCCCGCCGTATTACAAGCTGTAAAATTGCCTGGCCTGTTAGTGGTGGCGAGGGCAGACCGCCAGGACCCATCCTTTTCCAGACATTCCCCTTGACTGAGAAGGTAAGTGGGCGTCCAAAAGGAGGTGGGAAGAGGCTCTGTGTTTGGGTGCGTGTGTGCATGTTTGTGGAGGGGGGTGCTGAATGTGAGCATGTCTGTGAGTGCATGTAAAGGTGTGTGTGTCTGGCGCGTGTATGGGGGTATCTGTGTGGATGAATGCGAGTAAGTGGGGGTGTTTTTTAAATATACTTTTAAGGTACTGTGGAACTCTATTGAAACATTTGAGGTAGCACCATGGTACATCAGAGACTTTTTTCAAAGCATATACCAACTTTTTAATCATTTTCCATACCTATTATTACCACTCTTTTAAGTGATAATAAATAAAGGAAGAAAAGGAAACGTAAAAATCTAGTTATTATTAAGGTTTACCCAAAACACATGCAAACTAGTGTAAGAAACAAGATGGTTGCCTTAATGTTTTAGCAAAGAACACAGTAGCCAATCACATAATCCCTTGTCATCAGTATGTACTGCAATAGTATACCGTACTACTGTAACAACATATATTAACAAGTTAAAATACCCTATAAGCTAACAAATACTCACCATAACACCACAAAAACGTTCAGTTCTGCAACAATGAAATGGGTGTAACAGGTCTGCAAAGATTTACAGACATTTGTCATATGGGAGCAAAGTTATTAAGGGACAAACATCCCCAAAACCCTTATTTCTGGTGAGCCTAACTATAAATTGAGAGGGGCTATTGTCACTCTGTTATATATTAGTTACAGTTTGGTCAGCATTTTCATAGCAAATGCCATTTTACATTTGCTAATAACTTTGGCACCATTTGAGGAATCTTCAGGAAACTTCCCCCAAAAATGTTCTTTTTATATTGTTTGTGCACGGAAAGTTTATCGGTGATCCATCAAGCGGGGGACAAGAAAAAAGGGTGGTGGTCCCAAAACACAAAATCCCCATGCATTTTCCATAGACTTTTGCCAGAGGTGTTTTAGCAAAAAGTGCAGAATTACACCAAATTTGGCAGGAAGCAGAATTTTGCTCCTCAGACTGTACTGTTTGTGATTTGGTATGAATCTGTTCAGTTGCTTTTGAGAAATTAAGGTTTGAAAATATTTGTATATCTAGACAGTTGGATTTGGACTCTTGAGAGAGTTCTCCAACTGAATTTGAAAAAATAGAGCATTCTGATTGGTCCAGGGAGATTGATTTCCCCTGGGCCAATTCTCTTCTTCAGGAATCCCACACTGATTGGCTGATAAAAAAAAGTGTTGCTATCAACCATTAAAGGACTCAGGGACTTGGTGCCCTGTCCTGACATTAAATTAAAATAATATAAGGCTACAAGGGAGGAATAGCCTTACCCCCACCCCTGTAGGGGTGACCTAGAGAGAACCCCAAGTTACAAACAAAAAAATGGTGTTTTTTTCACAAAATCAAAATAAAAAAAATAACAATTATTTTTTTTTAAAAGGAGGAAATCCACATGCCCCTCTCCTCCATGAACCTTTATTGGCCCCAGGGACCCACAAACCTATCCCCCAGGGCTGGCTCACTTCATGTGTCTCAGGGTGGCCCACCTCCGGGACACTGTTGTTTTCCTGTCTGCACTACTGCGGTCAGGGAAACATATATTTGCTCCTTCCTGGTGGGAGTATTTTTAAATCTCCTTTTAGACGGGAGCAAACATGGAAGTCTGCTACCAGCTGGGAGGAGTTTTAAATATGTTCTTGCTGGCTAAGGGCAGTGTTCTGTTCTGTCCTGTTTCCTTGTCCATGCTTGTGCTGGCAGGGAAACAGAACACATATTGCTCCTGCCTAGAGGGAGCAAGCAAAAAAGAGCTGTTCCACCTGGGTGAGAGCAATACTGGCTGGTGCATCATGTCAGGAGCCGGCTGGAGCCATGGAGAGGGAATGTGTTGCTCAGTGGGTATCGCAGATGGGCACCAGGGCAGCCACTTAAAATGTTTTTAGGCCCTGGGGGATCGGGTCTCTGGGCTATAATTGGCTTTGGGAAGAGGACCACACAGCCCCTCTCCCCTTATTAGTAACATGTGGCCCCGAGGGATGGGGTCCCCAGGACCTGATAAGAATCAGGGAGGGATCACACATCCCACCTCCCCTTTATAGTAACATGTGGCCCCAGGAAATAGGGTCCCCAGGCCTAATAAGATTTGGGGAGGACAGCCATGTGACCCCCTTCCCCTTCTTTATAATATTAGGACCCAGGAGATGGGGTCCTAGAGCCTATTAAGGCCCAGGGAGGGAGATTGCATGCCTCCTCCCCTTAGAGTTTAGCACTGGGGATAAAGCCCTCAGAGCCGAAGAAGGGTTGGGTGGCAACCATCTCTAAGATCATAATCTAAGGGGGAGCATGCAGCTCCTCTCCCTGAGCTTATTTGGGACCAGAAACCCCATTCTCAGGGCCAAAATGTAAACGGCTCCTCATCCCTGAGTGTTTATAGGCTTTGAGAACCCCACCCCCTGGGCTATAGCATGTTTTTTGTTTTTTTTTATAAATGGTAGCTGCCATTTTATAAAATAAATATAGGGCCCAGTAACCCCGTTCCCCAGGTCCAGGTTCAGTTAGTCAGCTAGGGGGAGGTGGTGCAGGGCTCCACTCCTGGAACCATTTTTGCCCCCGGGGATCCCATTCCCCAAAGCCAAATCTATCTATGAGGAGAAGAGGGGCGTGTGACCCCCCTTACCGAAGCCGCTTTTGGCTCCAGGAATGCCACCACCCAAAGCCATGATAGGCCCTGGGGGGCCCAACCCTCAGGCCAGAATGTGCATGAAAGGGGCAACTGCCTTTTTTCAAAGTCATGGCACTGTAGAGCTATTCAAGGTACTGCTAGCGGCACACAGAGGTGTAGAAAAATGAAG
This sequence comes from Pleurodeles waltl, assembly GCF_031143425.1. NCBI lineage: Eukaryota > Metazoa > Chordata > Amphibia > Caudata > Salamandridae > Pleurodeles > Pleurodeles waltl. The sequence continues at coordinate 46,136,237 of NC_090436.1, forward strand.
TGAAATAAGGGAAAATATTTTCCATGGCTAATTACCAGTTTTGCTATATGATCATCATTTTGAAGGAAGTTTGATTTTTAGAAAAATCACAAATGCCAAAATTCAATATTTTAAGTTAAAAAATAAATACTATGTAAGTAAAGGCCATGAGTAAAGGTCCTGTTAAGGTACACAGGTGGGTGCAACCAAACCATGCAATCAACCCCTGCCAACCACTGCACATTGCTAAAGCTGGTGCGCTGTTTAAATGAGTAGATGGAAGGTGAATACAATACATCATAATAAAAAAGGGAAATTCTATTTAAAATGTAGTCAAATGTCCAATATGGCTCAGCAGATTGAAGTTGAAAAAAAGCCCTTCAAATTCTCATATTATGATATACAATATACAACACATAATATCTCATGCCTACCTCCAGGCTTGATGCTTTCATATATAAAAAAAGCTACCCACCAACAGCAAAACATGTATTGTAAATAGCATACAGTAATTTAAAATAAGCAGCCAGGACTTCTCTTGAGGTAGTCACTCGCTGTGTCAAATTGATGGCTGCAAAGATGCCAAGGAGAATAATGATTGTGGCTTAGAAATTTGCTGGGTGGATGTGGACAGGGGCATCATCTTTAAGGAAGCCAGCAGAAAGCCAACTATTCACAAATGAAAGTGTCTTATTCTTGTTTGGGGAAGCATGTTAGTATGCATCATGATGCAAAGTGGCTCTTTTGATTTCATCCAATATGTCTTCAGTGCTCTTCCCTGGCACACATGAGAAGGCAGAGATCTGGAGAACACTATTTGTTTTTGAGACATTTCATTTGTCTGGCCTTACCTTTTTAAAACCAGCTGACACTCAGTTGAAGGTTCTGTCAATGGAAGACCTAGCTGGGGCTAGAATTTCATATGGGGACAGTAGTTAGAGTTGACAGCCTCTGTGTGATTCTAGATGGGTGTCAATACTGACGTTGTGTTTTTTTTCTGGACCAAGGAATAACAATTTCTGGGCCTTCATGCAGTAGAGAAGCAGGTAACTCTACAAACATATTAGGATACAACATTAGTGGCATGGGCCTCCTTCAGCCTTCATTTGAGCATCACTCAAATATATTAAAATGATCACTCTCACAAGCCAAGATCTTCAGTCACCCCACTTCAATGAATGATTCACCATTCCAGCTGCCTTGCTTATGGGATGACAGTTGCTTCCTTTGTGACTCAAGCTCTTCTACTCTTCACAGTTGTGACAGTTCAAGTCATTCTCCTCTGACTATAAAGGCACCCATGATAACAGTGCTGAGACTTTACGGGGCTCCTTTCAAAATGTGCTTTATGTTTATCTCCTTGATTGAAGGCATTCCAATTGGATCCTGTGCTCACTGTGCCACTGGATACAAGCTAGCCTGACGGATGAAGGATGATACCCTGAAACCGGTCCCAGGATGCTTGTTTCTGATCCTGGAGGACCTGGCCTGTCAGTTTGGACTGATCTGTTCCCATGGAGAACAGGGTCAAGACTGATTTGCATATGGCTGGACCAAACTGGGCGGCATGGTGAGCAAAAGAACAATGGATTAAATCCAGATCTGTGACTAGGGGTGAGTGTTTGAAAAGTTTCAGCACCCCATCCATCATCCTTTTGTGTGGCATTCCAATTGAGGGATGTAGAGTAACTTTTGAAGATATAGCACGGTCTACACCAACACCTTGTGATAAATTGATACACTCGTTGTCAGTATTTCCTGTGCTGCTATTGTTTTCCTGCAATAATATTACAATATTTTATGATGCATGTGTTAACTTTAAGATATAAAATTAATACATGAACCATAGCTCAGTGGTTGCATTGCACAATTAGATTTTGTTTTATTAAATAATGTAGGTCAAATATTTTTTCAGGTTATTTTAGAATCTGTTTTATTGTTTTACAATTATGCATCAGAATCCGAGTTTGTTGGCTCTTTAGCTTGCCCTCAGTATACTTTTGTTAGTCACATGAAGTGTGGGTAAGAAATAGCATATGCAACAATGCTGTAGCTTAGCCAACTGAATTAATGATCTTTTGAGAAATATTGTTCTATACAACACATAACCTGCCCATACTCCCAGCGTGCCTCACTAGGAGCACTTTTGTTGAAAGCTTGTTAGACAAATAGCGATTGATCTACAGTGGCATTCCTGTCTTTTCCAAGTGCTAGAGCACAATTTGCTGCCTAGCACCAATGAAGGCACCCTTGCACCATGGTGCAAGGGTGCTTGTTTTGAAAACATGATTGTTTTTATGCAGGAGGGCACACGTTCCTGCACAAAAACAATCCACTGAGGCATATCACTCTTTCTATGTGTGCTGCAAAATGCAAATGCAAAAACAACAAGTGATGGACGGAATGCTAAACATTGTCAAACATTCACCCCCAGTCACAGATCTGGGTTTAATCCATCATTTTTTTGCTGCCCATGCCATTCCAGTCTGGACCCAGCCATATGCAAATCAGTCTTGACCCTGTTCCCCATGTGAACAGTCCAGCCCGAACTGCTAGGCCAAGTCTTCCCTGGACTGGAAACAAGCATCCTGGGACCGGTTTCGGGGTTTCACCTCTCATCAGCCAGGCTAGCTTGAATCCAGTGGCATGGGAAGCACGGGACCCACGTCTGGGCATACCCTTCCCACTTAGGGCGAAAAATGCAAAAACAACAAGTGATGGACGGAATGCTGAACATTGTCAAACATTCACCCCCAGTCACAGATCTGGGTTTAATCCATCGTTTTTTTGCTGCCCATGCCATTCCAGTTTGGACCCAGCCATATGCAAATCAGTCTTGACCCTGTTCCCCATGGGAACAGTCCAGCCCGTACTGCCAGGCCAGGTCTTCCCTGGACTGGAAACAAGCATCCTGGGACCGGTTTCAGGGTTTCACCCCTCATCAGCCAGGCTAGCTTGAATCCAGTGGCATAGGAAGCACCGGACCCACGTCTGGGCATACCCTTCCCACTTAGGGCAAAAAATGCAAAAACAACAAGTGATGGGATAATCATTGGGCTTTATGGCTATATTATGCCTGGCTATAAAGGGCCTCTCTCTTGTCACAAACTACGGGGCATATTTATACTCTTTTTGCGCCGGATTTGCATCTTTTTTTTTCGCAAATCTGACGCAAAACTAACTCCATATTTATACTTTGGCGTTAGACGCGTCGAGTGCCAAAGATCTTGGAGTTTGCGTCATTTTTTAGCGTGGACACCTTCCTTGCGTTAATGATATGCAAGGTAGGCGTTCCCTACAAAAAAATGACTCCGAGGCATGTGCGTCGTATTTATACTCCCGGGCAAAAATGACGCCCGGGAGTGGACGGGTCAAAAAAAATTACGTCTACCCTCGTTAGCGTCATTTTTTAACGCCTGCTCAGGGCAGGCATTAAGGGACCTGTGGGTTCGGAAGGAGCTCAGAGGTGCCCTCCCATGCCCACAGGGACACCCCCTGCCAGCCTTGCCCACCCCAGGAGGACGCCCAAGGATGGAGGGACCCATCCCAGGGAAGTTAAGGTAAGTTCAGGTAAGTATTTTTTTATTTATTTTATGTGGCATAGGGGGCCCTGATTTGTGCCCCCCTACATGCCACTATGCCCAATGACCATGCCCAGGGGACATAAGTCCCCTGGGCATGGCCATTGGGCAAGGGGGCATGACTCCTGTCTTTGCTAAGACAGGAGTCATTTCAATGGGGGTTGGGAGTAAAAAAAACGGCGCAATTCGGGTTGAGGCGAAAATTTTGCCTCAGCCTGAGTTGCCCCATTTTTTGACGCCCAAGCTCCATATTCCCCTACGCCGGCGCTGCCTGGTGTAAGTAATTTTTTTTTACGCACACCAGGCAGCTCCTCCGGCTAACGCCGGCTAACGTCATTGAATAAATACGGTGCCCGCATGGCGCTTCAGAATGGCGTTAGCCGGCGTTAAATTTTTTGACGCACAACTGCGTTGGCGCAGTTGTGCGACGAAAAGTTTAAATATGGCCCTACATCTCTTTAACAGACAGTCTTGCCTCGATGGAGGGTCTTGTGATAGCCAATTCTTACAGATTTCTGTCCTTGCTAGTTATATTAGGAGAAACAACAATCCCCTTTGCATGTATTCCATGCATTTGGTGTTGTATCAATCCCAGCCTGGTTTGATAAATCTGCCTCAACAGTTGTGTCACTCTTGCACCACATTGCATAGTTCAAGAGCAGTGCAGGTCCTCTGATAAATATGGCCTTCGGTCTCATACAGTGGGCAATTTCAGTCATGCAGGCTTTGAACTTGATCCAGGTACTATAGAATCACAATACTCGAAGTTACTAAAAATAAAGGTATTTTGGGGCATATTTATACTCCTTTTGCGCCGAATTTGCGTTGTTTTTTTCCGACGCAAATTCGGCGCAAAACTAACTCCATATTTATACTTTGGCGTTAGACGCGTCTAGCGCCAAAGTGCATGGAGTTAGCGCCATTTTTTAGCGTGAACGCCTTCCTTGCGTTAATGAGATGCAAGATAGGCGTTCCCGTCTTAAAAAATGACTCCGACGCATATGCGTCGTATTTATACTCCCGGGCAAAAATGACGCCCGGGAGTGGGCGGGGCAAAAAACCACGCATTTGCGCCTCTTTTTAACGCCTGGGTCAGGGCAGGCGTTAAGGGACCTGTGGGCTCAGAATGAGCCCAGAGGTGCCCTCCCCTGCCCCCAGGGACACCCCCTGCCACCCTTGCCCACCCCAGGAGGACCCCCAAGGATGGAGGAAGCCACCCCACGGACATTCAGGTAAGTTCAGGTAAGTATTTAAAAAAAAAAAAAAAATGGCATAGGGGGGCCTTATTTGTGCCCCCCTACATGCCACTATGCCCAATGACCATGCCCAGGGGACATAAGTCCCCTGGGCATGGCCATTGGGCAAGGGGGCATGACTCCTGTCTTTACTAAGACAGGAGTCATGTTAATGGGGGATGGGCGTCGTTAAAAAATGGCGCAAATCGGGTTAAGGCGATTTTTTTGCCTCAACCTGACTTGCCCCATTTTAAGACGCCCATACGCCATTTTCCCCTACGCCGGCGCTGCCTGGTGTACGTGTTTTTTTCCACGCACACCAGGCAGCGCCGGTCTGCTAACGCCGGCTAACGCCATTCAATAAATATGGCGCCCGCATGGCGCTTCAGAATGGCGTTAGCCGGCGCTAATTGTTTTGACGCTAAACTGCGTTAGCGCAGTTTAGCCTCAAAAAGTATAAATATGCCCCTTTATTTTAGTGACAATGTGCCAAAAATATATCAGAGGATATACTCCCTTTGGAGGTAAGTAAAATATACAAAATATACACACAAACCAAAACTAGGTAAGTAAACAGAAAAGTAGTGCAAACACTGTAGAATACAATAGGATGCAATAGGCCTAGGGGCAACACAAACCATATACTCTAAAAGTGGAATGCGAACCACAAATGGACCCCAGGCCTAGTGTAGTGTGTAGAGGGTCACTGGGAGTGTAAGAAAACACTGAGGGGGTCTAAGATACCCCACCCCAAGACCCTGAAAAGTAGGAGTAAAGTTACCCTACTTCCCCAGAAACACACTAAAGTTGTGATAGGAGATTCTGCAAAGGCAACAACTGACTGCAAAGCACTGAAGATGGATTCCTGGACCTGAGGACTTGTAAAGGAAGGGGACCAAGTCCTAGAGTCACGCAAGTGTCCAAGGGGGACAGGAGCCCACTAAACCCCGGATGAAGGTGCAAAATGGCTGCCTCTGGGTGGAAGAAGCTAAAGATTCTGCAACAACGACAGGAGCCCGAAGCTTCTCCTTTTCACAGAAGATGTCCCACGGCGTGCTAGAGGATGCAGAGTTGTTTCCATGCAGAAAGACTGCAAACAAGCCTTCCAAGCTGTAAAGGTTGTGGTTAAGGAAAATGGGTGCTGCCTGGGACCAGGAAGGACCAGGAGGTGACCCCCTGGAGGAGGAGACAAAGGGGGCACTCAGCAGCACAGAGAGTCCATGCAGAAGCAGGCAGCACCCACAGAAGCACTTGAACAGACATTCAAGAAATCTGAGCACAGCAGTCATCTCAACACTACAAAGGAGGGTCCCACTAAGCCGGTGGTCAACTCAAGGAGTTAAGCAATGCAGGATGGAGTGCTGGGGACCTGGGCTATGCAGTGCACAAAGGATTCCTTGCAAAAGTGCACAGAAGCCATAGCAGCTGCAGATCACGCAGTACACAGGATTACTGTCTGGCGTGGGGAGGCAAGGACTTACCTCCACCAAATTTGGACAGAAGGACCACTGGACTGTCAGGGTCACTTGGATCCAGCTCTTGTGTTCAAGGGACCACGCTTGTCAAGATGAGAGGGGACCCAGAGGACCAGTGATGCAGAAATTTGGTGCCTGTGTTAGCAGGGAGAAGATTCAGTCGACCCACAGGAGATTTCTTCTTGGCTTCCAGTGCAGGGGGAAGGCAGACAGCCCTCAGAGCATGCACCACCAGGAAACAGTTGAGAAATCCGGCAGGATCAGGTGCTACAATGTTGCTGATAGATGTCTTGCTACTTTGTTGCAGTTTTCAGGTGTCCTGGAGCAGTCAGCAGTCAATCCTTGGCAGAAGTCGAAGAGGGAGATGCAGAGGAACTCTGGTGAGCTCTTGCATTCGTTATCTGAAGAGAAACCCACAGGAGAGACCCTAAATAGCCCTCAGAGGAAGACTGGCCACCTAACCAGGTAAGCACCTATCAGGAGGGGTGTCTGACATCACCTGCTGGCACTGGACACTCAGAGGCCTCCATTGTGCCCTCACTCCTCTGCATTCAAGATGGCAGAGGTCTGGGACACACTGGAGGAGCTCTGGGCACGACCCCTGGGGTGGTGATGGATAGAGGAGTGGTCACTCCCCTTTCCCTTGTCCAGTTTCACGCCAGAGCAGGGGCTGGGGGATCCCTGAACTGGTGTAGACTGGCTTATGCAAGGAGGGCACCATCTGTGCCCTTCAAAGCATTTCCAGAGGCTGGGGGAGGCTACTCCTCCCCATCCCTTAACACCTATTTCCAAAGGGAGAGGGTGTAACACCCTCTCTCAGAGCAAATCCTTTAATCTGCCTTCCTGGGACTGGGCTGCCCAGACCCCAGGAGAGCAGAAGCCGGTCTGTGGTTTGGCAGCAGCAGTAGCTGCAGTGAAAACCCCAGGGAGCTAGTTTGGCAGGACCCGGGGTCCATGCTGGAGCCCCAGGGATGCATGGGATTGGCACCCCAATACCAGATTTGGCATGGGGGACAATTCCATGATCTTTGAAATGTTACACGGCCATATTCGGAGTTTCCATTGTGAAGCTACATATAGGTATTGACCTATATGTAGTGCACGTGTGTAATGGTGTCCCCGCACTCACAAAGTCCAGGGAAATTGCCCTGAACAATGTGGGGGCACCTTGGCCAGTGCCAGGGTGCCCTCACACTTAGTAACTTTTCACCTAACCTTCACTAAGTGAGGGTTAGACATATAGGTGACTTATAAGTTACTTAAGTGCAGTGTTAAAATGGCTGTGAAATAACGTGAACGTTATTTTACTCAGGCTGCAGTGGCAGTCCTGTGTAACAATTGTCTGAGCTCTCTTTGGGTGGCAAAAGAAATGCTGCAGCACAAAGGGATCTCCTGGAACCCCAATACCCTGGGTACCTAGGTACTATATACTAAGGAATTATAAGGGTGTTCCAGTGTGCCAATCAGAACTGGTAAAAATGGTCACTAGCCTGCAGTGACAATTTTAGAAGCAGAGAGAGCATAAGCACTGAGATACTGGTTAGGATAGTCTCAGTGGCACAGTTAGGCACCACACAGGGAACACATTTAGGCCACAAACTATGAGCACTGGGGTCCTGGCTAGCAGGTTCCCAGTGAGACAGACAAAAACAAACTGACACACAAGTAAAAATGTGGGTAACATGCCAGGCAAGATGGTACTTTCCAACAGTCTAGCTCCTTCAGCCTTTAGGACCCATCAATTTGGCCACTGTCATGGGTTTTTCAGGTTACAACATAGCAGATTATTGTCTCTTAATGCCTCTATGCCACTATTACATATGCTGAACACCTCTCCTGGTCGAGGAGCGCTGAAATTAAGGACACCAAAAACAGACTTGAAGCCCACACTCACAGCACACAGAATTGCACCGTGGAAAAGTATTGTAGTATCACCATGCTTAACTTCCCCATGGCTGACCCTGTATCGCAAGACACTCAGGATACTGTTGATTTGTCCTGCATTACTACATGCAAGACTGCGAAGAAAAAAGAGAAAGAGTTATCACGTCAAACTGTTAAAACAGATATGCTCTAAATCACATTGCTTGAGCATTGAGATCCAGAGCGTATCATTGAAATGAGTACCTGAATATGGGAATATTGGACATGACTTTTGCTATTGACAAACTGATGTTTTTATTACACCTGACATGGCCACCACTTTTTCAACAGTAGGGTTTAACAGCATCCAGGGCATACATCGGGGCACTAACCAGCAACCTTAATGTCAAAAGTGCTGCAACCATCTTGAAGTGACAAAAATACGATACCACTACTATTACTCAGTTTGACCACAAAATTAAAAAAATGTTATTGAGCAATGATAGGAGTGGGTTCCCAGTAAGCCCCACCTTGCGGCGGTTGTTGGAGCTCTTGCCAAAACCTGATGTCCAAGCAGAGCATGAAGTGGCAAAACTCTGCAAACTCTGCCGAAAAATTGAGTTAACCGTCCATACCTAGTGTTTTTGCGATTCATACAATTACCAACCCCTGTAGATCCAGTAGGTTTTGTTGATTAATCCCTCTAGTTCAGCCCTGGATTTCTGTGGCTCTGTGCAGCAACATTTACACAAAAGAAATAATGTAAAGCATTTAAACAGTATCAAAACAATTGAAGAAGAAATAACTGAGACAACAAAGAAATCTGACACCATTTTATAAAAATATATTGTATTTTTATGTATTTATAGACACCAAAAAAATCCACAAGGTGGGATCCACCAGGGGTCTCCAAATATATAGATTTTACAAGGTGCAGTAAATATGCACTTTTTACTCACCACAAACCTGTTTTGGCAAACTCGCCAAATTTGACAATTAAAACCTTTTTCAGCAAAAACCTTGGTTAGTTGTATTGCTGTCAGCTAGAGTTACTTTGGGAGACCAACTCCGACAGGGAGTCAGTCAGGAAGACCAATAAGGTTCTCAGAAACAGTTACCTCAGCAGGTAAAGCAATCTTTAGTGAGTTCTAAGCATCTTTATCCTTTCCTGTAGGTCCGTATGGAAGTGGTCCTGATGTAAGAAATACAGAAAGCTGAAGATGCTCAAGGATGCTCTGGATGCAATGCAGTCAACATAGGCCTTCCTGTGGTTACTCCTCAGTCCACAGAGGGAGTGAGACAGTCCTGGCCATAGGATCAATGGGAGTCTTCCTGTGGCTACTCCTTGGTACATGAACCTGGAGACTCAGTCTGGTCATGGGGTCAGTGTGATTCTAGTCCTTTCTGAACTGGTAGAAGTCCAATTGCCATTGGGCTACCAGTCACCTAGTATCGTGGTCACAGCCTAATCCTTCTCTGGGCAATAATTTGCCTTCTGGGTGACCAAGCTGCACTCCGTCGACACTACTGTGTCCAGCAGACTTGGGTGCAACTTTGAGCATCAGGTCTTGGTGCTGTGTAGCAGCAGTTGCCACTGTATTAAAATTCCGGACTACCAACTTGCCCCAGCAGGCTTCTTCAGCTGTTGTGGCCCTGTGTTACAAGCAGGAGATCAGCCAACAGACCCTGAGAGTCTCTTACTTCTGCTGGGCTCCAGAGATGACTTCTCCATGAACAGGACACAGCAGGCACAGTCCCCTCTTCTTTGCTAGCCACCAGGTTAAGCAGGTTCAGTCCACGCCAGTGCTGCCTCTTTTTCCCATTACCTTGGTGCAGCAGGGTAGTCCTTCTTCTGTTCTTCTTTCAGTCCATTCAAGATCTGTGTTTTTGTTCTGGGTGCCAGTGAGGCCCTTTTTTTTTAGCTCAGAAGGTGGCCTTTGGGTGAGCACTGTCAGTAGTCAATAGGCTATTATGTGCCCTCCCTCCTGATTACCAATTCCTGGGAAGTGTGGCATCTGGATCTGGCCATTCCAGGATGAATAATGATGCCCATTCTCAACATAGCAGAACCTTTCTTTTGGCATCCAGAGTACCCTATGCCAATCCAGAGGCATGGATACCAGGGGGCTACACACTCCTGGAAAACCAGTTTGGCAACCAGTTTCTCCTTCCCTGTTCAAAGTGCTGGCCTGCCTGTATGAATGATAAAGCAACCCTTCCCCAAATGTTTCCCGTTTGTCCTTCAAAGGTGGCTTCTCCTTTGAAGCTCACCTCTTGGGCTAACACTTGTGTGGCTTCCTGCAGTAGGGAAGTAACACCTCTCTCCATTGAAGACTTCTATTGTACCCTTTCTGGTGAGTCATTAGCACTTCTCCTCACAAGGTCAGAAAGCTGTCTCAGAGACAAATCCCTATGAGCAACTGTTAAGGGGCAGGAGATTAAAGACGACAAAATATAAGCTTTACAAACTTTGCACACCACAACAAGATACATTAATTTTGACTGAGAACCAAGTCAGGCTTAATGCAATGAGGTATTTGATACATTGGAGTATCACCTTTGGTTGCATCATTCTGGCGTTAGCACAGCTGAAGGATCAGTATGAAACCATGTACTTGCCAATTCTTTCCACATTAAAAACAACTGTTCAGTCCTTTTGCTGTCAGAACATGTTGAATACATATTCTTCACATGAAATATGGTGCACCCTGCCCTAGTTCCCTGCAGGCCTACATCGCCAATACATATTTATAAGGCCATGGGGAAGTCTGGCTTTGCATTAGCTTTTAATGGCAAAGTCGGGGTAGCAGTTTAAAACTGCTCTTTCAGTCTGCAGTGGCAGACTGTGAGACTCATTTTGCCTTTGTCACATCAAGGGTAGTACAACCAGTGCTGTAAACTCGGGGATTACCATCTAACTTATATGCCATGAGTCCAGTGGGCACCATGAACTAGGGACCTTTAAGCAAGATAGCTAGTGCCAATTGAGTGCAAGTCAATGTACATGCATGTTTTAGGGTCAGGGCACTGAGGTCTGGTTAGCAGGCCTCAGTGCACTCTCAGAATAAAAAAAAAACAGCAGCATCTGTCAAAAAAGTTGGGGGTGACCATACAAATAGAGGCATGTCCTTACAAGTAGTAGTTATTCAGAGTGCTAATAACCAGAATTTAGCCTCCTACTAAAGGGGGTGTGCCTATACTTGAGGAAGGAATTTGAGTTCTTGTTCAGAGACGTCCCAAAGTGATCCAAAACAATCTTCCCCTTTACAAGAAAGGTACGCATGTAAATTGACACCTCATTTTTTGAATTTCAAGGAATTCCACTAATAATCAACTGTATGAGTAGCCTCATTAGAATATATAGGTGCTAAAACAAAGTAATAGGGCAACTGAAAAATATCCCCTTCTTGAGAAACACATAGAGAAATTGTCTCAGCAGACACAGAAACCTGACTCTCTGTAGAGAAGATGGCTCTACCTAGGAATTTGGTGAAAAACGGTCTTATTTCCAAACACCCGGTCCTAGCAAAATCATGAAAAGGAAGGGGGCGAGGCAAACAATAGTATGTCAAACAAATCCATATTCTTAACCTGTAGTACTGATTTTTTATCAAATATTTTCAGTGTTATATTAATTCAATAACAAAATAACACATACAGATCCAAACGCTGTGTGTAGGGCATGATGAAGCATGTAGGAGATCTTAATCAGAATAACCAATTCCTCTCTCCTCCTAACTTTTTCCACCCCATATCAGTAATTTTATAAACACCATTTGTCCCATATTTTATGAAATGTACTATGTCTGCCTCTTGTCTTATAGACCGTACGTTCTGCAGTTGCACAAATATCCAACTTCGTGCCCATTCGCTGATACCCAGAGCGGTAGAAGTAATCTAGTGACAACAATGTATCTCTTAGTGATTGATAATTCCATTGCAACCACGTGACTAGGACCAGTGTTATCCACCCCCTCCCTCTCAATACCAAGAAGTGCATATGTATGGTCCGGCACCACTCTGCCTAACTTGGAGTAAATTTCTGACCAACATTGCTCAATGTATGGACAACTCCAAATCAAATGGATAAAGTCAACTTGCCTTGCACTTGGACATGGTGGATCATTACACCTCTCCATGTGATGGAGCCCAGTGGGATCATAGTAGGTATGATGAAAGTATTTAAATTGTATTACTTTCAATTCAACCAATACTGGTAATGCTTAAGCTGCATTCTTTGACTCGACCCACTCATCATCCTGCAGTGAACCTAAATTGGACTGTCATTTATCACTCAACATTATAAGATGCTCAGGGGAGTTAATTTCTAAGGATCGTTATATACAAGAGATATCTTTATTATTTCATAAGTTGGTTCCACAACAATTTGGGGCTCAAGTAAGTTCAACTCTAGGAGAGCTCACAGGAGGGAGCGATAAAGGGAAAAGACATGCCGCAGTAGCAGATAATGGAGAAATTGAAAGAAGTGAAAGTAATTTTCCACTCTCAGTTGGTTAAATGTCTTAAGTTGGTCCTCCATACTAGAGGTTGCCTACTTTTCATAAACCACCATGGGCCAGATGTATGAAAAGTTTTTGCACTCGCAAACGGTGTGAATCGCAGAAATCGGCCGTTTGCGAGTGCAAAAACGTGGTCTGCGATGCATGAAGGGCATTCGCAGACCAAATATAAGAAATCGCAAAAATTTCGATTTTTTGCGGTGCGACCTGGTTTTGCGAGTCACATTTTGCGATTCGGTATTTCCAGTAGGAAATTGCGAGGTGCAAAATGCGAATCGCAAAATCAAAATCGCATATAGATGCATCAAAAAATCGCAAATAGCAATTTTTCGCAGAATGGCATTTTGCTCAGGCAAAATACCACTAAGTGAAAGCAGGTGGTAACCAGGTGCAACCTATATAAAGAGGTCCCGAATGCCTCACACTCTCTACCACAATGCACTCTACATCATGGCGAGGAGGATGAGGATCCTGGCAGGTTTGAGGAGAGGGAGGAGGAGACAGGATTTGAGAGGTATAGGTTGAACTCAGCCATGATACTTGACCTGATAGCTGAGCTACAACCCATACTGCAGCGCAGAACACTAAGGACCCATAGCATCCCCACCCATGTGCAGGTATTATGCACCTTACGCCTACTCGCCTCAGGGAGCTATCAAGGGGTCTTAACAGCGGCTGGGGGGGTGTCACAGAGCACCCTCTCCAGCTTCTTCAATGCATTTATCAACGCCATGCTAAGCAAACTCCAACAGTACATCAGATTCCCCCACACCCCACAGGAAATACAGCAGACCAAAATTGAGTTTTATCAGATAGCACAGTTCCCCCACGTCCTAAATGCCATAGATGGCACACATGTGGCAATATGTCCACCATCTGTCACAGAGTATGTGTACCGAAACCGTAAACAACAACATTCCATGAATATACAGGTGATATGCAATGCCTCCTACATCATAAATGATCTTGTGGCCAGGTACCCAGGGAGCACACATGATTTGTACATCTTTCGCCACAGCGGCATTCACACAAGACTGCTAGCTGGGGAGTTTGGTGAAGGATATCTACCAGGTAATGTCACTCTTTACACTGGCGCATAGATAACAAACCCTTGTCAGATGGCTGAGGTACTCATCACACTTTCCTGTCCCACCAGGAGACAGTGCCTACGCAGTGCGCACCTACATGATGACGCCCTACCTCAATCCCACAACAGCGGCAGAACGGAGATACAATGCAGCACACAGGGCAACCTGCAATGTGGTGGAGAGCACATTTGGCCTCCTGAAGAGTCGCTTCCGTTGCCTCCACAAGAGTGGAGGGGCACTACAGTACAGTCCAGAGACCACATGTAGAATAGTGGCTACTTGTGCAATCTTGCACAATATAGCTACAACCAGGGGCATACCTATAGAAATCAGTGACACTGAATCAGATGAGGATGACGATCCCATACCACGTCTACAGCCAGCAGACAGGACCAGTGCAGCAGAGGGAAGGCAAAGGCGTTCTGACATCACACACAACCATTTCAGACGTGAGTATGTATAACAAAACTACACTGACAACTGTACCTGTAGTGATAGGAATTTATTACCTTACGTCAGGTAATTAAATGTGAAAAATGAAGTAAACAGGTGAATAAGAAATCCCAAAATAAACAAAAGAACTGAGTCCCACACTATTACTTCATAGTGGGAACACCAGTGTCAATGCGGCAAGAGTCACTTCCTTCTCCCTCGCACACCACTGGGGTGCCCAGTTGACTCACTGGCACCCTGAATGTCACCCTCAGTGGCAGTGCTGCGCCTGGCACTGCGCCATCTGGTGTCTGAAGCAGGTACTTGCACACTACTGAGGCTCGAACTGTCCTCCGTGTCCCCCAAGGCAACCTCACTGGGAGTGGCTGACCTCCGTCCCATGACTAGTTCAATCACATTGGTGATTTGGACAAGGCCCTGGACCACATCCCTGCTGGTGTGTGCAGCCTCCACCTGGGCCGCCACAGCACGATGGGAGATGAGTGCGGTGGAGTTGGCCATCCTATTTGAGGACCTGCATTAATTCGCAAACATGGTTATGAAACAGTGTTCATGTCTGCGTCAACTCACCCTTTCGTGGCGCAGCTCCTCACACAGGTCATGCACTGCACTGGTTAGCTCCCTAGTGTCCTGAGAGGCCTGCACCTGTGCCTCACTCAGCTGGTTGATATTGTTGTTCAGGGTGTCAATTCGCCGATGCAGGCCAATCATATGTCTGTTGTGGACTCTAAGGTTCCTGTCCAGACTCAAAATTCTCCTGTTTTGCAGGCGCTGTTGCTGCAACATAGCAGCCTCAAGTCCACCGAACAAGGATGTACCCTCAGCTGCCTCCTGCGGTTGCTGCTGGGACACTGTGGCACTTCTGCGATGTGCTGAATGACCCCTGTCCTCTGGTATCTGGCTGCGCCTATCGGGTGCTGATGATGTGCTTGGCCCCTCCTGCTGCACATCGGAGTCACCACTGAGGTCAGGAAGTGGCAATGGCCTGGGCCAGCAGCGCACAGTGGAGACATTGACGGACCCACTGGTGTTGGTGTCAGAGGGCTGCTGTGTGTCCATCTCCCCTGCACATGGAGTTTCTGTGGCTGCTGTGCCAGGCCCACCTGCAACAACAATATGCAGCATGTCAGTTCTGTATGTTACATTATCTGTCCAGAAATGGCAATAAAGCTATAGGTACTGCTCTACATGGTGTAGTGTGTGTTGTGTTACATTATGTGTCACTATGCTTGCTTACATTGACATGCTACTGTCTGTACTAGTTTGTGGACCACGGCTCCCATAATGCATTGTTGTGCTGCTACCAAGATGTGGACTGGACTACTTCACACACTACTTCACATTACATGCTAATTCCTAAGGGGCTTTTATGCATGAACATATTGGGTTCACACAACAACATTGCACTTACCTTGGCTGGTACTTGGTTGAGCGGAGGTGTCTATATCTGTAACTCCTGTCACTGCTTCCGGTAGGAGTGTCGATTCCACCAGGTCCTACAGTGGTGTGGCAGGTGGTTTGGTTGGTGTTCCTCCTCCTGTGCCCCTGGCCTCTGCAAGTCGTCTTGCCACCCTCTCCTTTGCCCAGGACCGCAGGTCATACCAGCGTTTCTTGATCTCCTCAATGGAGCGCTGGGCCACTCCAAAAGCGCAGATTTTGCCTTGGATCTCAAGCTAGAGTCTTCTCTTCTCACTCTCAGGCACCTGGAGGGATGATTTGCCAAACATGCGGTCATGGCTCCTCACCACCTGTGTTAATACCTCCAGCTCCTGTTCACTGAACTTGAGTTTGCGCTTCCTCTCCTGCTTCTCCTGTGCTGCACCTTGGGGCTCCATTGTGGATCAGGTGATGCTGCTCCTTCAGAATGCTGCTCAATGTGGCTGGGCTGCTCTCACTCAGGATGCTGGTTTGGGTGTGGCACCTGAAACTGCCTGGAATGACTAATTTCCTGCTGGTGATGTCATCAGGCTCCTCCAGGTGTGCATTCTCGAACTTTCTTGCATTTTGCGTTTTTTTACCGAATCACAAAAAAATCGCAAATTGCGAGAATGCAAATTGCGATTCGGAATATGGGCCTCGC
Organism: Pleurodeles waltl; assembly: GCF_031143425.1. Lineage (NCBI taxonomy): Eukaryota > Metazoa > Chordata > Amphibia > Caudata > Salamandridae > Pleurodeles > Pleurodeles waltl. Next base: position 46,152,511 of record NC_090436.1, read on the forward strand.
AAACCACAAATAGCGAATTTTAGGAAAACGCTAATTCCGAATCACAATTTTGTTACATGGCCAATTGCGACTCGGAAATAGCGATTTCTTAAAAATCGCATTTTGCGATTCGCAGACCCCAGTTTTCATACATCTGGCCCCATAAGTCCCATTGCCCAAATCCTTCAAGGCCAGAGACTTTTGGTAGCCAGGTACCCCACCTTAATGGGGTTTTTCCCCATAATATTCTTAAACCAGTCAATATGTTTCATTGCTTTACGCCAAGAGATAGTTGTGGTCTAGTCAAAGATGAGCCCATCCTCCTCAGAACCAAAGATCCATAGAGAACTGCATACAGCTACCAAGTCTGCATGAGGTCTTTCTCCAATCGGTATGTCAGCTTAGAGGGGTCCCTGAAGATCCAATCATTCATCACAATCAGTGATGAGGCCCAATAATATAATGCAAGGTCTAGGACTCCCAGGCACCTATCACTTGAGGATTAATACATTTAGTAAGTGCGACTCTGGGTTAGGAGCCAGCCTAGCAATTTTGAAAGTATTCTGTTAACATCCTTAAAAATAGCATCTTTTATTATGTAGCAGAAACTTTGAAGGGTATAGAGAAACCTGGGGAGCATAATGATCTTAAACGGGTCTCCACAGCCCATGATCTAGAGGGGAAGCTTGACCTAGGTCAAGAGACCGTATTTAGTCTGAGCCATCAAGGGTGCTCTGTTGAAGCATAATTGTGGGTCATCTGTATTCCCAAATACTCTCAAGCATTCCCAGGTCTCTGAGTTTCCATGGTGCTGGGAAATCTGGTTGCTTTCAAGTGAGCAGGTGTGTTGTGATTTATTTGGGTTAATATGGAGAACAGAGGTGTCCTGGAATATTTAGGTGATGTGACATTGAATACCCTAACCCTTTAATGTAAACTAAGAAGTCATCTGCATATAGGGAGACTCAGTCCTCATGACCCGACAATCATCTGATAACCCAAATCCTGTGTCTTGTTGGATCATCTCTGCTAGTGGATCTACAGGGAATGAAAAGAGAAGGGGTGAAAGAGGGCAGTCCTTTTGTGTACCTCTTTCTATCAGAAATGAGTGGGAAAGAGTGCCATTGACGCTAACACATGACCATGATGCCTGCTACAAAACTTGGACGCAACCTAGGAACTGTGGATCTAAATTCAGGTATTCTAAAATCTGAAACATGAAGGGCAGATGTTTACACTATTGTGGCACTTTGCAGGATTAGTGCAGCAAATTGTGGCTCTAATCCTGCAAAGTCAAGGGAGGCCCATTGAAAGTAATTGGTGCATCATTTTAACGCCTGCCTTAGGCAGCATTAAAAATGACGATACAAAATGTCGTAATGTTGTAAATTTCACTGCGCCATTTTAACTGTCCTCCCTGCATGGGAACGCCCACCTTGCATATATTATGCATGGCGCAGGCATAATATGGCGTAAGGTTACAATGTGGCACAATGCATGCATTGTGTCACTTTCTAAATATGGCGAACGAGAATGGCCTCCTTAACGCCACATGAGCATAAAAAAATTACACTAGTGTGGTGCTAGGACCTTGTAAATCTGGCCCTTGGTTTGTAAATAATGTACTGGTAAGTTACAAACACTTTTTTTTGTATACATATATATATATATATGTATATATTTATTTATTTATTTATATAAACACGAATTGCTGGTATTGTCCGGAAAAGTGTGTTCGTGATATATATATATATATATATATAAATATATATATATATATATGTAAAATCATATATTTATGTGTATTTTTTATATATATTTACACATGCATAAATACACAGGAAGGTGTGTATATGTGTGTCTGTGTGTGTGTATGTGTGTATATATATATATATATATAAATATATATATATATATATATATATATATATATAATAAATTAATAAATACACATATGCACATATATATATATCCCTAAAACTCCACAACCCCTCAACCCATACCCACCCTAAAACCTAAAATTACACTTATCACCCAAAAACACATCCATACCCACCCTAAACCCTAAAATTACCCTTAGCATCCTAAATTCCATACCTACCGTAAACCCTAAAATATACTTACCACCCTAAATCCAATACCCACTCTAAGCCCTAAAAAAACCTTACCCCCCAAAAACTCATATTAACCCTCAAACCTAAAAATACCCTTACCACCCAAAAACCCATACTCACACTAAAACCTAAATACCCCTTACAAAACCATAAACCCATACCCACCCCACAAAATGAACATGCCCTTACCACCCAAAAACTCATACCCACACTAAAACCTAAAATCACCCTTACCATTCAAAAACCCAAGCCCACCCTAAAACTTAAAAATACTTTTACTACCCTAAAACCCATACCCACCAAAAAATCTAAAGAAAAACCTTACCACCCAAAAACCCAGACCCACCTAAAACCCTAAAAAACCCTTACCACCCAAAAACGCATACCCACCCTCAAACCTAAAAATACCCTCACCAGCCAAAAACCCATACTCACACTAAAACCTAAAAACACCCTTACCACCAAAAAACCCATACCCACCCAAAAACATTAAAGTGCCCTTACAACCCAAAAACCCATACCCACCCTAAAACCTAAAAACACCATTACCACCCAAAAACCAAAGCCTGCCCTAAAACCTAAAAATGTCCTTACCACCTAAAAACCCATACCCAACCTAAAATCGAAAAACTCCTTACCACCCAAAAACCCATACCCACCCTAAAACCTAAAAATTCCTTACTACCCAAAAACCCATACCCACCCTAAAATCTAAAAAATACCCTTACCACCCTAAATCCCATACCCACCCTAAACCCTAAATACCCTTACCCCCTAAAAACCCATAACCACCCTAAGCCATAAAAATGCCCACCCTAAACCTTTTTAAAACCACATTTTCCAATATATATATATATATATATATACATATACACACATATATGTATATATATATATATATATGTATGTTTCAATACTTACATTTGAAACGCAACCACGCTGAGCCTAAACCCTAAAAATGCATACCCTAATCCCTTTATAAAAAACATTTCCCATTCATTTATATGCACACTTACATAATACTTATATTTAAAACACATGCTTTTACCACTCATGCCTTTACAAGGAAGTTTGTTGTAAAAGCATGCATGATAGAGGCATATACGTTGTAAGTTCCTGCGGGGTAAATGTTATGCATGGTAACAGCACTCTTGTTGTAACAGCTGTGTTATAATGTCAATGCACTGTAACAGCCACGTTTTAATCGCTGTTTTCCTGCAGGATTGGATAAAGTGGACTAAGTTTTGACTTATGCAGTGCTGTCTGACCTACATTTTGGTTAATAACTAAACACATAAAGAACTATAACAAACCACCTCCAAACGCCCCCTCCCTACATTTCAAGAATTGAAGTATCTGTTGTCCTAAAACATGCATGCTCCCACTAAAGAGGTACATTATTGATTCAACAAACACAAATAAGGGGAAGAAAACTGATACATAAAATGGAGACTAAGAAAGCTGGGAAAATGTCCAAGAAGGGGCAACCACCTCATCTATCTGTCTGACCCACAAATGTAGCTGTCTTCACCTCACAAATTCCCGCCTTGCCCTGTTGTCAAGTGTAATCATTGTCATTGTTATGCTATGTGAATTTGAAAATCACCCGCAAGGGTATCCTGGTGTTGAGCAGCTGTGTGTGCCTAGCCCTGCCTATGGTAGGCTAGTTAATTGAAAAGTAAGCTTCTTGCAGAATTTAGGATGAAAGGAGGATCCTCCACTGTGGTGCTGGAGGCTATTCTATGCCACAGGAACAATGTAAGAGAATTCCGTACATTTTGTACATGCATTGGATATGTTTGAGTAGGAGTCCTGCGGAGCAGGGGTATATGGCTGGTTAGTGGAAGGAGATCCAACTGTTCTGGTAGATTGGGTCTAAATTGTTGAGTACCTTAAATGTGTGTGTGAGGAATTTGAATTGAGCATGTATGTTGGAATGCAAAATGTAAATTGTTAGAATATCTACAATGACAGCAAATGAAAATGGATCAAAGACATTCAATAATTCCTAAAAGTTGGTTTATTCATAGCTAGGCAGCAGTAAAATGATGAATGTAACATTTGTTAATCTGTACAGGAGCAGGGCCCCCAAATCAGGTGTGGTTCTTCATTGGTTAATTAACAGGGAGAAAGCAAGAGAACCAGATGTGAATCTGGGCAGAGTCGCTTCCCACAATGCTCTCCTAGCTGTGGAGATGAAATCATGTTGCATAACTTTGGGTTGACTAGTTTGGGTTGGTACCACTTTGGGTTGGAGATCAGGTGGCAAACCTCCAAAGGTGAGGATTCATCTTTATTGCTCGATGCATGATTTCTACCTAGGGTGGATTTGGCCCGTTTCCTTCTCCGATGCATTGGCGTCCTTCAACTGCATAAGGCCAGCAATATTCTGTGATTCTTGAAGTCCAGCTAGGGTAGTCTTTCCTCTATTCAGGCCCAAGACTGCAGTGTCAAAAAATACAACTTGCCCAGGTGAATTGCCTTGCTTCACGCTGGAAAAGGAGCATGTAGCTAATTTGCATTGCATTCCTCTCTTCTTGGCTTTACTACAGTAAAGGTCTTCTGCTGTTGCTGAAACTTGATGTTATAGCCTGGTAAGATCCTGACTCTGATTGCCTGGGGGGAAATATTTTGTTGGGCACAGAAGCTCTGAGAATGGCATCTCTGTCAAATAATTTAAAGGTTGTAAAATGACTAGCTGAGGAAGACTCTTTTGAGGAGGTGCAGGTCATCTTTCATCACTAACAATCTGTTTACAACTTCTGTGGGGCGCTCCTGAACTTTGCAGAGGTCTTGCTGCAACAGAGAGAGCTCTGCTCCCACGCCATCAAGAGCTGCCCCAGATTCTCTACTAGACAACAGTACTTCTGCCATTAGAGTAGACCCTTCATCTTATGCAGCTGCTAAATAGGTCAATCTTGCTCTGGGAGGTCCTGGATGCACCTCTGCCCTTCTCCATTTTAGTCTTACCTGCATGACAGTTGAAGGACCTACTTAATCTTAATGGGCTCTTCTGGGCCATTCGCAGGAGGGATGTAAAGAAGAGATGCTGATGAGGAAAGGCCTCACACCTAAATCAGTCCGCACACCCAAATCGGTCCGGAAATCTTCTGTCCAAGCATCTAAAGGATGAGTGCCTCTTTCTGAGATAAGAATTTGAGGTCTGGTTACTCCTAGTCAGAAATATGGGTATACTCTTCAGAATTCACTGGTTCCAAAACAAAATAGGCCATCTGAAAAAGAATATCCCCTTTTTGAGAAGCACATAATCATAGACTCACCAGCGATCACAACCTCAACTTCTGTTAAGAAGATAGCTCTCATTAGGAAGATGGTTCTCTGTTACCTGTCTCTTTTCAGTGGAACATACTAATAATCAAGCTTTAATTTCAAAGTTCAAATTACATTTTTGCATAAAGGATCTCCATTTTGAGTGACTAACTTAGCATATGTGTGCAATGCATTTTACTCTGCTGGACTCTAAAGCAGCTGAGAGCCATATTCTGCAGTCTGAAAAGAGGGTCACTATAGGTGGAGTGACTATATGGTGGCAGGCTACCACAAAAAAGGATTTTCCTTTGGAGAAACGCTTGTGCCAGAGTACTGCAATATGGTGCAAACCACTGCCAAGGCCCTAGGTCTAGTACTCAGGAAAGAAGCATCCTTTATTTTGTAAGTAAAATAATAAACATGAGAAATGCAGCCCTCCTTACTAAAGTTGTTTTTTGCCCTTTAAAACATGAACTTGGTGAAATGTTGGCTTAGCTCCAACCTCCGTTTCCCAGCAAAACCATGAAAGGAGGCAAACTAAATAGTATGTCAAATAAATCCATCTTATTCATAACATGTAGTAATGAATATTGCCTGCAAGGGATACTGAATCTGCCATAGCTACCATAAGTTAAGAATTCCTTCACTCCTTGTATGAAGATTAGCTATGGTGCTCATATGCCTCAAGCTCGTGCTGCCAGTTACATAGTTGGTCATGCAATATTGGTGGAAAGGCTTGACCAATGAAAAGTCATATCCAGGCCCTCAATCAAAATAATTTCTCTTAGCAACAGGAAACAAATCTGGATCCAGGTGTGAGTCTTCCAGCACCAAGTAATGTATAGGTGAAGGTTTAAATGTAGGCTGAAGACACGTGGAGGTGGAGGAGAACAGACCTAGTCATTTAACTGACATTACTCTGTGTTTGGACCATGTATTTTTCTGAATGAAGAGCTAAAATAGGGATTTTGAGAAGGGGCAATATGGAGCCTGACACATTAGTTTTGATTGGCCCTGAGGTCTTATATTTGCTCGATCAAAATCTCTGCAAATAAGAAATCTGGACATCATGTTTGACTGTGCACTGTCAACCACTGCCCAAATCAAAGCAGTGGTCAAGGACATATTCTGCAACTCTCTATTCTCCTTGGTATCCTCCCACTGCTCTAAAGAATCCTCAGAGTGGAGCTGATGAGGGCTCTTGTAATGGCATATTTCAACAACTGCAATATCATCTGCCCTGGCCTCCGTAACAAGCATGTTGCCATCATCTGGTGTGCACTTAAGTAACCACAAGGTGACATACAGCAGTTTAGCTTGCAGAGGCAGCACACCAATGGTAGTATCAACCTGAAAATGTGGCTATCAGTACCTGTGAAAAAATGTTTTGCTACAGGAAGTAGTTGGCCTTTTTAATTGCATGAATGATTATAGTTGTGTTAGTATGGTGTGTTAGGAGCATTTTATGAAATGGCACAATTCAAATAAAATCAAATCTCAGTTTATAAAGTGCAGCTACTTATCCATAAGGATCTCACGGTTTGTCCTCTGAGCTTTAGTTAAAGAACCAGGTTCTAAGGTTCTTCCTGATCTGATGCAGTGATGGTGACTGCCTGAGGTGCAGGAGGTTCCAACTCTTTGCCGTGAGGAAAGCAAAGGATCTTCCACCAGCCGAGGTCTTCCGGATGCTGGGTACAGTGGTTAGCGCTGGGTGTTTGGAGAGGTCTAGTGGGGGAGAAGGTGATGCAGTGGTTGAGGTAGGCGGGCCCTAGGTCATGGATGGCCTTGTATGCATGTACAAGGAGTTTGAAGTTAATCCTTTTCTCAATAGGAAGCCAGTGAAGGTCTCTTAGGTGACTGGAGATTTGTTCGCTGCGGGGAATGTCGGGGATGAGTCTGATGGAGGCATTTTGGATGTGCTGTAGTTTCTTCAGGTTCTTTCAGGTGGTGTTGGCTTGGAGGGTGCTGCCATAATCAAGTCTACTGGTAACCAAGGCGTGGGTCACGGTTCTGTGGCAATCCTTTGGGACCTATTTGTAGATCTTCCGGAGCAGTCAGAGAGTTTGAAAACAGGAGAATGCGGCTGAGTTGACTTGGTGGGTCATGCTGAGTGATAAGTCCAGGTTGAAGGGGTAGAAGATGTGCCAAGGGTGGATGGCCACCAAGAGTCATTCCAGGGTGAAGTGGAGGGTCCCAGGATGAGGATCATGGTCTTGTCAGAGTTTAGCTTGAGACAGCTATCCTTCATTCAGGCGGTGATGGCTTTCATCCTGTTTTGGAAATTCTTCTTGGCAGTTGTGGGGTTTTCAGTCAGAGAGATGATCAGCTGGGGGGTTTCGGTGTAGGAGACCCCAATGATGGATGAGAGCTGGCCATGTAGATGCTGAAGAGTGTTGGTCTCAGTGAGGAGCCCTGTAGAACTCTGCAGCTGTTCTTGTAGGTTCTGACAGGTAAGGCGGGAGTATGAGTTCTGTCAGACGGGAAGGAAAGTATTCATTGTAGGGTCTTTCTGCAGATGCTGGCTGTGTGGAGTCTGGAGCAAAAGGTGAGGTGTGAAATCATGTTGAAGGCCAGTAGGATGAGGACTGCTGTATGGTTGTGGTCGAGGAGTAAGAGTCTGTGGCAGCGAGTAGGGCAGACTCCTTGGTGTGGTAGCTTCTAAAACCTGATTGGGAGATGCCCAGGATGTTATAGTCCTCAATGTACTTACGAAGCTGAGTGTTGAAGGCCTTTTTGATTACCTTGGCTGGGAAAGGAGGCAGAGAGATGGGGTGGTAATGATTGAGGTCCAGAGGGTCGGCCGTTGGCTTCTTTAGGAGCAGGCAAGTCTTGGAGTGCTTCCAGTCCTCTGGGAGGGTGGCTGTATCTGTGGAGCAGTTGAGGGTGTGGGGGAGCTCAGGTGTGAAGGAGGTATTCGCTTTGTTGAAAATGTGGTGAGGAACGTAGGGGCTTCCACAGTGGATGCTGCTCATGATGGTGCAGGTTTTGTCCATGGTGAGGGTGGTCCAGCGGTGCAGGATCTGTGATGGTTCCAGGGGTTGGAGATGGGTGGTTGTAAAAGGGCTGGGAGGGTGTTGGGGTCCGAAGCTGTCATATGTCTTTGATTTTCCGGTGGAAAAAGGTGGCTAGTCTGTCCCAGAGGTCTTGACATGGAGGGATGTATGTTGTTTCCGATTGGGGTTTGGCAAACTCCTTGACTAAGGCGAAGATCTCTTTCATGTTGTGAGCGGTGGCGCTGACACAGCCTTACAGGGCGGCTTTCCTCATGACTCTGATGAGATGGTGATGGGATTTGGTGGCAGCTCTGAAGGCCTCAAAGTCTTTCAGGGACTTGCTTGTTTTCTATTTTTTTCTCTAGCCTTCTGCAGGTGCACCTGGAGTACTTGAGTGCAGGGGAGGACCAGCTGGCCTTCTCGAGGAGGTATTTGGCTGAGATCTAACAGAGAGGTGCTAGGGTGTTGGCGCATTCTGGGATCAACTGGTGAAATTTCCGAGCTGAGATGTTAGCATTTGTGGTGAGGGGTGGAAGAGACTTGCTGAGGGTTTTGATGAGCTGTTTCTCAGTAATCTGGTTCTATTTTCTGCTTGAGGTTCAGAGTGTGCGGAGGTGGATGGTCGGTGAGGTGATGGTGAAATGGATGCAGCTGTGTTCTATCCAGTGAGGTGTGGAGGTGTTGACAACGGTAATGTTATTGCTGGTGGAAAAGACGGCACTGAGTGTGTGTCCATAGATGTGTGTGGGCGAGGTGACCAGTTGCTTTAGTCCTATTGTGACGAGGTTATCGAGCAGGGAAACAGTGTTGGTGTCACTGCTGTTGTCAATGTGGTAGTTGAGGTCACTGAGGATGAAGTAATTAGAGGAGCCTAGAGTGTGAGGAGAGATGATGTTGACGATGGAGCTGCTGAAGGCTGGGCGGGGCCGAGTGGCCTGTAGATGAAGGTGCTGGAAAGGGTAGACTTGAGGGTGGCGTGAATCTGGAAATGGAGGTGCTCCATGAGGGAGAGTATTCTTCCGCAGTGGTTGTCAGGTGGAGGATGGATTTGTGTATGATGGCCTGGACACCGCCTGGACAAGACGGCCGGTCTTTGCGGAACAGTTTGTAGTTGCTGGGGATGGCGATGGCCGTATCCAGTGCAGAGGCTAGGTTTGTCCATGTCTCAATGAGAAATGCGATGTCCAGGCAGGTGGAGTCTAGAAGGTCCCAGAGTTCTATGATGTGTTTGTGGAGGGATCGAACTTTGAGGAGGATGCAGCTGAGGTGCTCCGGGTTGGTGTTCGTGGCTCTGTGGTGGGAGGTGCCAAAGCTGGGTGTAGGGTGAGGGTGCGGTGGCAGTAGAGGCAGGAGAACGGTCCATGGGTGTTTATGGGTGATGCAAAATGTCAGGGGGCGGAGATTCCTGTGTTCAGCCCATGGAGGGTCTCTGAGTTGTAGCGATGGGTGGTTGAAGGACTAGGGTTCATGGCACTGAGCGTGGTCCAGGTGCGGATGGGCACAGACGGGCTTGCCTTTGATGTTTGGCTGCCATTAGGAAGGGGAGGGAGATGGGCCATCCGGTTAGCTAGGAGGCAGAAGGGGAGGGAAAGCATTTGGCGGGGGCACAGGGGCAGCAGTGGCAGGGAACAGAGTGCAGGAAGAGTGAGAGGCTGAAAGGAAAGAGAAAGAGACAAGAATAAAAAGAAAGGACAAAATAAATAAAGATGACAGAAAAAATAGCAAAAAGAAAAGAGACAGCAGATACTTACACTCAGATGGCCAATAGGCCACATGGGATGTGGCACAGGTGTGAACTGAGAGTCAGGCAGGGTCTCAGTTTGCTCGCAGCAGAGGTAGCAGCGCAGCAAACAGGTGGAGCTGCACAGAGGAGGGTGAACAGACACCGACCAGGAGGACAGAGGAGTCACCCTCTCAGTGTGCAACGGCCGCCATTAAAAAGGGGAGGGATACAGGGGGTCCGTCAGCTGGGAGGCGGGAGCGCGGGAAAGTGCTTTGCAGGAGGGAGGGGGACAGGGCTGCAGGGTTAGAAGCTGCAGGGAACAGAGGACAGAGAAAAGGAAAGGCTGAAAGGAGATAGAAAGAGACAAGAATGAAAAGAAAAGAAAAAATAAAAAAAGATGACAGACAAAATAGCAAACAGAAATGGGACAGCAGATACTTATACTCAGATGGCCACTAGGCTACCAGGGATGAGGCGCAGATGAGAGCCTGAGGGTGGATGTGACCCTCAAACTGAGAGTCAGGCAGGCTCTCAGCAAAGGCAGCAGCAGCAAACAAGTGAAACTGCACATAGGAGGGCGAATAGACGCTGACCAAGCGGTCAGAGGAGTCGCCAAGCCACCAATTCACAGCCAAGGTGGCCGCTTAATGTGAAGAGAGCCATACTCCACTATAACGACATTTTCAAAGTTACACTAGCAAGGACTTATTTCCTTACTTAAGGTCAGGCTGTCCTCTATTGCTCTAATAGACGATGGAAGAGTGGTCACTGTGCAGCAGCCTCTATTGAGAAGTAGTGTTTTACATATTTCCTAAAACTGGACATGAATAAGGCACTTTGGTTGGTTTGGTTGGTAGAAAGAAGGATTCCTATAGGTTGATACAACATGAACTTTCGAATACAAAATTGAGGTCATATTATGGCCAAGTCATGCAGTGTAGCACATCAAGTTACTTTGCTGCACTGCACTGCATAACAGGGAAAGGGCAGGAGTGCACCATACATAAGTCAATATGGCACCATCATGCCTTTTCCCCTGCACTGGCAACATTTTAGCTGCCTAGTGCCAATGCAGGCACCGTTACACCATGGTTGCCTGCGTTGTAAGGAGAATTGTATCCACCAGGATTCTCCCCTCAGAACTCTGTGTTCATCCCTTGGCTATTATACCAAAGTTCTGAGGGTAAGGCGATCAAAAATCGGGGGCAGATCCTTCTCCTTATTGCGCTCTCTAGCTTGGAATAGCATCACTGCTGAGTTACGCCAAATGGACTATGTACAACTCAGGGGTGAGGAATGTGATAAAATATCTACTTGTCCATGGGACAGGTTGCTTCATAAATCTACTTGTCCTGTAACCAAATCCACTTGTCCCTTTGGTGCCATGTAGTTCAGCAACACATTATGGAAGCCATCTCATTATATAAGTGCTCTGATAACAGCCTCTCTGAATATCCCAGTGCACATACTATAGTAGGGTAGGAATACTAACAAACCACTTATTTTGTCAGCTTTCCACTGATCTACATACTGGGGCTTGAGGTAGCAGTAAGCAATAGTTTCAGGGTTGGAATGCCCTTTTGAGTCTGTGCAAACTTACAGACTTGCATGTTTTAAGGTTTTTCACCAGCTCTTCTCTAATATTTCCCCATACTGAGAAAGCTTGGGCATTTATTCCTGATGGTTGGGAAAAAGTGGAGGGAAAGTAAACTTGTAAATGCTTAACAGATTTTCGCATGAGCAAATCTACACATACATATTTGCTCGAGTTAAAATGCAGTTTACAAATATTTTCTAAGAGTACCCTTTCTTGGTCTATTCCTGTAAATTCTTGGTTATATATGAAAGTCGTAAATCTGCTTTAATGCAATAACAAATGCCATTGGTGATTTTTTTTGCGTGACTTCCTTTAGGATTGGGCTCCTAATTTGGTCTGGCATTAACCAAGACCTTTTGTTTTTATTCGAATGCTCTCTCTCTCTCTCTCTCTCTCTCTCTCTCTCTCTCTCTCTCTCTCTCTCTCTCTCTCTCTCTCTCTCTCTCTCTCTCTCTCTCTCTCTCTCTCTATGTATCTATTGACTGGCTTCAATTTGAGTGACAGCATTGTGCTCTTTTGCAAGGTGCATATGGGCACATAAACAGTTTTGTTCAGTGCCAGGAAAAACTGGCAATGTTTGCTTTTTTAGACCAAAAATATTTTTGCTTTTTGCCAGTATTTGTCGTACTAGTGAGGGTCCAGCAGCTCCAACAAAAATAAAGTTTTGCAAAAATCGTGTCAAAACAAATCACGCATTGACAAAACCAAGAAGCTGGCGAACAATATCGAACATGTGAGCTTTGCCAATGCTTGTTTATTTTCATGTTTCGCATAATCTTGTTGAAACTGGTAACACTGATTTTCCCATTACGGATATATTTTTGGGAAACACTAGCATGCATCAACACATTTCACTAAATGATTCTTCAAATAAATGGTACTTAAAATTTCACAGTAGTTTAGATAAACGTGTTTTTCCTAGATGCATTTTTTTTATGAATTGTTTGATTTTGGAAGCAAAAAATACTTAATCTATCTTGCTTTCAAGCTTCTGCAACTATTTGCATCTAATCAGACAGCATTCTGGGAGCATTATAAGTAGCCTCATATTGTTAAAATTTTCAAACGTGTGTACACATCTTTATACTTTACAATATTTCATTACAGCTTCAAACATCATTAATATATGGACACAAATGTTACCTTAAGTCTAGATAATGCCCTTCCTTGATCCACAATGTGATATTGTAATCTGGCAGCAAAAGGGTTTGTGCTTCAGGGGGTTGGGCTTACTTGTCCCAAAGATAAAATAAATATTACAACTTTTTGTCCTTGAACCCAAACAATAAGTCCTGGGCATCAGACTATAGACATTCCACACCCCTGACAACTTTTTACTCTTTAATGTGTCTGTTAGCACTCTCTCACTTTCCCTTTAGTGCAGAGAAATTCCTCGGAGTAGCCGTGCATTTTAGAAATCTCACCATTCAGTCATTCATCATGTGGTTTCCTAGTTCATTCTTTTGTCAAGTCACAGAATGTAAAGCTCCCCAAAATGATGATACCACCCTTATCAGAAATTCATTTTCAGGTTGCTGGGCCCTAATATGACAACCTATGTGAGAATACCCTGGTTTGGGGGTGATCCTGCAGAGAGGCCATTTCCAGATTGTTCCTCCACTTCTTTTTTTACCTCATTTTTGCTGGCTTTTGGACTCTGGACACTTTACCACTGCTAACCAGTGCTAAAGTGCATGTGTTCTCTCCCTAAAAACATGGTAACATTGGCTCAAACCCAATTGGCATATTTAATTTACTTGAAAGCCCCTAGTAAAGTGCACTACAGGTACCCAGGGCCTGTTAATTAAATACTACTAGTGGGCCTGCAGCACTGATTATGCCACCTACATAAGTAGCCCCTTAACCATATCTCAGGCCTGCCATTGCAAGGCCTGGTTGTGAAGTTTCACTTTCACTTTGATGTGGCATTTACAAGTACTTGCCAAGCCTTAAACTCCCCTTTTTCTACATATACGTCAACCCTAATTTAGGCCCTAGATCACTCATAGGGCAGGGTGCTATGTAGGTAAAAGGTAGGACATGCACATGTGTGTTTTTATGTCCTGGTAGTGGAAATAGGGTAGCATTAGGATTTCCCTCATATACTGTTTGAGTGGTAGATTCTGATCAGAAAGGGGTAACCAGGTCATAATCCTGCTTATTGGTGAGGTTGGACTTTATATTACTATTTTAGAAATACCACTTTTAGAACGCGAGCATTTCTCTGCACCTAAAATCTATCTTTGTCTTACAGCCTGTCTTCAATCAACATCTGGGCTTGGCTGGATGACAGCTTCCTTGTGCATTTCACCCAGACAACCACAAACACAGGATACTCAGTCACACCTGCACTCATCTGCATACTAAATGGGTCTTCCTTGGCTGGAAGGGTGGACGGACTGACACTTACATTTCAAAGACTAGTGGCCTGCCCTCACACAATGGATGGCCAAACCCCCTACTGGGACCCTGCCAGAAAGACCTGCACTGAAAGGGGGACTTGTGCACTTCAAAACCACTCTTCGAAGTCTCCCCCCTCAAAGGCATTTTTGGGTATATAAACTGGGTCCCTGACCCCACCAACTCAGACACTTCTGGACCTGAAACTGCAACCTGTCAAGAGGAGATACATGGCTGCCCAAAGGACTCATCTGGACTGCTTTCCTGAGAAGGACTGCTGCCCTACTGTTGACCTGCTGCCCTTCTGCCCTCTGACTTTGCTGAGAAGGGCTCTCCAAGGGCTTGGATTGAGGTTGCCTCCTGTTTTCTGAAGTCTCAGGGCCAAACATTGATGCACAGCCTGGCAGAAACAATGCACAGCCATTTTGCGGCTGAGAAATCACCACACAGCTGAGCCGGAACGACTCAGCCCGACTTCCCGAGTGATGAATCCATGCAGCACATGCCGTGCGAGAGAAAATTAGACGCATCACCTACTGTACGGATGCAACGCCTGTGACTTCTTCCCGCACGTGCATGATTTTCCCGCATCATACCTGGGAATCAAAAAGATCCCTGCATCGCAGTGAGGAACCAAGACTGCGCGCTGGAAATCAACACAAAGCCCCTTGCAGCGTGGAAAGCAACAACTCATTGTCTGTGCTGCGTCAGGAAATCTGACACACACCCTATTTTTCCATACATCTTCTCCTCTGCGGTCTCCGTGCATGTATTTTTGACACAAACCAGGTACTTTGTGCAAACAAGAGACAGCTGTTGATTTCTAAGATTTAAGACTCTTTTTATTCTTTTACCCTTGCAAAAGTGATATCTCGGCTTGTGCTTATTGAATCTTTATCATTTTGACCTTAATTTAACCAGATAAATATCATTATATTTTTCTAAACATGTGTGGTGTATTTTTGTGCTGTTTTCACTGAGTTACTGCATGATTTATTGCACAAATACTTTACACATTGCCTTCTAAGTGAAGCCTGACTGCTCAGTGCCAAGCTACCAGAGGGTGGGGACAGGATAATATGGATTGTGTGTGACTTACCCTGACTAGGATTGTGGTCCGTACTTGGACAAGGGTATATACCTCTGCCAATTAGAGACCCCATTTCTAACACTATCATGTGTAATCTCATTATTATAACATAAAGTTAATCCTTACAATAGAATGTATTGATAAGTCCCTTTCATATTGATAGATCGTGAATTTGATCAGAAATAAAAGTGGCCATCTTTGTATTCTTTGTGCTATATTAAATGTGCACAGAATGCTAAGGTGCGAGAAATTCCCAGAGGGTAAGTATATGAGCCAGCTTCAACGTGGCAGAAAAGAGGCTGTTGTGATGAAGCTTTGAGTCAACAAAGATGTTCGTTAGAGTTGTTTTCCTAAGACAGAATATTGACTTTTCCTGTATAAAACTTAGTATAAATATTGGCTCTTCTGAGCTGATCCGTAGTGGCTCCTGCTAGCCAGCGCTGTTGCATCTATCTGCCTGAAACTCCCTGCACCCTCTTTCCTCTGCCTACAACCACCTACCCCACCTACAGTGAAGAGACTTCGAGTTGTGACTGAACCATCATTATGTCTAGAGGAGGTACGTCAAGCCATCCTCAACTCTTCATTTGTCATTTCATGTTTCTACTCATTTGAGCCAGTGTGTGTTCTTTCATTTTGAATGCTATTCTGTTCTGTGATTTGTATTGGAATTATTTGTGATGCTGCCAATTCATATTACATTTTGTCAGAAATGTTTCTTGAAACAATGATGAATGTCAAAAAGTAAATTTTTCTCCATACTCTTTGAAAAGTGTAAACGATGTAAAGCGTTAAGCAACAGCGTTGTAGAAACTAAATCAAGGTTTTCTACGACGTGTATGCCCACTGTGAGCGATCCCTCTCTGGCTTTATCCAGTGGACTATTCTTGCAATGGAAGATAAGCTATGATGGGTCCAAATGCAAAAAGACCCACAACTCGCATCAGGCTCCCTGCCCCTTTAAATGTATTTTTTTTTTTAAACTGTACACGGTGTATTGCTGTTATGCACAATCTCCCTCTAGCCTTCATTCCCTCCTTTTTCTTTAAACACTTAAGGAAGTACCTAGTGCTGTATTATGCATACGGCGCAGTGCCCTGTTTGCACCATGGTGGCTTTTCAAACCATGCTCTGAGTGCAGCACATTCAAGTTACATACAGGGCAGCTGTTTGCAAGTCTCTCCGTGTTTCACCGAGATGGGGGCAACCTGGCTGCACTTTCAGAAGGGAGGAAAGAGAACCCCTTGCAGGCAGGACCAGTGAGTGACTGCCTGCACCTGCAGGGGAATGTCTTGGGGGTGTCAATGGAAACCGCTTTCTCCCCTCCAGAGGGCTGCCTCTAGGAAATTGAAACTGAAAGATCTCCACCTTTATGTGGTCGCTTTCAGTGCACCTCCTATAGGCATCTTTGTCTCTCCATAAAATGGCACTGAGGCAAACTGATTCGCTAGTATTAAAGAAGTCCAAAAGAAGCCCAAACGTCTGCAGCCCCCTCTGTAATTCTATTGGCCCCAGGGTCACATAAAGCAGGCACAGACTTCTGTTGTCCCCGGGATACATAACTGTTAAACTGTTTCCTATGGGGCAGTGTTTGCCTTGGTGGTTGGTTTTTGATTTGTCCCTGCCCTTCCCTCGGTGGGTGACACTGCTCTCATTTTTTTCTCTCAGTCCGAGGATCTGAGTTGACAGCTGAGATAACCACATAAAAAATACAAGCTGCACGTCTGCTTGCACAAGATCGGCTAGGCAACCGTGCAGTGTGTGCATTTACCAATCGAGCACTCAGAGTTTTATGTGAGCAGAGGTGGGCCTGGAAACAAGTCCCATCAGAGCTCTTCATCGGAATGATAGTTCAGAGTTTAGTGGGCAAAAGAATGAGTGCCGGAGCCCAAAGCTGTGCTAAGAAACCAGGGGCCGACACAATTAAATGTTAGCGTGCTGAATACCAAGGTTGTGTAATATTTATTCCACTCCAGGCCTCTTTAATCCACTACAAGACACCGACTTTCCCTTAATCTCACTCTTGCGGGTTTCTCCTTACTCCTTTTGTGATGGTTTTTCCATCTTTCTCTTCCTCTGTCTTTCCCCTTTGTGTGTTTTTCCTCTCTTGCTCTCTGGAAATTTCTGAGTAGGAAAAGTAGGTGCTGGTACCCAAAAATGGGTACCAGTGGTCCCTACTGGCAACCAACGCCTCAAATTGGGCAATGAATGTCCCCCAACAGCTTCATCATATGAGCAGGGTGATTGACAAGGCAATGCCAAACCAGCCACTACTCTAACAGTCATACAAAGCCTCTAACATAAGCTCACCCAAGTCCTCACAAATACGGCTGAGCTGCACTGGCTGTGCAGAAAAGACACATCATCCAAGTATGTGTTCTGGCTCGATGGAGTAATTTGAGGTAGGTGTTACTGCTGTCTTTTTTTGATAGTGATATATTGACTAGCAGTGTTTTAAATGACAATCCTTCCCCATGCCGTTTGTTATTTTAACTGCACAATACATCAACAATATTTTAATTCTCAACTTTTTTTGGTATGCTATCTTATATGTCTCACACACACACACGTTACCATCCTTGTGGGGACTATGTACAGATACGTTCCTTGTGGGGACTGACCTTTCCGACTGCTCCTAAAACATAATGATTACAGAAAATTGTTAAGAAAAAAATCAGGATTCAGGATCCTACGTCAAATATGCAAACATATACTTTTCTTTATCACATGCACAGAACCATCCTTATGGGGACTTAAACAGGTGTTATTAACATTGTGTAGACGTGCTCCAACCTTGTCATTTGTGATTGAATACATTCATATACTAATAATGGATAAATGTTATTTTTGAGTGCTATACCTAAATTACACAATAGTTTAGTCATATGTGAATAGCTCCTTGTACCCTAGGGGCACCCAGAAAATTTATTTTGATGATAATACATTTCTCAGCAGAAAACTATAGCATACCATGTCCATGGAAAGGGGTCCCCAGATATTCAGCCTATTGCTGAGATCTCATAACCATTAAGGACTAATGAAACAACACATAGTTGAATAATTTAGAGGCCAAAGATCCTGCTATGTGGTCTGATTGGAAAGCTAAGTTGAGATTCAGTGTCTCTTTTCCATCAACTTCAACACTAGGCATCATATGTTTTGATATGGCTACAAAAAAGTAATCCCCAAAGATATGCCATGCGATTGTTTTAATATTCTAGAACTGACAAAGGATGTGTGATGATAGTTATTTTCAAGTCCCCGCAGAGACACTGCATGATTATACTGATGCCTAAGTCACAACAGATTCTGGGCCTGATTCTCTGCCCCTAGTACAGACCTAAAAATAGTACTCATAAAGGCCCTTTGTGAATTCCTAAAGTTATAAACTTAGACATTTGGTCTAAGTTTATACCAAACGTGTAAGTTTACCTTTGTGAATCTGGCCCATTGTTTTCCATCATAGTCACTCTAAGTTCCCTATCTGAGTCTATATTTACATTCAAGTCCCCACACAGATAGTGTGTGATTGTCATAATATTCAAGTCTCCACAGAGATAGTATGTGATGATAGATGTTTTGAAGTGACACAAGATAGTGTGTCATTAAAACGATGCCCAGGTTGCCCCAAAGATAGTGTGTGATTATAATCATATTCAAATCCCCACAGAAGTGGTGTGTGCTTATAGTCATGTTCAAGTCCCCACAGAGATAGTGTGTGATTGTAGTCATGTCAAAGTCCCCCAACAGATATTGCCTAATTATGGCCATGTCCAAGTCCCCAAAGATACGGTGTTTGGTTATAGTCATGTTCAAGTCCCTCTAGAGATAGTTTATAATGATTGTTATGCTACATTTAATACAGAAATAGGTTGTTATTACAGTAATACCCAGGTCCCCACATAGATGGCATGAGATTATTATAGCAGCCTGGCCTGGTTTGTAGTGGGTATCTATGGTACTTACACCTTATACCAGGTCCAGTTCTCCCTTATTGTGAAATGTAGGCAGCGACTAGAAGCCAGGCTCTCTAGGAGCAGCCGAGGCTTATATAGGAGACATGCAAAGCTCATGCAATACCACTGTAGTCACACAGCACTAACACACATGAAAGAAAATACTCAGTGTTACAAAAATAAAGGTACTTTATTTTAGTGACACAAATGCCAAAAATACCATAGATACTACCCTCCCTTGGGAGGTAAGTAATACACAAATTATATACACTAGTAGGAAGAAATAGCTGTAAAAACAGTTAGGAAACAGTGCAAATAGTGAAAATCACAATAGTTAGAAATGGGCCTAGGGGGAACACAAAGCATATACTAAGAAAGTGGAATGTGAATGTCGGTTTCCCACCTATGCAAGTGTGTGTAGAGGGGCGCTGGGAGTATTAGAAAACACCAAAAGTAAGTAATAGAACCCACCCCAGAGCCCAGGAAAGCAGGAGTAAATCACAGTAACTTTCCTAGAACACACAAGAAAACGGGAAATAAGATTATGCAAGAACCAGAAGAGACTGCAAGACACCAATGATGGATTCCTGGACCTGAAGACCTGTGGAAGAAGGGGACCAAGTCCAGGAAGCACAGAAGAGTCCAGGGAGAACAGGAGCCCCTGCTAACCCGGATGAAGGTGCAAAAGAAGGGCCACTGGTGATGAACAACAGTCAGTACTGCACCCAAGAAGATGGATGCGGGTTCCTGGTTTGTACAGATGATGTCCCACGCCAGATGGAAGATTGCAGTCTGATTTCACCAACAAGCCTTGGCACACGCAGAGCTTGCGGATAGCTGAAAATGGCGCTGGCGGGACCTGGTGGACTCTACCCAGGTGGGGAACTCAAAGGGGGCTCTCAGCAACTTAGAGAGCCCTCAGAAGACCAGGCAATGCACACAAGAGTCCCACAGCATGGGGACAAAGAAGGTGCACAAGGAGGCCCATACAGCACTACAACAAAGGGTCCCAGGCCGCCGAAGAACCACACAGAAAGCTGTGCGTCACAGAATAGAGTGCTGGTGGCTGGAGCTGCACGGTGCATGATGAACTTCATGGAAGGATGCCAACAAGCCTTGGCAACTGTAAAAATCTAGATGCACTGGGGTACTGTCTTGCATGGGGAGGCAAGTTCTTACCCCCACCAAAGTTGGACTGTAGGATGTCAGGACCATCAGGACCACTTTAGTCCACCACCCGTGAGGTAAGATCCATGCAGCTCGTCAGAAAAGGGGACCCATGCTGCCGGTAGTTGTTGCAGAGAGGTGCCTGCTGAAGCAAGGGAGTGACTCCTTTGATCCAAGTGATATTTATTTGTTCTTCTGGTGCAGGCTGAAGACAGGCTGTCCTCTGATGATGCACGACTGGGAAACAGTTGCAGTTGTTGGCAGGAACTGAAGATTCAATGTTGCAGAAGTCGTCTTTGCTTCTTTGCTGCAGTTTGTAGAGCTCCTGGAGGGTCCAGATGCAGTTTCTTTGGTGAGAAGGTGAAGTAAAGGATACAGAAGATTCCTGGTGGAATCTCACAATCCGAATCTGTAGAACCACCCAAGAGAGAGACCCTAAATAGCCCTGAAAGAGGGATTAGTCAGCTACACAGGTAAGCACCTATTAGGGGACGGCTCTGACGTCACCTGCTGGAAGTGGCCCCGCAGATGCTCCCAGAGTTCCCTGCCAACTTGGAATCCAAGATGGCAAAATCCAGGGACCCTCTGGAGGAGTTCTGACCACTCCCTTGGGGTGGTAATGGACAGGGGAGTGGTCACTCCCCTTTTCTCTGTCCAGTTTCGCACCAGAGCAGGGACTGGGAGTCCCTGAACTAGTGTAGACTGGATTATGCAAGGAGTGTACCATAGAGCCTTCAAAGCATTTCCATTGTCTTGGGGAGGCTACCCCTCCCAAGCCTATAACACCTAGGGCCTGATTCAGACCCTGGCGGCCGGTGACCGCCAGGGTCACCGGCCACGGGAGCACCGCCGACAGAACGGCGGTGCTCCAAAGGGCATTCTGACCGCAGCGGTTCTGCCGCGGCCAGAAAGGGTAAACCGGCGGTCTCCCGCCGGTTTACCGCTGCCCTTGGAATCCCCCATGGCGGCGCAGCTTGCTGCGCCGCCATGGGGGATTCTGACACCCCCTACCGCCATCCTGTTCCTGGCGGTTCGCCCGCCAGGAACAGGATGGCGGTAGGGGGTGCCGCGGGGCCCCTGGGGGCCCCTGCCGTGCCCATGCCAATGGCATGGGCACGGCAGGGGCCCCCGCAAGAGGGCCCCACTGTGTATTTCAGTGTCTGCCTAGCAGACACTGAAATACGCGACGGGTGCAAACTGCACCCGTCGCACATGCCCACTCCGCCGGCTCCATTCGGAGCCGGCTTCCTCGTGGGGAGGGGTTTCCCGCTGGGCTGGCGGGCGGCCTTCTGGCGGTCGCCCGCCAGCCCAGCGGGAAAGCCAGAATGGCCTCCGCGGTCTTTCGACCGCGGAGCGGCCATATGGCGGTTCCCTCCAGGCGGGCGGCGACCACCACCCGCCGGGGTCAAAATGACCCCCCTATTGTCAAAGGGAGAGGGTGTTACACCCTTTCCCAAAAGAAATCCTTTGTTCTGTCTTCCTGGGCTTAAGCTGCTCAAGCAACAGGACGGCAGAAACCTGTCTGGGAGGTGGAAGCAGCTGGGGCTTACTGGAAAACCTCAGGAGGCTGAAATGGCAATACAGGGGGTCCTCTAAGGAGCCCCCAGAGTGCATGGAATCAGACAACCAATGGTTGCAAAAGCATTGGAGTATGATTCCAACATGTTTGATATCAAACATGCCTATATTGGGAGTTACCATTATGTAGCTGGACCTATGTCCAGTATACACGTAAAATGTGTCCCCGCACTCACAAAGTCTGGGAAAATGTTCCTGGTGGTCATGGGGGCACCTCTGCTAGTGCAGGGGTGCCCTCACAAATAGGTACTCTGCAGCTTGCGCTCACAGCTGGAAGGTCTACTATAGGGGCGACTTATAAGTGACCTGGTGCAGTGTAAATGGCAGTGAAAGGGTGCACACACCTTTTCACGCAGGCTGCAATGGCAGTCCTGCAGAAGCCTTTGCATGGACTCCCTATGGATGGCAAAAGAAATGCTGCAGCCCATAGGGATTCCCTAGAACCCCAGTGCCCTTGGGTACCTATGTACCATATACTAGGGACTTATAATGGGTCACCAGAATGCCATTTTGGGTGAAAGTCTGGGTTACCAGTATGCAACAACAAAATGTAGAGCAAACGCATAATAACTGGTGTCTTGGTTAGCAGGATCCCATTGAACGCAGTCAGGCACACTGACATAAAATGGGTGTAACCATGGCACAAGGAAGGAACTTTCCCACCCCACCCCCAACTAGGGACAAAAGGCTAACCTTGCCCACATGAATCTTCATTGTCTAAGTGGAAATATCTGGAGAGTCCATCTGCATTGGAGTGGTTACTCCCAGGTCTATGTGCTACTGTAAAAACCATCCCCTGTAGGGAAATGGACCACCTCAACACTTTAGGATTTTCTCCTTTCATTTGCTTTAGCCATGAGAGAGCTTTGTGGTCTAGCTGAACAACGAAGTGAGTCCCAAAGAGGTATGGTCTCAACTTCTTTAAGGCCCGGACAACAGCAAAGGCCTCCCTCTCTATGGCTGACCAATGCTTTTTCCTAGGAGTCAACCTTCTACTGATAAAAGCTACAGGTTGATCCTGGGCCTCTGTATTGAGTTGTGATAAAAGTGCTCCAACCTCTACCTCTGAAGTACCTTTCTGAACTATGAACTAGTTTGGGCTTTTTAAGACAGTTGCAGTGCACATGTCCTGCTTTAGCTCCTCCGAAGCTTTCTAAGAGCTAGCTGTCCATAATACCTTTTTAGGCATCTTCTTTGAGGTGAGGTCATTAAGAGTAAGAGGAGCAACAATGGAGCCATAGTTCTTAATGAACCTCCTGTAATACCCAGTGAGACCAATAGAGACTAAAATAGTCTGGATCTTCCCCTGTAGTGGTTCAATCTATTCTCCACCTACCAGGTGTCCCAGATAAACCACCTTCCCCAGCCCTTTCTGGCACTTACACGCCTTAATAGTGAGGCCTGCCTTTTGCAGAGCCTCCAAAACTTTCCAAAGGTGGACCAGGTGGTCATTCCAGGTGGAGCTAAAGACAGCAATATCATCATGATATGCTGCACTGAAAGCCTTCAGACCTTGGTGGACTCTGTTCACCAACCTCTGAAAAGTGGCATGTGCATTTTTCAAACCAAAGGGTGAGAGAAAGTAGCCTATTTCTAGCATGGTTACCCCCACTTTTGGCCTGTTTGTGAATGTGTGTCAGTGTGTTCTTACTGTGTCACTGGGATCCTGCTAGCCACGACCCCAGTGCTCATAGATAAAAACCTACATGTCAGTGTGTTTTGCCTGTCTCACTGAGATCCTGCTGGTCAGGGCCCAAGTGCTCATAATTTATGGCCTAATGTGTATGCCTGTGTAGTGCCTAACTGTTTCGCTGAGGCTCTGCTAATCAGAACCTCAATGCTCATGCTCTCTCTGTTTTTAAGTTTGTCACTGTAGGCCAGTGACTTCATTTACCAATTTCAATTGGCACACTGGACACCCCTTGTAAGTCCCTAGTATATAGTACCTAGGTACCCAGGTCATTGGGGTTCCAGGAGATACATATTGTAGGAGGCTGGACTGGCTTGTAGTGGGTACCAGAGCTACTTACACCGTGGGCCAGGTCCAGTTATCCCTTATTAGTGTAGAAGAGGTGTTTCTAGCAGCTTAGGCTGGTAGAAGGTAGCTATGGCAAAGCAGCTCAGGCTGAACTAGGAGACATGTAAAGCTCCTACTATACCACTGGTGTCATATGCACAATATCATAAGAAAACACAATACACAGAAGCACTAAAAATAAAGGTACTTTATTTTTATGACAATATGCCAAAAGTATCTCAGTGAGTACCCTCAGTATGAGGATAATATATATACACAAGATATATGTACACAAACCAAAATTATGCAGGTAATAGCAAGAAAAGTAATGCAAGCAGTGTAAAATTACAGTAGATTGCAATAGGAGCACATAGGTAAAGGGGCAACACAAACCATATACTCCAAAAGTGGAATGCGAACCACGAATGGACCCCAAACCTATGTGAGCTTGTAGAGTGTCACTGGGACTGTAAGAAAACAGTGAGGGTTAGAAAAATAGCCCACCCCAAGATCCTAAAAGGTAGGTGTAAAGTGCACCTACTACCCCCAGAGAGCACAGAAGTCGTGATAGGGGGATTCTGCAGGAAGAACAAACACCAACAATGCAACAACAGTGGATTTCCAGACCTGAGTTCCATGTAAGACAAGGGGACCAAGTCCAATAGTCGCGACAGTGTCGAGAGTGGGCAGGAGCCCAGGAAATGCCAGCTGAGGGTGCAAGGAAGCTGCCACCTGTTGGAAGAAGCTTGGAGTTCTGCAAGAAAGAATAGGACTAGGAACTTCCTCTTTCGAGGATGGATGTCCCACGTCGCAATGAAGCTTGCAGAGGTGTTCCCACACAGAAAGTCCGCAAAAAAGCCTTGCTAGCTGCAAGGGTTGCGGTAGAGGTTTTTGGGTGCTGCTGTGGCCCAGGAGGTACCAGGATGTGGCCACTTGAAAGAGGAGACAGAGGGGGCCTCCAGCAAGTCAGGGAGCCCTCACAGAAGCAGGCAGCACCCGCAGAAGTACCTGAACAGGCATTTGGAAGAAGAGTGAACTGGAGTCCATGCGAAGTCACAAAAGGGAGTCCCACGACGTCGGAGGACAACTCAGAAGGTTGTGCACTGCAGGTTAGAGTGTGGGGACTCAAGCTTGGCTGTGCACGAAGGAAGTCCTGGAAGAGTGCACAGGAGCCGGAGCAGCTGCAAATCACGTTGTTCCCAGCAAAGCAGTCTAGTGTGGGGAGGCAAGGACTTACCTCCACCAAACCTGGACTGAAGAGTCACTGGACTGTGGGAGTCACTTGGACAGAGTTGCTGAGTTACAGAGACCATGATTGTCGTGCTGAGAGGAGACCCAGAGGACCAGTGAAGCAGTCTTTTGGTGCCTGCGGTTGCAGGGGGAAGATTCCGTCGACCCACTGAGATTTCTTCAGAGTTCCTGGTGCAGAGAGGAGGCAGGATACCCCCAGAGCATGCACCACCTGGAAACAGTCGAGAAAGCCGGCAGGATGAAGCGATACAAGGTTGCTAGTAGTCGTCTTGCTACTTTGTTGCGGTTTTGCAGGCGTCCTGAGCAGTCAGCAGTCGATCCTTTGGTAGAAGGTGAAGAGGGAGATGCAGAGGAATTCTGATGAGCTCTTGCATTCATTATCTGGTGAGATCCCCAAAGCAGAGACCCTAAATAGCCAGAAAAGGAGGTTTGGCTAACTAGGAAGGAGGATTGGCTACCAAGAGAGGTAAGAGCCTATCAGAAGGAGCCTCTGACGAAACCTGCTGGCACTGGCCACTCAGAGCAGTCCAGTGTGCCACAGACACCTCTGTTCCCAAGATGGCAGAGGTCTGGGACACACTGGAGGAGCTCTGGGCACCTCCCCTGGGAGGTGCAGGTCAGGGGAGTGGTCACTCCCCTTTCCTTTGTCCAGTTTCGCGCCAGAGCAGGGCTGGGGGATCCCTGAACCGGTGTAGACTGGCTTATGCAGAGATGGGAACCATCTGTGCCCATCAAAGCATTTCCAGAGGCTGGGGAGGCTACTCCTCCCCAGCCTTCACACCTATTTTCAAAGGGAGAGGAAATCCTCAGAGGAAATCCTTTGTTCTGCCTTCCTTGGCCAGGGCTGCCTGGACCCCAGGAGGGCAGAAACCTGTCTGAGGGGTTGGCAGCAGCAGCAGCTGCAGTGGAGACCCCGGAAAGTCAGTTTGGCAGTACACAGGTACTATGCTAGAGACCCGGAGGATCATGGAATTGTCCCCCCAATGCCAGAATGGCATTGGGGGAACAATTCCATGATCATAGACATGTTACATGGCCATGTTCGGAGTTACCATTGTGACGCTGTACATAGGTAGTGACCTATGTACAGTGCACGCGTGTAATGGTGTCCCCGCACTCACAAAGTCCGGGGTATTTGCCCTGAACGATGTGGAGACACCTTGGCTAGTGCCAGGGTACCCACACACTAAGTAACTTTGCACCTAACCTTCACCAGGTGAAGGTTAGACATATAGGTGACTTAGAAGTTACTTAAGTGCAGTGGTAAATGGTTGTGAAATAACGTGGGCGTTATTTCACTCAGGCTGCAGTGGCAGGCCTGTGTAAGAATTGTCAGAGCTCCCTATGGGTGGCAAAAGAAATGCTGCAGCCCATAGGGATCTCCTGTAACTCCAATACCCTGGGTACATCAGTACCATTTACTAGGGAATTATATGGGTGTACCAGTATGCCAATGTGAATTGGTAAATTTAGTCACTAGCCTGTTAGTGACAAGTTTGGAAAGCAGAGAGAGCATAACCACTGAGGTTCTGGTTAGCAGAGCCTCAGTGAGACAGTTAGGCATCACACAGGGAACACATACAGGGCACATACTTATGAGCACTGGGCAGTGAAATATGGGGGTAACATGCCAGGCAAGATGGTACTTTCCTGCACAACCCCCCCCCCCCAAACGAAGGACAATAAGACTAGCCATGACCCGATGAGTCTTCATTGTCTAAGTGGAAATATCTGGAGAGTCCATCTGCATTGGAGTGGGTACTCCCAGGTCTATGTTCCACTGTATAGTCCATTCCCTGTAGAGATATGGACCACCTCAACAATTTAGGATTTTCACCTTTCATTTGTTTTAGCCAAAGTAGAGGTTTGTGGTCTGTCTGAACAATAAAGTGAGTGCCAAACAGGTATGGCCTCAACCTTTTCAGTGCCCAGAACACAGCAAAGGCCTCCCTCTCAATGGCAGACCAAAGCTTTTCTCCAGGGGTCAACCTTCTGCTGATAAAAGCAACTGGTTGATCCTGGCCCTCAGAATTCAGTTGTGATAAGACTGCCCCTACCCCTAATTCAGATGCATCAGTTTGAACAATGAATTTCTTGGAATAACATGGGCTTTTTAGCAAAGGTGCAGAGCACATGGCCTGTTTGAGCTCCTCAAAAGCTTTCTGACAGCTAGCTGTCCACAATACCTTTTTAGGTATCTTCTTACTTGTGAGATCATTAAGAGGGGCTGCTATGGAGCCATAGTTTTTAATGAATCTCCTGTAATACCCAGTGAGGCCTAAGAAGGCTCTCACCTGGGTCTGTGTTGTAGGGGGAACCCAATCCATGATTGTCTGGATTTTCTACTGCAGTGGTGGAATCTGTTCTCCACCTACCAGGTGTCCCAGATAAACCACCTTTCCCTGCCCTATATGGCACTTTGAGGCCTTGATAGTGAGGCCTGCCTTTTGCAGGGCCTCCAAAACTTTCCAAAGGTGGACCAGGTGCTCATCCCAGGTGGAGCTAAAGGCAGCTATATCATCTAGATATGCTGCACTAAAAGCCTCCACTCCTTGCAGGACTGTGTTCACAAACCTCTGAAAAGTGGCAGGTGCATTTCTCAAACCAAAGGGCATCACTGTAAATTGGTAGTGCCCTCCTATAGCTGAAAATGCAGTTTTAGGTTTAGCATCCTCAACCAATTTGATCTGCCAATACCCTGCAGTCAAATCAAAGGTGCTTAGATACTTGCCAGATGCCAGTGTATCTATGAGCTCATCTCCCCTGGGTATAGGGTGAGCATCAGTATTTGTTACCTGATTGAGACCTCTGCAGTCTACACAAAACCTCATCTTCCTTTTTCCATCTTTTGAGTGAGGCTTTGGTACAAGCACCACAGGACTCGCCCATAGGCTTTCAGAAGGTTCAACCACTCCTAGATCAAACATTTTCTGAACCTCTTGTTTTATGCAGTCCCTGACATGGTCAGGCTGCCTATAGATTTTACTTTTGACAGGCATGCTGTCTCCAGTATCAATTGTGTTTTCACACCAAGATGTGGTGCCTGACACAGTTGAAAAGAGTTCAGAAAATTGTACAAGGAGATTTATGCAGTTGTCTTTCTGTTCTGCAGTCAGACAATCTGCCAAAACTACTCCCTCCACTAGAGATCAGGGAGAGGGTCACTCTCTTCTTCCTGTCCTTCATCTGTTGCCATGAGCAGGGTGAAATCAGCCCTGTCATACTAGGGTTTTAGGCGGTTGACATGAATCACCCTAAGGGGACTCCTGGCAGTGCCCAGGTCTACCAGATAGGTAACCTCACCCTTTTTCTCAACAATTAGATGGGGTCCACTCCATTTGTCCTGGAGTGCACTTGGGGCCACAGGCTCCAATACCCACACCTTCTGTCCTGGTTGATGCTGAATCAGAACAGCCTTCTTGTCATGCCATTGCTTCTGGAGCTCTTAGCTGGCTTGAAGGTTTTTACTGGCCTTTTTCATGTACTCGGCCATTCTGGATCTTAGGCCAAGTACATAGTCCACTATGTCCTGTTTGGGAGTTTTTGAAGGTTGTTCCCAATCCTCGTTCACAAGTGTTAGTGGACCTCTTACAGGGTGTCCAAAGAGGAGTTCAAAGGGGCTGAAGCCCACTCCTTTCTGGGGTACCTCCCTGTAAGCAAAAAGGAAGCAAGGTAACAGGACATCCCATCTCCTCCTGAGTTTTTCAGGGAGTCCCATTATCATACCTTTGAGAGTTTTATTAAACCTCTCTACCAGTCCATTAGTCTGTGGATGATAAGGAGTGGTGAATTTGTAGGTTACACCACATTCCTTCCACATAGCTTTCAAGTATGCAGACATAAAGTTGCTACCCCTGTCTGATACAACCTCTTTTGGAAAACCTACCCTGGAGAAGATTCCCAGGAGGGCTTTTGCCACTGCAGGAGCTGTAGTGGTCCTTAGAGGAATAGCTTCAGGATATCTTGTGGCATGGTCCACAACCACCAAGATAAACCTATTGCCTGAAGCAGTAGGAGGGTCAAGGGGGCCAACTATGTCAACCCCTACCCTTTCAAAGGGGACCCCAACCACAGGTAGTGGAATAAGGGGAGCCAAGCATCCTAGGCCAGTGAAACAGGGGGACAAGCCTTTCTCATGTTTTGATCTGGCCCAATTGCCCAGCCAAAGGAATGTCATGTGCAATAGTTAGGAGGAACTCTCTGTACTGCAGGGGAATGACCAATCTCCTGGCTGCTCCAGGTTTTGGGTCCCTTGCCTCGGTGTACAAGAGGTTGTCCTCCCAGTAAACTCTATGTGAGTCACTGACATGCCTATTTTGCTGTTTGACAGCTTGCTGTCTGAGACCCTCTAATGTGGGACAGGTTTGCTGTGCCACACTCAGCTCTTCCCTGGCAGGCCCCCCTGCCCCCAAAACCTCAGCAGTGTCTGCTGCCAGCTCATCTGGTGAAGGTTCTGCACAGGGAGGAAATTCTTCTGCCTCAGAAGGAGAATCATCTGTAGATGGAGGGATAGTGGGTAGGGATTTACCCTTGCTACCCCTAGCTTTAGGGAGCACTTGGTCCATTTTTCCAGGATCTAAGTTACCCTGTCCTTTTTGCTTTTTTGGCCTGAGCCCTTGTCAAATCAGAAATATGCCCAGGAATGCTCAGAATTGCTGCATGAGCCTCCAACTCCACTTCTGCCCAAGCTGATGTCTCTAAATCGTTCCCTAGTCTACAGTCTACAGGTAAATCTGAGGCAACCACAACTTTCTTTGGACCAGTAACCCCCTCCCCCAGTTGAGATTCACAACAGCCATGGGGTGGCCAAGAGTGTTGTTATGAGCGACTGTTACTTGGTACTGCTGACCAAGTAGGTGTTGTTCAGGGTGCACCAGTTTCTCTATCACCATGGTAACACTGGAACCTGTGTCCCTGTAGGCCTGAACCTCAACACCATTTATTAGGGGAAGTTGCTTGTACTTATCCATATTAAGGGGACAAGCAACCAAGGTGGCCAAATCAATGGCACCTTCAGAGACTAACACAGCCTCTGTGGTCTCCCTAACAAGACCAACCCCAACTAAATTACCAAAAGTGAGCCCAACTACTCCCTTGGATTGGATATTAGTAGGTTTGCTCCCACCACCACTGCTATTACTAGGGGCACTAGAATTTGCAGTAGGGGTTGTGGTAGTGGGAGGTTTGGTGTTTTTCTTTGGACAACTGGCATCAGTTGTCCAATGGCCTTTGACTTTACACAAATAACACCAAGGCTTTTTAGGTTGATTTGAAGAGGATTTCAATCAATCAATCAATCAATCAAGAAATTTGTAAAGCGCGCTACTCACCCGGAGGGTCTCAAGGCGCTGGGGGAGGTGGGAGCGCTACTGCTCGAACAGCCAGGTTTTGAGTTGCTTCCTGAAGG
The DNA here is from genome assembly GCF_031143425.1 of Pleurodeles waltl. Taxonomy (NCBI): domain Eukaryota; kingdom Metazoa; phylum Chordata; class Amphibia; order Caudata; family Salamandridae; genus Pleurodeles; species Pleurodeles waltl. Next base: position 46,183,053 of record NC_090436.1, read on the forward strand.
AGAGGTGGTCTTGGGTCAGACGGAGGTGGATGGGGAGGGAGTTCCAAGTCTCGGCTGCCAGGTAGGAGAAGGATCTTCCTCCCATGGTGGCTTTTCTAATGCGTGGAACGGCGGCGAGGGCGTGGCTGGTCGATCGTAGCTGGCGGGTGGGAGTGTAGAAGGTCAGGCGGTTGTTGAGGTACCTGGGGCCCAGGTCGTGGAGGCCCTTGTGTGCGTGGGTGAGGAGACGGAACGTGATTCTCTTGCTGACGGGGAGCCAGTGCAGGTCTCTCAGGTGTCCGGAGATGTGGCTGTGTCGGGGGATGTCAAGGATGAGGCGTGCGGAGGCATTCTGGATGCGTTGGAGTCTTTTCTGTAGTTTGGCCGTGGTTCCGTTGTAGAGGGTGTTTCCGTAGTCCAGTCGGCTGGTGACGAGTGCCTGGGTGACCGTCTTCCTGGTTTCGGTGGGGATCCATCGGAAGATCTTTCGGAGCATGCGTAGGATGTTGAAGCATGATGATGAGACGGCGTTGACTTGTCTGATAATCGAGACGGAGGAGTCCAGGATGAAGCCCAGGTTAAGTGCGTGGTCCGAGGATGAGGACTTCCGTCTTGTCTGAGTTCAGTTTCAGGCGGCTGTTCATCATCCACTCGGCTACGTTTTTCATCCCTTCGTGCAGGTTGGTTCTGGCGGTGGCTGGGTCGTTGGTGAGGGAGAGGATCAGCTGGGTGTCGTCGGCATAGGAGATGATGTTGAGGTTGTGTTGGCGTGCGATGGCTGCGAGGGGGCTCCTGTAGACATTGAAGAGGGTGGGGCTGAGTGATGATCCTTGTGGTACGCCGCAGATGACTTCGGTGGCCTCGGATCTGAACGGGGGAGGCGGACTCTCTGGGTTCTTCCGGCGAGGAACGAGATGATCCACTCTAGTGCCTTCTCTTGGATTCCGATGTTGCTGAGGCGCTGCACTAGGGTGCGGTGGCAGACAGTATCGAACGCTGCGGAGAGGTCCAGGAGGATGAGGGCCGCTGTTTCCCCGTTGTCGAGCAGGGTTCGGATGTCGTCAGTGGCTGCGATGAGGGCGGTCTCGGTGCTGTGGTTGGATCGGAAGCCGGATTGCGAGTGGTTGAGGGATCCGTTAGTCTCGAGGAAGGCGGCTAGCTGTCTGTTGACGGTCTTCTCGATGACTTTGGCAGGAAACGGGAGGAGCGAGATGGGGCGGTAGTTCTTGAGGTCGGTGGGGTCTGCTGAAGGTTTCTTGAGGAGGGCGCTGAGTTTGGCATGCTTCCAGCTCTCCGGGAAGGTGGCGGTGTTGAAGGAGCAGTTGATGATGTCCCGGAAATGGGGTGCGATGACGGAGTCGGCCTTGTTGAAGACGTGGTGGGGGCATGGGTCGGTTGGTGATCCGGAATGGATGGTGTTCATCGTATGGATGGTGTCTTCGGTGCTGACCGGGGTCCAGTCGCGGAGGGTGGTGTTGGGGGGCGTCGGTTTGGTGGTTGGGTGCGTGGTCTGTGCGCCGAAGCTGTTGTGTATGTCGGCAATCTTGCGGTGAAAGAACGAGGTGAGTGAGTCGCAGAGGTCTTGTGAGGGAGTGATATTGTTGTTTCCGGCGCTGGGGTTGGAGAACTCTTTGACGATGCTGAAGAGTTCCTTGCTGTTGTGTGCATTGTTGTCTAGTCATTCTTTGAATGCTGTCTTCTTGGTGGTGTGGATCAGCTGGTGGTGTTTGCGAGAGGCGTGCTTGAGGGCGGTCATGTTGTCTGTAGTCGGGTTTTTTCGCCAGGCTTTCTCGAGGGTGCGGCAGTTCTTCTTGGAGTTCTTGAGGTCGTTGTTGAACCAGGAGGCTTTCTTGCTGTTGGGCCTGATGGGATGGGATTTCAGAGGTGCGAGGTTGTCAGCGCAGTTGGTGATCCACTGTGTGAGGTTGTTGGCTGCTTGGTTGGGGTCCGCTGAGCTGGCGGGAGGGTTCTGGCTCAGTGATGTGGAGAGCTGGTCGGTGGTGATCTTGTTCCAGCTCCTGCGGGGAGCCTGTTGTGGGTTGTGGTGAGTCGTGGTTCTTCTGAAGCTGAAGTGGACGCAGCTGTGGTCTGTCCAGTGGAGTACGGTGGAGTGGCTGAAGGAGATGTACTTGCTGGAGGAGAAGACTGGGTCAAGCGTGTGCCCGGCGTAGTGGGTGGGGGTGTTCACCAGTTGCTTGAGTCCGAGGTTGGCGAGGTTGTCCAGCAGGGTGGTGGTGTTGTTGTCGTTGTTGTTCTCCAGGTGGAAGTTGAGGTCCCCTAGGAGGATGTAGTCAGCGGAGGGGAGGGCGTGTGGGCTGATGAAGTCTGCGATGTCTTCGCTGAATTGTGTGCGGGGTCCTGGGGGTCTGTAGATGAGGGTGCCTCTGAGTGTGGTCTTGGGTTCGGTGTGTATCTGGAAGTGAAGGTGTTCGGCGGCTGTGAGGGTGTCGTCGGAGTTGGTCGTGATGCGGATCGTGTTCTTGTGGACGATGGCGATGCCTCCTCCTGTCTAGTTGACGCGGTCCCTCCGGGTGATCTTGTATCCGTCCGGGATGGCGATGTCGGGCGCTGAGGAGGCGTTCATCCAGGTTTCTGTGAGGAAGGCGACGTCTGGAGATGTGGTGTCGAGCAGGTTCCAGAGTTGCACGGCGTGTCTGTGGATGGAGCGGGTGTTGAGCAGGATGCACTTCAGGTGGTTGCTGCTGGTGCTTGGCTTGGCGGGTGCGGTGCGGGTCCGGATGCAGGAGAACTTGCAGGATTGGCAGGCGAAGGGACCGTCGGTGCGTCTTGGGGCAGCTCGGCAGCACCCGGGGATCCGGCTGGTGTTGAGTGCGAGGAGGGTGGCGGCGTCGTAGGTCCGGCGGGTGGGCTGGCAACGGCGGGGGCCAGGGGGTCTGGCGCTGGGCGCAGTCCAGGCGCGGACGGGCACAGACGGGCTTGCCTTTGGCGCGCCAGCGGCGCGCCCGCTGCGCGGCCTCCATGTGAGGGGAAGAGGGAGGGAGGAGCAGCTGGGAGGTGGGAGCGGGGCGGCCAATGGGGTGCAAGGGGGCGGTGTAACCAGGACGCGGCGGCGGGAAAGCGGGCGGCGAGGGGGTGACGCGGCGAGATGAGGGAAACTGAAGTAAAAAGGAGCACAGTCAGGGCAACAAAAGTAAGGGAGAACAAATCAGGGCAACAATACCAGGGACACAGGCACTCGGGGGACAGAATAAAAGAGCGGACACAGGCACTCGGGGTACAGAATAAAAAAAGCGGACACAGGCACTCGGGGCACAAAATCAGAGAGGACACTGGCGCTCGGTCACAGAAGGCGGGCACAGGCAGTCAGGGCATGGCAGCGAGAGCGGTCACACTGGGGGCTGCGTGGCGGTGAGGGGAGCGACCTGCCTGGGACCCAGGGTCAGAGGTCGCTCTCTCTACCGCTGCGCGGCCTCCATATGAGGGGAAGAGGGAGGGAGGAGCAGCTGGGAGGTGGGAGCGGGGCGGCCAATGGGGTGGAAGGGGGCGGAGCTACCGGGATGCGGCGGCGGGAAAAGGGCGGCGAGGGGGTGACGCGGCGAGACGAGGGAAACAGAAGTAAAAAGGAGCACAGTCAGGGCAACAAAAGTAAGGGAGAACAAATCAGGGCAACAATACCAGGGACACAGGCACTCGGGGTACAGAATAAAAGAGCGGACACAGGCACTCTGGGTACAGAATAAAAAAAGCGGACACAGGCACTCGGGACACAAAATCAGAGAGGACACTGGCGCTCGGTCACAGAAGGCGGGCACAGGCAGTCAGGGCACGGCAGCGAGAGCGGTCACACTGGGGCCTGCGTGGCGGTGAGGGGAGCGACCTGCCTGGGAACCAGGGTCAGAGGTCGCTCTCTCTACCGCTGCGTGGCCTCCATATGAGGGGAAGAGGGAGGGAGGAGCAGCTGGGAGGTGGGAGCGGGGCGGCCAATGGGGTTCAAGGGGGCGGAGCTACCGGGACGCAGTGGCGGGAAAACGGGCGGCGAGGGGGTGATGCGGCGAGGCGAGGGAAACAGAAGTAAAAAGGAGCACAGTCAGGGCAACAAAAGTAAGGGAGAACAAATCAGGGCAGCAATACCAGGGACACAGGCACTCGGGGTACAGAATAAAAGAGCGGACACAGGCACTCGGGGTACAGAATAAAAAAAGCGGACACAGGCACTCAGGGCACAAAATCAGGGAGGACACTGGCGCTCGGTCACAGAAGGCGGGCACAGGCAGTCAGGGCACGGCAGCGAGAGCGGTCACACTGGGGGCTGCGTGGCGGTGAGGGGAGCGACCTGCCTGGGAATCAGGGTCAGAGTTCGCTCGATTTGGACCCACCACCCCCACCAGAGGATTTTTGTGGGCCTGATGAAGACTCATTTTTACTTTTGTCCCCACCCTTGTCAGAAGACTTACCATCCTTCTTCTTGCCATCCTTGTCACCCCTTGTATGAACTTTTGTGTTCACTCTTGTTCTGACCCATTTGTCTGCCTTCTTTCCCAATTCTTGGGGATAGGTCAGATCTGAGTCCACTAGATATTGGTGTAACAAGTCAGACACACAGTTATTCAGAATATGCTCTCTCAGAATAAGATTATACAGGCTTTCATAGTCAGAAACTTTACTGCAATGTAACTACCTTTCCAAGGACTTCACTGAACAGTCAACAAAGTCTATCCAGTCTTGTGAGGACTCTTTTCTGGTGTCTCTGAACTTAATCCTGTATTGTTCAGTGGTTAAGCCAAATCCAACCAGGAGTGCATCCTTCATAACTGCAAAATTGTTAGCATCACTTTCTCTAAAAGTAAGGAGACTATCCCTACCCTTTCCAGTGAAAGATAGCCACAATATAGCAGCCCACTGCCTTTGAGGGACCCCCTGTACCATACAGCCCCTCTCAAGTGCAGCAAACCACTTGTTGATGTCATCCCCCTCCTTGTAAGGTGGGACTATCTTGTGTAGATTCCTCGAATCATGCTCTCTAACAGGATTACTATCAGGAATACTGCTGCTGCCACCATGGGGTCCTAACCCCAATCTCTATCTCTCCTTCTCCAGGTCTAGGGATTCCCTATCTAAGGCCAGCTGTTGCTGTTTAAGCTTCAGTCTGGTCTCTTCAACCCTCAACCTTTTGAGTTCCCTTTCTAACATGTTGTCTTCAGAGTGGGTGGGTTGGGAATGCTTGGACACAGAAGATAAATTGGAAACAACAGAGGGGGATTTGTCCCTAACTTACTGAACCCTAATAACTTGGCCTCCAGGAATAAAGACTCCCCTACTATGATGGGAACCTCCATTACTACCAACATTACTAGGTGTACTGCTAAGGGGCAGATCTGGTACAGAACCCTCCCCACCTCCCTCAAGGAGATCCCCTGAGTCAGAATGGGAACCTTCTATTAACCTCTCATTTGAAGTGCCTGCTTGGGACTCATCATTTACAATAAGCATGTTATATAGAAACTCTTTTGTAGGGTTCTTTCCTATCGCTAAACCTCTAAGCAGAGACTCCTTAGGCTCTTATAATTCAAATTGTCATAAGTAGTATTGACCATTTTAAGAGTAGAGTCTTCTACAGACATGATAACAAAAGGTTTAGAGACAGTGAGAAGAAAGAAAAAGTTTCAGAATTTTTTAAAGAACAGAGAAAAAACGTTTTCTAACTTTTAGAAAACTTTTAGAAGTTTTAGAATACTTTTCAGCACTTTGTTAAAAGTTTAACAGGAGAAAAGCAAAATGTTTTGGTTAGGTGTACATACACTGAACTTGTTTTCTATATTATTCTCATATGAAAAGAACACAATTACAAAGTGGTAAGTAGTTACAAGTACTTCTCCCACCGCTGCACAACCAATGTAGGAGGCTGGCCTGGCTTATAGTGGATACCAGAGGTACTTACACCTTGTGCCAGGTCCAATTATCCCTTATTAGTGTCGAAGAGGTGTTTCTAGCAGCTTAGGCTGGTAGAAGGTAGCAATGGCAAAGCAGCTTAGGCTGAACTAGGAGACATGTAAAGCTCCTACTATACCACTGGTGTCATAGGCACAACATCATACGAAAACACAATACACAGAAGTACAAGGTACTTTATTTTTATGACAGTATGCCAAAAGTATCTCAGTGAGTACCCTCAGTGTGAGGATAATATATATACACAAGATATATGTACACAAACCAAAATTATGCAGGTAATAGCAAGAAAAGTAATGCAAGCAGTGTAAAATTACAGTAAATTGCAATAGGAGCACATAGGTAAAGGGGCAACACAAACCATATACTCCAAAAGTGGAATGCGAACCACGAATGGACCCCAAACCTATGTGAGCTTGTAGAGGGTCGCTGGGAATGTAAGAAAACAGTGAGGGTTAGAAAAATAGCCCACCCCAAGAACCTGAAAGGTAGGTGTAAAGTGAACCTACTACCCCCAGAGAGCACAGAAGTTGTGATGGGGGATTCTGCAGGAAGAACAAACACCAACAATACAACAACAGTGGATTTCCAGACCTGAGTACCTGTAAGACAAGGGGACCAAGTCCAATAGTCGCAACAGTGTCGAGAGTGGGCGGGAGCCCAGGAAATGCCACCTGAGGGTGCAAGGAAGCTGCCACTTGTTGGAAGAAGCTTGGAGTTCTGCAAGAAAGAAGAGGACTAGGAACTTCCCCTTTGGAGATGGATGTCCCACGTCGGGATGAAGCTTGCAGAGGTGTTCCCATGCAGAAAGACCACAAACAAGCCTTGCTAGCTGCAATGGTCGCTGTAGAGGTTTTTTGGTGCTGCTGTGGCCCAGGAGGGACCGGGATGTCGCCATTTGGATGAGGAGACAGAGGGAGCGCCCAGCAAGTCAGGGAGCTCTCACAGAAGCAGGCAGCACCCGCAGATGTACCTGAACAGGCACTTGGAAGAACAGTGAACCGGAGTCCATGCAAAGTCAAAAAAGGGAGTCCCACGATGCCGGAGGACAACTCAGAAGGTTGTGCACAGCAGGTTAGAGTGTCAGGGACCCAGGCTTGGCTGTGCACGAAGGAAGTCCTGGAAGAGTGTACAGGAGCCGGAGTAGCTGCAAATCATGAGGTACCGAGCAATGCAGTCTAGCGTGGGGAGGCAAGGACTTACCTCCACCAAACTTGGACTGAAGAGTCACTGGACAGTGTGAGTCACTTGGACAGAGTTGCTGAGTTCCAGGGACCACGCTCGTCATGCTGAGAGGGGACCCAGAGGACCAGTGATGCAGTCTTTTGGTGCCTGTGGTTGCAGGGGGAAGATTCCATCGACCCACGGGAGATTTCTTCAGAGCTCCTGGTGCAGAGAGGAGGCAGGCTACCCCCAGAGCATGCACCACCTGGAAACAGTCGAGAAAGCAGGCAGGATGAAGCGATACAAGGTTGCTAGTAGTCGTCTTGCTGCTTTGTTGTGGAACTCTGATGAGCCCTTGCATTCGTTATCTGGTGATATCCCCAAAGCAAAGACCCCAAATAGCCAGAAAAGGACGTTTGGCTACCAAGAGAGGTAAGAGCCTATCAGAAGGAGCCTCTGACGTCACCTGCTGGCACTGGCCACTCAGAGCAGTCCAGTGTCCAGATGGCAGAGGTCTGGGACACACTGGAGGAGCTCTGGGCACCTCCCCTGGGAGGTGCAGGTCAGGGGAGTGGTCACTCCCCTTTTCCTTTTTCCAGTTTCGCGCCAGAGCAGGGCTGGGGGATCCCTGAACCGGTGTAGAGTGACTTATGCAGAGATGGGCACCATCTGTGCCCATCAAAGCATTTCCAGAGGCTGGGGGAGGCTACTCCTCCCCAGCCTTCACACCTATTTCCAAAGGGAGAGGGTGTTACGCCCTCTCTCAGAGGAAATCCTTTGTTCTGCCTTCCTGGGCCAGGGCTGCCTGGACCCCAGGAGGGAAGAAACCTATCTGAGGGGTTGGCAGCAGCTGCAGTGGAGACCCCGGAAAGGCAGTTTGGCAGTACCCGCATACTATGCTAGAGACCCGGGGGATCATGGAATTGTCCCCCCAATGCCAGAATGGCATTGGGGGGACAATTCCATGATCTTAGACATGTTACATGGCCATGTTCGGAGTTACCATTGTGACGCTGTACATAGGTAGTGACCTATGTACAGTGCACGCGTGTAATGGTGTCCCCGCACTCACAAAGTCTGTGGAATTTGCCCTGAACGATGTGGGGGCGCCTTGGCAAGTGCCAGGGTGCCCACACACTAAGTAACTTTGCACCTAACCTTCACCAGGTGAAGGGTAGACATATAGGTGACTTATAAGTTACTAATGCGCAGTGGTAAATGGCTGTGAAATAACATGGACGTTATTTCATTCAGGCTGCAGTGGCAGGCCTGTGTAAGAATTGTCAGAGCTCCCTATGGAGGGCAAAAGAAATGCTGCAGCCCATAGGGATCTCCAGGAACCCCAATACCCTGGGTACCTCAGTACCATATACTAGGGAATTATATGGGTGTACCAGTATGCCAATGTGAATTGGTAAATTTAGTCACTAGCCTATTAGTGACAAGGTTGGAAAACAGAGAGAGCAGAACCACTGAGGTTCTGGTTAGCAGAGCCTCAATGAGACAGTTAGGCATCACACAGGGAACACATACAGGGCACATTCTTATGAACACTGGGGTCCTGCCTGGCAGGGTCCCAGTGACATATAGACTAAAACAACATATATACAGTGCAATATGGGTGTAACATGCCAGGCAAGATGGTACTTTCCTACACATATGGCCTGCAGCATTTCTTTTGCCACCCATAGGGAGCTCAGACAACACCTTACTCAGGACTGCCATTGCAGCCTGCGTGAAATAACACACAAGTTGTTTCACAGCCATTTTCACTGCACTTAAGTAACTTATAAGTCACCTATATGTTTAACCTTCACTTGCTGAAGGTTAGGTGCAAAGTTACTAAGTGTGAGGGCACCCCTGCACTAGCAAAGGTGCCCCCACATAGTTCAGGGCCATTTCCCCAGACTTTGTGAGTGCGGGAACACCATTACACGTGTGCACTACATATAGGTCAATACCTTTATGTAGCTTCACAATGGTAACTCCGAATATGGCCATGCAACATGTCTAACATCATGGAAGTTTCCTCCATTCCAAATCTGGTACTGGGGAGCCAATTCCATGCATCCTGGGGGCTTCACCATGGATCCCCAGTACTGTCAAACCAGCTCTCTGAGGCTTGCACTAAAGCTAAAGCTACAGCTGCTGCCCCCTCACAGACAGGGTTCTGTCCTCCTGGGGTCTGGGCACCCCAGTCCAGGAAGGAATAACAAGCTCCTTAGAGTACCCCCAGTATTGTCATTCCATCCTTCTGAGGTTTTCGAGGCAGCCCCAGTTGCTGCCACCTCCCAGACAGGTTTCTGCCCTCCTGTCGCTTGAGCAACTCAAGCCCAGAAAGGCAGAACAAAGGATTTCCTCTGAGAGCAGGGTGTTACACCCTCTCCCTTTGGTAAAAAGTGTTACAGGCCTCTAGAAATGCTTTGAAGGGCACAGATGGTGCCCTCCTTGCAGAAACCAGTCTACACCGGTTCAGGGACTTCTTATCCCCTGCTCTGGTGAGAAACTGGACAAAGGAAAGGGGAGTGACCACTCCCTTGTCCATCACCACCCCAGGGGTGGTGCCCAGAGCTCCTCCAATGTGTCCTAGACTTCAGCCATCTTGCTTTGCAAGGTGTGGGGGCACTCTAGAGGTCTCTGAGTGGCCAGTGCCAGCAGGTGACCTCAGAGACCCTTCCTGATAGCATACCTGCTAAGGTAGCTAATCCCCCTCTCAGGGCTATTTAGGGTCTCTCCTGTGGGTTCTCTTCAGATTCTGCTTGCAAGTTTCCTTCAGGAATCCTCTGTAACAACTTCAGCATCCTTTGACTTCGGATCAACCACAGCCTGCTACAAGAAACGCTGTTACTGCAACAAAGTGTCTATAAGAGACACTTTTCTTCAGCAACCTCAGCTCCAAGTCAGCAACTGCAACTGTTTCCATGGTGTGCATGCTCTGGGGACTCCCTACCTTCATCCCGCTCCAGAAGGACCGAAAAAATCTCCTTTGGAGTCACTCCCCTGCTCCAAGGAGGCACCTTCCAAGGCGACGACCGGTACCCTGGGACTCCTCTCACGGTGATGTGCATGCTCCTAAGGGCACAGAGGGTAGACATCATCGACATAGACTGTCCTGAGGTCCTGCTGACGCAATTTGGAGGAGGAAAGACTGTGCCTTCCCTGAGAATGATGGCACCCCTGTGATTTGTGTCTTCTTCACCTCCTGAGGCCTCTGTGCACTCTTTGCAAAATTCCTTCCTGCACAACCTGCAGCATGGGACCTTCTTTTGTTGTGCTACATCAACCACATTTTTCATCTCCTTTGAACCCGGATCCTGCGGCTTCTGGGGGTGCTGGCTGGCATCCTGAGGGCTCTCTAAAGTGCTGAGAGCCTCCTCTTCCTCATATAGAGTTGATGGCCCCAGGTCCCTCCTGGGTCTATCCAGTGCCATTTTGATGAAAAATACACTTTTGCCATTGCCAAGGTTTGTTGGTGCCTTACAACACGAAATCTCATCTGCAACGACTTTCACAGCGTGAAGTACTAGAGATTTTCATTCTCAGGGTAATATAACAAAGAACTTGGCAAAGAAGCTGAAATATGAAAAGACATCTTTATTAAACTCAAATGAGTGAGACTACGTCTCCCAGAAGCTGACCTATAGCAACTGAAAGAGGCAGTCTCCAGAAATGGTCTTAGCTCAGACCTTTTATATCATTTATTATGCCCTAGGCATGCAAGGGGGCTGTACCAGTCACATTCCTAAACAAATGAGAAAAGCTAGAGAGGCAACATGTGAGTAGCCTTTGGGGTTTTAACAGGATTACAGTTGACCATTCACATATTTTCACTACAAAGAAATAGCAGGTTTATGATGACAAGCCCATATTCCAGTTTGTCCAGCCCTCAATCAATTACCCGGCAAGGCTTAGTACTTTCATCAGATATCGACGGACCCCCAATATAAACGGGCACCTCCTCCTTGTAAAGCAAGTCATAAAGAAAGAAACAGAGACAGGTGTGTGTAAGATTAGGCATGGTTTGTGTGTGATGAAAGGTTTATGATGTGTTGTGCCTTGATACTAATCTCATTCGGCCACTGGGAAAGAAACTGGCCGAACAGGTTTGGCTTCAGGCAGTGGAGTCAGCTTGCCCAGGTCACGAAGAAGTCATAAGAAACTGTACGTGTCCTAAAGCATGAGCATGGCCTTAGTGCAGCCTATGTGAGGGCAACCACATAAATGGCTATCGTTCTAAAATGGGATCAATATGCAGTATCATATACAAGGTCATTCCATTGATGAAACGCGATAAAAACACTCGTACATATCGTATTTGCCATTTGCGGCTCTCTGATACTAAAATCGGCATGATAGGGCCATGCCTCCAGTGTGGTTCCGAAATTTAAAGTACCACAAGCGTGGGACATCTTTTGCATCATACAAAAACCCACTGGCATCTTTCTAGGGTGCATTTCTGCAATCTTCAACTAACCAGGGACTCTTCTTTTGCACCCTCTTCTGGGTTGGCAGGGGCTCCTGTCCTTCTTGGAACTTCCTTCGACTTCTGGACTTGGTCCCCTTCCTTTGCAGGTCTTCAGGTCCAATAATCCAGCAGTTGTTCTTTGCAGACTTGGTTGGTTGCTGCAAAATCCCAAAAACGAGGTGTAGTGTGTCCTAAGAAAACTTGCAGTACTTTACTCCTGCCTTTCGGGGCTCTGGGGTGGGGTAATTTACTTACCTTTACTGTATTCTTAATCTCCCAGCTATTCTGCACACATTACACTTGTCTAGGGGGGAATTTGTGATTCACATTCCGCTTTTTTAGTATATGGTTTGTGTTGCCCCTAGACCTATTTTTTCCTATTGAATTCTATAGGATTGCCTGCTGTTTCCATTGTTCTATGACTACTTACTTGTCTAATTTTGGTGTCTAGTGTATATATTGTGTATAACACTTACCTCCAGAAGGAGAATTGTCTCTAAGATATTTTTGGTACTGTGTCACCCAAATAAATACCTTTATAACACTTACCTCCAGAAGGAGAATTGTCTCTAAGATATTTTTGGTACTGTGTCACCCAAATAAATACCTTTATTTTTGGTAACACTGAGTATTGTCTTTATTTGTGTATAAGTACTGTGTAACTATAAGTGGTATTGCATGAGCTTTGCATGTCTCCTAGTTCAGCCTAAGCTGCTCCTCTATAGCTAACTCTATCAGCCTAAGCTGCTAAAACAGTACTACATTTCACTAATAAGGGATAACCTGACCTGGTATAAGGTGTAAGTACCCAAGGTACCCACTACAAACCAGGCCAGCCTCCTACAAAAGGCATAACTGTAAACTGGTAAGGCCCTCCAAAGCTTGAGAAAGCTGTCTTTGGTTTAGTATCTTCTGATAGTTTGATTTGCCAATACCCTGCAGTCAAATCAAAAGTGCTTAGATACTTGGCAGATGCTAGTGTATCTATCAGCTCATCTGCCCTGGGTATAGGGTGAGCATCAGTCTTTGTGACTGTATTGAGCCTTCTGTAATCTAGTGTAGGAGGCTGTCCTGGTTTGTAGTGGGTACCTAAGGTACTTACACCTTATACCAGGTCCAGTTATCCATTATTAGTGAAATGTAGTCAGTGTCTAGAAGCCAGCCTCTCTAGGGGTAGTGTGGATGAGCAGCCTAGGTCTAACTAGGAGACATGCAAAGCTCATGCAGTCACACAGTACTCACACACATAAACAAAAATACTCAGTGTTACAAAAATAAAGGTACTTTATTTCAGTGAAACAAATGCCAAAAATACCACAGAGACGATATGTCCTAGTGAGGTAAGTAGTACACCAATTACATACACTAGTATGCACAAATAGCTGTAAAAACAGTTAGAAAACAGTGCAAATAGTGAAAATCACAATAGTTAGGTATGGGCCTGGGGGAACACAAACCATATACTAAGAAAGTGGAATGCAAATGTCAGTTTCCAACCTAGGCAAGTGTAGGGTGTAGAGGGGCACTGGGAGTATTAGAAAACACCAAAAGTAAGTAATATAATCCACCCCAGAGCCCAAGAAAGCAGGAGTAAATCACAGTAACTTTCCTAGAGCACACAAGAACACGAGAAACAAGAACCAGAAGAGACTGTAAGACATCAACAGTGGATACCTGGACCTGAAGACCGGCAGAAGACGGGAACCAGGTCCAAGAAGCACAGAAGAGTGCAGGGAGAACAGGAGCTCCTGCTATCCCAGATGAAGGTGCAAAAAAAGAAACACCGGTGAAGAACAACAGTCAGTACTCCACCCAAGAAGACGGATGCAGGTTCCTGGTTGGTGCAAATAATGTCCTACGCTGGATGGAAGATTGCAGTCTGGTTTGCGTGGCTGGATTCCACCAACAAGCCTTTGCACACGCAAAGCTTGCAGTTAGTGAAAAACGGCGCTGCCCAGGGCCAGGAGGGACCTGCTGGACTCTACCCAGGAGGGTGAGTCTGAGGGGGCTCTCTGCAACTCAGAGAGCCCTCAGAAGACCAGGCAATGTACAGGAGTCCCACAGCATTGGCACAAAGAAGGTGCCAAAGGAGGCCCACATAGCACTACAACAAAGGGTCCCACTCCGCATGAGAACCACGCACGAAGCTGTGCATCACAGGATAGAGCGCTGGGGGTCAGAGCTGCATGGTGCATGAAGAACTTTGTGGAAGGATGCCAACAAGCCTTGGCAACTGCAAAACACGTGGTGCACAGGGGTACTCTCTTGTGTGGGAAGGCAAGCTCTTACCTCCATCAAAGTGGGACAGTAGGACATTAGGACCATTGCAACCACTTCAGTCCACCTCCATGAGGCAGGATCAACACAGCTTGTCAGGAGAGGGGAACTACACTGCCCGTCCGCGCAGAGAAGTGCCTGCTGAAGCAGGGGAGTGACTCCTCCACTCCAAGGGAGATTTCTTCATTCTTCTGGTGTAGGCTGAAAGCAGGCTGCCCTCTGAGGATGCACAACCAGGAAACAGTTGCATTTACTGACAGGAGCTGAAGATAAAATGTTGCACAAGTTGTCTTTGCATCTTTGTTGCAGTTTGTAGAATGCCTTGAGGGTCCAGATGCAGTTTCTTTGGTGAGAAGGTGAAGTAAAGATTTCCTGCTGGAGTCCTACAATTCGAGTCAGAAGAACCACCCAACAGAGAGGGACCCTAAATAGGCCTGAAAGGGGGACTGGTCAGCTAAACAGGTAAGCACCTATCAGGGGAGCGCTCTGACGTCACCTGCTGGTACTGGCCACCCAGATGCTCCCAGAGTTCCCTGCCAACATCGAATCTAAGATGGCAAAACGCAGGGACCCTCTGGAGGAGCTCAGAGCACCACCCCTGGGTGGTGATGGTCAGGGGAGTGGTCACTCCCCCTTCCTTTGTCTGGTTTTGTGCCATAGCAGGGCCTGGGTGTCCCTGAACCGGTGTAGAATGGATTGTGTAAAGAGGGCACCAAGTGGGCCCTTCAAAGCATTTGCAGTGGCTTGGGGAGGCTATACCTTCCACTCCTGTAACACCTATTTCCAAAGGGAGAGGGTGTAACACACCTCTCCCAAAGGAAATCCTTTGTTCTGTCTTCCTGGGCTTGAGCTGCTCAAGCAACCAGAGGGCATAAACCTGTCTGGGAGGTGGCAGCAGGTGGGGCTGCCTGGAAAACCTCACAAGGCTGGAATGGCAGTACTGGGTGTCCTCTAAGGAGTCCCCAAAGTGCATGGAATTATTCAACCAATGCTTGCAAAAGCATTGGGGGTATGATTCCGATATGTTTGATATGAAACATGCCTATGTTTGGAGTTACAATTATGTAGCTGGACATGGGTAGTAACCTATGTCCAGTACAGGTGTAAAATTGCGTACCCGCAAGTCTGGGAAAATGGTCCTGGAGGTCGTGGGTGCATCTCTGCTAGTGCAGGGGTGCCCTCACACACACGTGCTCTGCACCCAGGGCTGGAGGACCTGCTATAGGGGTGATTTAGAAGTGACCTGGTGCAGTGTAAATGCATGCACCTTTTCACACAGGCAATGGCAGTCCTGCAAAAGCCTTTGCATGGGCTCCCTATGGGTGGCAAAAGCAATGCTGCAGCCAATAGGGATCCCCTGGAACCCTAATGCCTTGAGACCTAGGTACCAAATACTGGGGACTTATACGTGGGCACCAGCATGCCAATGTTGGGTGACATACTGTCTTACCAGTCTACAACAACAGAATTTAGAGGAGAGGGAGCATAATCACTAGGGTCTTGGTTATCAGGATTCCAGTGAACCCAGTCAACCACACTCAGGAAGAAAATGGGAGTAACTGTGGTAAAAATAGGTTACTTTCCTACAATTATAAGCAAAGTTTGTTATTTTAACTGCACAAATCATCAACAATATTTTAATTCTCATCCTTTTTTGGTATGCTATTTTGTATGGCTTACCAGAGACACCTTCTGCTGGACACCAAATATCTATTGTTAGTACTACACACCACACACACACACACACACAGGCACCCACCCACACACACACACACACACACAAAACACACTACAACATACCACATGCACTTGGCTAAACTTTGGACAGGCTCCCTTCAGGTACTGTCTTGAATGGAGACGCCTATAACATTTTGCAGACACATACATGCCAACCCTCCCGATTCAGGCAGGAAATTACTGCTTTAACAGCTAGTCTCCCAATTCCTGCATGCAGAAACCAAATTCAGAGTTTTTAGAGCTGTCAAACATGTTTTTCAGTCAACTTCAATCTTCCCCTAAAAGAATTACCTACGAAATCAAATGTCATCTGTTAGACCTGACAGCCTTAGGGTAGTCACCCCTAACTTTTTGCCTGCCTCCCTCCACTTTGTGGATACTGTTTTTGCTGGTTTTTAGACTCTGCGCACTTTACCACTGCTAACCAGTGCTAAAGTGCATATGCTCTCTCTCTGTAAACATGGTAACTTTGGATCATACCTGATTGAACTATTTAATCTACTTATAAGTCCCCAGTAATGTGCACTCCAGGTGCCTAGGGCCTATAGATTAAATGCTACTAGTGGACCTGCAGCACGGATTGTGCCACCCACTTAAGTAGCCCCTTTTCCTTGTCTCAGGCCTACCATTGCTAGGCCTGTGTGGGCAGTTTCACTGCCACCTCGACTTGGCATTTAAAAGTACCTGCCAAGCATAGAGCTCCCCTTTTTCTACATATAAGTCACCCTTAATGTGTGCCCTGGGTATCCCCTAGAGCAGGGTGCTGTGTAGGTAAAAGGCAGGACATGTACCTGTGTAGTTATATGTCCTGGTAGTGTAAAAAACCCTCAATTCGTTTTTGCACTGCTGTGAGACCTGCTCCCTTCATAGGCTAACATTGGGGCTGCCCTCATACACTGTTGAAGTGGCAGCTGCTGATCTGAAAGGAGCAGGGAGGTCATATTTAGTATGGCCAGAATGGTAATACAAAATCCTACTGACTGGTGAAGTCGGATTTAATATTACTATTCCTGAAATGCCACTTTTAGAAAGTGAGCATTTCTTTGCACTTAAATCCTTCTGTGCCTTACAATCCACGTCTGGCTAGGTTTAGTTGACAGCTCCTTGTGCATTCACTCAGACACTTGCTGGAGAAGAAACCTGAACCAGAAACTACATCCTGCCAAGAAGAACTGCCTGGCTGCTCAAAGGACTCACCTGTCTGCTTTCTACAAAGGACTGCTGTCTTGCTGTTGCCCTGCTGCCTTGCTGAACTCTTGTCTGGCTGTGAAAGTGCTCTCCAAGGGCTTGGATAGAGCTTGCCTCCTGTTCCTTGAAGTCTCAGGACCAAAAAGACTTCTTCCTTTCACTTGGACGCTCCGTGCGCCGAAAATTTCGACGCACAGCTTGTTTCGCGGCGAGAAAAACGCCGCACACCGACGCTGATCAACGCGACGCTCTCGGGACGATCGAGACTTCGACGCACAACCTCGCAAGGACAACGCCGCCCGACTTTCCAGGAGAAATCGACGCGACGCCTACCGTGAACGCGAAACTTTGACGCACGGCCTCGCAAGGACAACGCCGCCCGACTTCCGAGGAGAAATCGACGCGACGCCTGCCGTGAGACCAAAATTTCGACGCACGGCCTCGCAAGGACAACGCCGCCCGACTTCCAAGGAGAAATCGACGCGACGCCTACCGTGAGATCGAAACTTCGACGCGCAGTCCCGCAGAACGACGCGCAGCCGGAAAACAAGTAGGAGAATCCACGCACAGACCCGGGACATCTGGTAATCCCCGCGATCCACGAAAAGAGACTGTCTGCGCGCCGGAAAACGACGCCCGACTTCCCCGCGTGGAAAAGAACGACGCAAGTCTTTGTGTGCTGAGGAGAAATCGACGCACACACCCTTTTTTCACGCATCTCTTCTCCCGTGGTCCTCTGAGGAGATTTCCCACCAGAAACCAGGTACTTTGTGCTTGAAAGACACTTTATTGCATTCTAAAGACTTAAGACACTTTATATCACTTCCCTGTGATATTTCTACAATTTTCCATTTGCAACTTTATTCTTTTTGACCTACAATTATCCTGATAAATATTATATATTTTTCTAAACACTGTGTGGTGTATTTTTGTGGTGCTATATGGTGGTATTGTATGATTTATTGCACAAATACTTTACACATTGCCTTCTAAGTTAAGCCTGACTGCTCGTGCCAAGCTACCAGAGGGTGGGCACAGGATAATCTTGGATAGTGTGTGACTTACCCTGACTAGAGTGAGGGCTTTTGCTTGGACAGAGGGTAACCTGACTGCCAACCAAAAACCCCATTTCTAACACTGGTGATCAGCGGTGAGGATAGGACTTGTATTTGTGCAGTGACATACAGTAGCTAAGTATCTCACTACCTACCCACAGTTGAAGGTCAACTTGGTTTTTATCTCTTTTTGAAAATCCGTTTTTTCCTGACAATTTTCAAAAACTAAATCCTCACTCAACATGTCTCTGACTGGGTCTCAGACAGGGGACTTTGACCTAGTCCAGTTGGATACATACACGGTCAAACAACTAAGAGGATTCTGCAGGGCATTAAGGGTACCCACCCAAGGGGCCTCCAGAAAGGAGGACTTTCAAGTGGCACTGAGGGCCTGGGCAGAAGCCCATTTAGAGGATGATGAGGAAGGGGAGCCAGAAAATGGCCCCTCAGAAGGATTTTCACTATCTATGGATGGTGTTACCACTGCAATTGTGCACCCTTCCAGACCAGGGAGCAGTGTCTCCATGCAAAGCCTGACCGCAGAGGAAAGGAGAGAGGAAAGGGAGTTCCAATTGCAAATGGCAAAACTGAAAATTGAGGCGCAACAGGAGGAGAGGAGGGCAGAAAGAGAAGCCAAACAAGCTGAGGCTGAAAGAGCAGCCAAACAGATTGAAGCTGAAAGGACAGCCAAACAGATTCAAGCAGAAGCTGAAAGGGCAGCCAAACAAGCAGAAGCTGAAAGAGCAGCCAAACAAGTGGAAGCTGAAAGAGCTTTGGCTGAAAAGAAACTATTGTTGGCTCATGAACTGAGTCTCAAGGAGCTGGAGATCAAGGCAAGACAGTCTGAATCCAGCAATAATGGTGGCAGCATACAGACAGGACCTGCTGGAGAAAAGAAGGTTCGTATACCCAAAAATGTGGTGCCCAGTTTTGTGGTGGGAGATGACATAGATAAATGGTTAGCTGCTTATGAAGTTGCACTAAGGGCTCATGAGGTTCCTGAAGGGCAATGGGGGGTAGCTATGTGGGGTTATGTGCCGCCATTGGGGAGGGACACACTTCTCACATTGGATCCACCGGATCAAAACACATACCCACTCCAGAAAGCCACTTTACTTGCCAACTTTGGGCTGACCCCTGAGGGATACCGTCAGAGGTTCAGGGACAGCACCAAACAAACCACACAGACATGGGTAGATTTCTTTGATTTCTCTAGTAAGGCACTGAATGGATGGGTGCGGGGCAACAAAGTAGCAGATTATAAAGGTTTATATGACTTGATCCTGAGAGAGCATATGCTTAATGTTACTTATACCGATTTGCGCCAGCACCTAGTGGATAGTAAGCTGACTGATCCCAGGAAGCTTGCTGAGGAGGCGGACCTCTGGGTTAGCACCAGAGTGTCCAAAAAGGTACCTGGGGGGGACTCCCACAAAGGTGGTCAGGGTTCCCAACAGAAGAAAGAGGGGGGAGATAAACTTACAGATAAGGAACTCTCTAAAGGCCCCCAAAAGAATTCCCAGGGAGGGGGTGGCAACCCTTCCTTTTCCAAATTTGGGAAAAAGCCAGGGACATTTGACAGGTCAGGAAAATCTAACCCCAAATGCATGGAGTGTTACCAGTATGGTCACTATAAAGGCGATCCCCAGTGCCCCAAGAGGGCACCGTCCACTACTGGACAGGTCCCTGGGTTGACTAGTGTAGCGCTCGGGGGGGAGATGGACCCAGATAGCTGTGGGGGACAGGTAGAGATTTCCCTAGTGTCCCTGGGAGAAGGAGAAATGATGTCCAAGGTCCACATGCCTAAAAATACTTCCAAGTACCGGCAGTGGGTCCTCATTGATGGGCAGAAGGTGGAGGCTCTGCGTGACACAGGAGCCAGTATGACTACTATCAAGAGTCAGCTGGTGTCCACAGAGCAGATAATCCCTAATACATTCCACCAGGTCATAGTCGCTGACAATCGCGAGAGTCACCTACCGGTGGCTCGGGTTCCCTTTGAGTGGGGGGGGGGTCTCTGGTACTCTGAAAGTAGCTGTGAGTCCTGCCATGCCTGTAGATTGTCTGTTAGGCAATGATCTTGAGCATACTGCTTGGAAAGAAGTGGAGCTCAGATCTCACCTGGAGATGTTAGGGTTACCTGAGTGGGTCTGCATGACCACCCGGTCCATGGCTGACCGAGAGGGAAGTCAAGGGCATCTGGAGCCTGGAACGATGGCCCAGAGAGCTGCCAAGAGGAGGGACGAGGGGCGCGGGAAACCGGCCCCAGAAGTTCCCACAGTGGCTGACGGGGCTCCTGAGGAGGAGACTCCCGAGCCAACTGGGGAAGACATTGCCACCCTAGGTGACTTACCTGAGCTTGCTGGCTGGCAAGTTGAGGGTGGACCCACCAGGGAGGAATTCTGCAAGGCGCAGAAAGAGTGTCCCACTCTAGAAGGGTTGAGGAAACAAGCCTTAAACCAGGCAGCAGGTGACGCCTCTGGCAATCACCACCTATATTGGGAGAATGATCTCCTCTACAGTGAGCCTAGGGTTCCGGTCTTTGGGGCAGCACGTGTGCTGGTGGTCCCCCAATGTTACCGAGCCTTCCTACTGGGTCTGGCTCACGACATTCCCCTGGCAGGACATTTGGGACAAGACAAGACCTTCAACAGGCTTGTCACCCACTTTCACTGGCCCAAAATGAGGACACACTCAGACAAATTCTGCAGGGCTTGTCCTACCTGCCAGGCTAGTGGTAAAGCAGGAAAGAGGGTTAAAACCCCCCTGATTCCACTTCCTGTCGTTGGCACCCCCTTTGAAAGGGTGGGCGTCGACATTGTTGGCCCCTTGGACCCCAAAACTGCCTTAGGCAACAGGTTTATCCTGGTTTTGGTGGACCATGCCACCCGGTACCCAGAGGCAATCCCTCTGAGGACCGTAACTGCATCGGTGGTAGCCAGAACCCTGATGGGGATATTTACCCGTGTGGGATTCCCCAAGGAGATAGTGTCTGACAGAGGCACTAACTTCATGTCCGCGTACATGAAGCATCTGTGGGATGCGTGTGGTGTAACCTACAAGTTCACCACACCCTATCACCCCCAGTCTAATGGGCTTGTGGAGAGATTCAACAAGACCCTGAAAGGCATGATTGGTGGCCTCCCTGAGGCCATGAGGCGTAAATGGGACGTCCTCTTACCATGCCTTCTCTTTGCTTACCGAGAGGTCCCCCAGAGGGGGGTAGGGTTCAGTCCCTTTGAGCTTCTCTATGGGTACCCCGTCAGGGGACCCTTAAGCATTGTCAAGGAGGGATTGGAGAACGCTCCAAAGACACCCCCTCAGGACGTGGTCAGCTACATGTTGGCCCTCCGCAATCAGATGACCCGCTTCTGGAAAGAGGCCCAAAGTAACCTGGAGGCCAGTCAAGAGGTGATGAAACAATGGTATGACCAGAAGGCCACTCTGGTAGAGTTTCAACCTGGAGACAAAGTGTGGGTAATGGAGCCAGTAGAGCCCAGAGCTCTCCAGGACCGCTGGTCTGGCCCATTTGAAATAAAGGAGCGGAAAGGGGAGGCCACTTACCTAGTGGACCTCCAAACCCCTAGGAACCCCCTAAGGGTGCTCCACGTGAACCGACTAAAAGCTCATTTTGAGAGGTCGGAGATCAACATGCTTCTGGTCACAGATGAAGGAATGGAAGAGGAGAGTGAACCTCTCCCTGACCTCCTCTCTGCCCAAGAAGGTGATGGGTCCGTAAGCGGGGTCATTCTGTCTGACTCCCTGACTCTAAACCAGAAAGGAGACTGCTATGAGCTGTTGGAGCAGTTCTCCCCCCTCTTCTCCCTTACTCCTGGACTGACCCACCTCTGTGTTCATGATATTGACACTGGTGACAGTCTCCCTGTGAAGAACAAAATTTACAGGTTGTCAGATAAGGTGAAGGCCAGCATCAAGGAGGAGGTCTCCAAGATGTTGACGCTAGGGGTTATTGAGAAGTCCAGTAGTCCCTGGGCCAGCCCAGTGGTGTTGGTCCCTAAGGCTACTGCCCCAGGCGCGAAGCCAGAACTCCAGTTCTGCGTGGACTACCGGGGTCTCAACTCAGTCACACGGACTGATGCTCACCCCATCCCCCGAGCTGATGAGCTCGTGGACAGGCTAGGCGCTGCCAAGTTCCTGAGTACGTTTGACCTTACTTCAGGGTACTGGCAGATCGCCCTGACTGAGGGGGCTAAGGAAAGGTCCGCCTTTTCCACCGCTGACGGCCATTACCAGTTCCGGGTGATGCCGTTTGGATTGAAAAATGCCCCCGCTACCTTCCAACGGTTGGTTAACGGGGTCCTGGCTGGCAAGGATGCCTTCTGTGCAGCCTACCTGGATGACATAGCTGTCTACAGTTCCAGCTGGGAGGAACACCTGCTCCACCTCAAGGAGGTGCTTCAGGCCCTGCAACAGGCAGGCCTGACCATCAAGGCTAGTAAGTGCCAGATTGGGCAGGGTTCCGTGGTGTACTTGGGACACCTAGTAGGTGGTGGCAAGGTGCAGCCACTCCAGGCCAAGATCGAAACTATCAAGGCCTGGCAACCACCTCGAACCCAGACTGAGGTGAGAGCCTTTTTAGGCCTCACCGGATACTACCGCAGGTTTGTCAAGGGCTATGGTACCATTGTGTCCCCCTTGACAGAACTCACGTCCAAGAAGCAACCTAGGTTTGGTGAATTGGACAGAGGCTTGTCAGAAAGCCTTTGACGCCCTGAAGGAAGCCATGTGCACGGCCCCCGTGCTCAAGGCCCCTGACTACTCCCAGGAATTTATCGTGCAGACAGACGCTTCAGAGCATGGCATAGGGGCAGTTCTAGCACAGCTAAATGAGGAGGGCAGAGATCAACCGGTAGTCTTTATTAGCAGAAGACTATTACCACGGGAACAGAGGTGGAGTGCTATTGAAAGAGAAGCTTTTGCTGTGGTCTGGGCACTGAAGAAGCTGAGACCCTACCTGTTTGGGACTCACTTCCTAGTTCAGACAGACCACAGGCCCCTCAGATGGCTCATGCAGATGAGGGGCGAGAATCCAAAACTCTTGAGGTGGTCCATTTCCCTACAGGGGATGGACTTTACGGTGGAACATCGCCCAGGGGTTGACCACGCCAATGCTGATGGTCTCTCCAGGTACTTCCGCCTTAGCGATGAGAGCTCCCAAGAGGTCGGGTAGCTCTCCCCACTTTCAGCTGGGGGGGACACATGTTAGACCTGACAGCCTTAGGGTAGTCACCCCTAACTTTTTGCCTGCCTCCCTCGACTTTGTGGATACTGTTTTTGCTGGTTTTTAGACTCTGCGCACTTTACCACTGCTAACCAGTGCTAAAGTGCATATGCTCTCTCTCTGTAAACATGGTAACTTTGGATCATACCTGATTGAACTATTTAATCTACTTATAAGTCCCCAGTAATGTGCACTCCAGGTGCCTAGGGCCTATAGATTAAATGCTACTAGTGGACCTGCAGCACGGATTGTGCCACCCACTTAAGTAGCCCCTTTTCCTTGTCTCAGGCCTACCATTGCTAGGCCTGTGTGGGCAGTTTCACTGCCACCTCGACTTGGCATTTAAAAGTACCTGCCAAGCATAGAGCTCCCCTTTTTCTACATATAAGTCACCCTTAATGTGTGCCCTGGGTATCCCCTAGAGCAGGGTGCTGTGTAGGTAAAAGGCAGGACATGTACCTGTGTAGTTATATGTCCTGGTAGTGTAAAAAACCCTCAATTCGTTTTTGCACTGCTGTGAGACCTGCTCCCTTCATAGGCTAACATTGGGGCTGCCCTCATACACTGTTGAAGTGGCAGCTGCTGATCTGAAAGGAGCAGGGAGGTCATATTTAGTATGGCCAGAATGGTAATACAAAATCCTACTGACTGGTGAAGTCGGATTTAATATTACTATTCCAGAAATGCCACTTTTAGAAAGTGAGCATTTCTTT